>NC_136494.1:42091331-42218831 GCF_053919585.1 Euprymna scolopes
TATTTTAAAATCAAAGAGTATTTATTTAAAAATATAAAATTGAATAAAAATATGTGTTCATTTAAATAAATAAAATGATACAACTTGTAATGTGTTTAGTAAAAATGGAGGCAGTTTTTTTTTTTTCGTTTATAAAAAAATGATGTTAAATATTTATACTTATTTGTCACTGAAAAATAATCATAAAAGTTGAGTTAATGACATTTCAAAATCTTCATTCAAGCAAACACTTCTAGTATGAAAAACTATTGTTCAAACGTTTTGCCTTTCTTTACTCATCAATCTGCAGGCAGAGTGAAGCCGAATGATCATTCTAGTTTAGAATACAGGTTGGAATTTAAATTTAACCAGAAATGGAATGAAGAATAATGAATAACGAAATCACTTTTACATACCTAATGATGAGATGGTGATGAGATGTCGGCAGTCCGTAGCACTTTCTTTATTTGTACCAAATGAAGCGACGGTGTGATTGGCTAATGAATATAGATGATTAGTCAATGAAAAATATGATGTAAATCGTGAAGATTTAGTTAGATACTAAATGAAATGTTGGGGTGTGTATTGTATGTCATTGATTTTGTTTGAAAATGACACAGATTGATAATTTACGTGAATGAATGGTGTAGAGGACTAGGACATATAAATCCTAATCCCGTTACAAAAGAATAATGAAACGAATGGAATTGAAGGAAACAAAAACTCAATTGATGGATACGATAAACGTCGTTTATTTACTGTTGAAAGAATTAATGTTTTAGATATAACATGTGTTCATGTCCGCGCGGGTGTAACCATCGTTCGTTGCGGGACTGGTGTTGTAGAAAGAAAAGGAAATGTGTGTTCATTTCAAGTTTGGGTCACTATCGTTTGTTCGCGCGTGGGAAGAGAAGTGAGTAATGTAATAGAACGAGAAAAGGCAGTCCATCGTGTAGACAAAGAAAAAGGATAGAGGGTTGACGTCAGTTAGCAGTCAGCTACACGAAGGTGTTCTCAGGGACCAGTAGTAGATAGAGAGAGAAAGAGTGAGAATGTGTACATACGGTCTGTTAGCTTTTTACCCCACATAGTAGCAAGTGGGGTGAGGCACGCAGTCGGTTCGTAGACCGACCAGCTCGAAAGCTGGTCCTAAAAGGAAAGGGTTGTAAACAGCTTGTCTCTTCCTTTTATAGGTGTTTCCTGTGTGTCTTTTGCGCATGTGTGGATTTCCATTGAAAGGAAGCGATGTTGTCCATGTGTGCGTGTATGTGTGCGTTTGTGTGAGTACATGTGTGTACGTTAGCGTGTGTGTATATGCACGTGAATGTGAGTGCATGTACGCGAACGTTAATATATATGTACGTATGTGGACGTGGGCGCGTATGTATGCGACAAGTAATATAACTTGAAATGTGAACATGTTTTTGTGTGAGACTAAGAAAGGCTCGCGCAATGGCTAGTCCAAATCAAATATCAAAAGAACTGTTATTTTAGTCTAGTATGAAAAATAGAACAAGATAACTTAATGCGTTTGGAAAATGGATGGTATAACTTCGGGATTGTGTTCTATATATGTATAAAATGAAATGAGTTCTTATAAGCAGAGGTTTGGAAAAACTTAGTTTTCAAGTTATGGGCCATTTGTATATCGATCAATAGATAAAGAATATCTGTGTGAGAGGATCACAGGCAAAACAACAAAATTATGAAAAATCAAGCAAATATAAAAATCGCGGCGGGGAGGGGGGGGCTCAGAAAAAAGATCTGAGAATCATGATTGGCAGGAGCTCTTCTAGAAGACAACATGATGGGCCCTGATGAATATTGGTGCTTTTTATTTCAGGTAACATGTTAGAATATACCAAATGCAGGTAAATAAATATAAGTGCAAAAAAATAAAATAAAGTCAACACACACAGAGGAAGAAATGTGGAAAAGAGAGTCCACTACAAAAGAAATTAGATTAGCAATAGAATGCTATTACAAAAGAAGCCCCCACACACATTTCTTTACACATATAGAACATAATCTATAATTTATAACCGCGATTTTCCAAATGTCTTATGTATATGTTATGTTTTAAGCTGGTTCTTTTTGTTGATGCTATTGTTTGTGCGGATTACTAAAAACGTTTATTGTATTCCGCTGAAATATGTTTAGATTGTGAGTCAAATCGTAAGCAATGATTTACTGCAAAACTTAAAAGATGAGTTATTTAAGTTGTGAATTATTTAGATGATTGTTTATATTACTTGTAGTGATCGGACTATTGTTCTTATCTTGAGTGTTATTGAGTGCAACGTTTTGTTCGGATTGTCCTTTGACCGTCATCAGGCATATCGGTTGTTGTTTGGAAAAGGAGAAAAGTCAGTTCTCCCTGCCCTCCCCCTTGTCAACCAATCTTTTTTTTCTTACAGATTCGAAACAATGACCAAAAAATGGAGACTGACTTACAGAAATACGAAAATATCTACAGAGCCAGTAACTTTCTCCTTTCTTTTCCAAACAACAACCAACATGACTGATGATGGTCGAAGGACAATCTGATCAAAACGTTGCACCAATAATACTCAAGATAAGGACAATAGTCCGATTAATAAAGGTAATATAAACAAATGAGTTATTTGTACAATCTCATCTTTCTCTGGATATGTGGCTCGTTAATCAGGTGATGCATCGAAATTGAATGCCTGCTTTCAGGTGTCTTCAGTCTCTCTGTAGAGGGGTTTGACATGAGGATACTTCTCACCTGAAGTAAACCCTGACTAAATATTTAAAAAAAAATGGTGTGTTGCTCCTCAAGTCATCAAGCACGTCCCTCTCCTTTATTAATTTGAATTAAGAAGTAAAAAGCTGGTGACAATGAGGAATCATATATAAAAATATGAAGAAAAAGATATTGGCAGGCCGGCAGTCAAGATAAAAAGGGCTGCTCAACCCATTTATACACCAGGCAGGAAGAGGCAAACAATAATATAAACCTTCTAGTTTCAGGTAATGTCACTCCAGACATGACAGAAACTAACCAGGGTCAACCATTTGGCCTTGATACCAGAGGTCCTGGTTCCCAATCTTCATCTTGAACTAAGACACTAAAACTAAGAAAAGATGAGGTTATGAGTCTTTGATTATTTCTCAAAAGAAGTTGTTGTTGGTTTTGTTTTTAACTAAGTTTGAAAAGTGGGGCAAAACAGCCAATTATATTCTAACCGAGAAAATAAAAGAAACAAAGCTCCTGAAAAAAGGAAACACTTGTTGTCCAATTAAGATCACTGGTTTCCCAGATGGGAATATACATGACAGAAGAGGAAATCAACCTTATTAAAGGATGCACCTTTAAAGGAAGCAGAAAATGACTATCTTCCTATCGAGGAAGAGGAACTATATGGTGGCAAGAGTCTAAATAGAATATGCTCAAGCAAAACATACCAAACAAAAACAAAGGACAGAGAACTGGGGGAAAATATTCTTCCATTTCTGTCCATACAAAAGATAACTTGTCAGCAACACAACAGTCTGAAGGTTTTTAATGAGGCTAAGATGAAAGAAGAAGTATCAGCTCTCATAATAAACAGAGTCCACTGGAAAACCCGATCAAAATTCCCATAATTGACCAATGCACCACTTCAAGATCACAGGCAGAACAACACGTGTTGAAACAGGTTTCTCACCATCAATGGGTAATAATGAAAAAAACAAAAAAAACAGCCTCTCACTGGACAGCAATAAAAAAGATTAATGTTGCTATCCAGAGACTTGCACCATACAACACATCCCTCACAGAGCTTAACTGAATCTCTTATGCAGGATTCTACATTGTTAGAAAAACGGTCCCTAATTTCCAAAACAATGGAAGTTCAAAGCAAAAAACAAAACACTGGAAGCACCAAAATCAACTGAACCTTTGCAGACAGAAATTGTCTCAGATAAAACAATTCCTTGTCTGCCCTGCAGTACAGGAACAACTGAAGTACCTCATCTGCAGGTTCAGTGAAACATATGAAAAAAAATTAGGAGAACTGAAAAACATAGCAAGAGAACTCAAGGGCAAGATTCCAGCACTTTTTCTTTTTTTTTTATTGCATTTTCACCCAAAACAAGGAACCCGGAAGGGAATTCCAAAATCTAGCATTTCTGGGGAAGAAACTATTAGAGTAGAAATCTTTTCGAATTCTGCGGATTCTCTACTGTGTAGAGGTAGGACTTTGCTGCTTGTCAGGTTTGTCAGGGTACAAGGATTTGTAGTTTGTCAGAGTATCTACCATTAAAATACTTGTAAAACAAGCAGAGGGATGCAATTTTCGTCGATGGGACAGAGGTTGAAGCTTGGCTGACTGTTCAGAACCTATTAGGTTGGCGACTCTCTTTTGAACCTTGTCCAGGAATGAGATACTAGTAGCAGATGCACCAGCTCAAATGTGACAATATTATTCCATACATGGGCGAATGGTGGCCTTGTAGAGGTATAGGATACTTCCAGGTGTAAATAATTTTCTAGCACGGTAGAGAAGGAGCCTACCTTCCTCAGAGTAATTCCCTCGATGTATCTGTTCCAACTCATGTTCTTTGTGAACTTTAAGCCAAGTAATTTAAACGAAGTGGTTTCAGGTAATGTATCATTAGCCATAGCTATTAGTGGTTGAAAACGTTTCTTGTAATTATTAAAGGAAACAAGCTTAGTCTTGGCAGCATTGAATGTGATCACCCATTTTTGTCCCCATACCACTACAGACTGGAGGTCTTCCTCTAGGGTTTCTGTCATTACCTTGGATATGTGTTCATTTGTTTTTCCCATGTGCCTGTTATAGAACATGGTGTCATCAGCAAATATACCCATCTCAGAGACAATTTTATCAAAGAGGTCATTTATGAATATCAGGAATAATAAAGGTCCAAGGATCGACCCCTGAGATACACTAGCATTTATATCCTATTGTTTTGACCGATGACCATCAAAGACAATCTGGATTCTTCTCTTATTTAAGAAGGATTTAATTATGTTTTGTCTGTTTGTACTGGGCTTATGCTGGATAGATCCGTGGTATGCATGCTGCCTTTGAGCAATGGCAACTGCGCAAGTAGAAATAAACCATTGGAGAGAGTGGGGTTTGCTATAGAACTTCCGTGTGAGAACATGTGCTTCAATTGCTGGTTTGAACCATTCAGAATTCAAAAAATGGAAAACAAACATAAGGTGTAAACCAAAAATAAACGGTTCAAGAAAAATGCACAACTATTCTACCAACGCTTAATAAAGGGCACAATACTACAAAAAGAACAAGCAGGGTGCAGAAAGAAGTGTTTGGACAGCAAAGACTGTTGTTGATTAATAGGACAATTCTTGAGAACAGTAGGAAGAGACAGAGGAACCTAACCATAGCATGGAGTAATTACCAAAAAGCAATTGATAGTGTACCCCACACACGGCTACTGCGGTGCCATAATTTATATAAGATTCATCCAGTAATCAAAGAAACCATGACTTTACATATAACTGTTCACCAAATTATAATTTCCACAACATTTATCAGTGCATAGAAAAATCGATATTACAAAAGTTTCATAGCCCACAAATAGAACTTTTCCAGTTAATACAGCGGGTATTAATTTACAAAACAATTTTATCAACAACATATATATAAAGTTTCAAACGGGATTTACCTGCATCTTTTAGATTGAACACAATTGCCTTGCACTGCAATAATCACTCAAATTCTGTAGTAATTGGTAGCAGTTCGTTTCCATCATGGTTTTCTTTCCTTTTTTTTTTTTTACTTCCGGTGGTACAGGCTTAAGTTGTTAGCTTCGCAACAAGTGTTATTATAATTCAGATTATTATTTTCTATTGATTAATTTTTCAAATTATCATTTAATTAATACTTTAAAAACATACATATTATCTCTAAATTTAAGACCAAATGTGTTAATGTTTACAGTTTTTTTTTAATAAGCTAACATTCTACACAGTATCAGAGCCAAGGTTTATGTTTTGCAGTTATTTGTTATAATTCAATTTCAAATTGTCTATATTGGTATCCATTAGTTTAATTTTCAATTGTATTATTTAATTACATTTGCCTGCATACACATATATATATTTATAGATACACACACATATATATATACAAATATATATGTATATACATGCATATACATATATAAACATACACACACATATAAATTTGTTAAAAATAATCAATAAAGTGTTTGATCGCAAGTTCTGTGAGAGCTAGTATAAATTATTTATATGATCGTGCCATGATCGTGGATGTGCAACAGCAAACTGTAGGAGAGAATCTATCAGTATTAGTGGGATTTGGAATGCTTTGCATGCTTGGCATCTCAGATGGTTTGGCCATGTACACCACCTGCGAAAACATGGATACTCCAGGCATGAGGATGCATGGTAGAACAAGGAAAACCTGCCTTGAGTGCATACGAAGTTACTTGACTGCATACAAAGATACATGATTGTTGCGATGAAACAAAAGTATAATGCAAAGGGGAGTAACTCTGTACTTTTTTGGGCAAAGTCGCCTCCCTTTGTCTGTAGTCCTAAACTTTAAATTCTCACGACTTCTTGCGAGATCAACGACCGGAAGTGGACAGAGTGGAGGGGAAACAGAGTGACTTTTAAAATGGCGAGCTGAACATCATCCCTGTTCGTTCAGGTTACCATACTTGGACTTCTAACTTTCATCTATTATGTTTTGAATTGTAGTTACGTGTGTGCGCGTGTGTCTTCATAATAAATGCTTCCTTATTTGTTCATAAGTGTTATGTTCTTTCCTCGTGAGTTGCAACATACCCCGATATAACAACTGGACTCCCTGTGGTAAGGCATTTTATGTTATATTGATCTAACGCATCCCACGATATAACAATGATAGATATCAATTATTTGAATTGAACAACATGGAGAACAGGTGAGAAACATTGTCTGATGTTGTCTGCCTGAAATCCAAGACATCCACAACACCTTAAGTATCAAAGTCAAATGATGATATATATATATATATATATATATATATATATATATATATATATATATATATGTTAGATATGTGAGAATATTTCTTTTATTCAAATGTTATAAAATGTTACTTTTATTCGAATTTTAACTTTTTTTTACTATTAAATTTTTAATAAAAATATCCACAAAAAATAATCTGTCAGTACATCTTATTAAAATGGAGAGTTGGTGTCTGTAAACAAAACTGTCACATTTTACAAAGATTTTTTAAGATTTAAAAAATCTACAATGAATGCCATCTAAATATACATTCGAACTTGAATGCCTACTAGGGGAGAACTTGAATGCCTACTAGGGGAGAACTTGAATGCCTACTAGGGGAGAACTTGAATGCCTCCTGGGAGAACTTGAATGCCTACTAGACACTGTCCTCGAGTGTCTAAGGTCTCTCTGTACAGGGGTTTGTCAGAACAATCTGGCATGAGGATACTCTTTCCAGAGAAGTAAACACTGACCAAATCTTCAAAATCACATAGTATTCGCTGCCCAAATAAGATCTCCTCACTATGGCTAACCCATATTAGCTTTTACAAGGAATGGAGAACCTTCTCCAAGTGATGTTACCTAAAGTAACAGCACGAAACTGGATACTCCACCAGACTAGATAAATTCTTGTCCTGGAATTCAGTAAGACCAAGAGACCAAAATAAAAGATATAATATAATATATAAAAATGGTTCATTTGGGAGAGGAAAATTATGTCTTCAACTTCTTTATTAACTTAGTGTTTGAAAAAAAAAGAACTTAAATGGAATGTTCAAATATCTATGCATCTCATATAGACGTGGGTCCCTTGATTTCTGAGAACTTCGACTGAAGTAAAAAAAAAACAAAGTAATAAATCATAAGAAAATAAATTGAATAAAATGAAAGAAATTTTATATGATTATAGTGAAATTATCATAAGAAATTTTCTTTCCGTGTTAACCAAATTATGTCCAACTTCCAACAAAGAACAAAAAGATCAATATTTTTTTTTACACAAATTGCTATAAAGTATAAAAATTCAAAAATTCAAGATAGTATTTAAATCAGATTTTAAAAGTAAAACGTTTCAAGCATTTTTTCCATGCTTTCATTTAATAAAACTTTTCATAAAACATTTGTTGAAAAATAAACATTTGTTGAAACTTTTTAATTTTGAAACCTGATTTAAATGTTATTTTGAATCTTTGAAATGTTATATATATATATATATATATATATATATATATATATATATATATATATATATATATATATATAATGTAGAAATATGTTGAGTGACTATACAAATGTAGATTTCATTTGTACTGTTATTTAGAACTATCTAATAAATACTGGAGAATACTTGCATAATATTTTTTAATATAATATCTTGAATTTCTAATAAAAGTAAAAATGAGGTTAAAAGAAATGAATTACATACTTAGTGAATGCCAATAAATGGTACAGAAGTTAAAAAATGTAATTCTATCATCGATGGAAGGATGAAAAATATGTATCCTGTTATTGTTGTGTTGGTGTAGAAGTTAAATGACCGGTTGGAGATTCCTGTATGACATACGGTCAGCCTATAATAATAAAATGATCCACTAACCTCCATTTTGTCCCTAAGTTTGTCGATGTCGGCCTGATGAGTTTCATCTAGTTTGTATCTTTCCACTGCAAGCTCTTCACACTTTTTACGGAATGATTTACGCAATTCTGCATTCTCCAACAGAAGATTATTCACTTTCTGCTTGTACCTGTCATCGACTTCATCTACTTTTCTATCAAAGTTTTCTTCATGTGCTTGAAGACGACCACGCTGAACATTATAGAAATAATTAAGAAAAAAATCAATAAAGAAGGATCATCACAATTATCAGGTCAGATAAGATCATATATTCAATGAAATCAATGCAAATTTCAATATATTTTGCAAATAATATAGATTGTTAATTCTGGCTAATATTGACTTGCAATGCTATCAATTATAAACAAATAAATGGATCAACTGTGTCTTAGACAGGGTTCAAAAAAGAGTCGCCCATCAAGCTCCAATTCCTGTCATATCACAATGTTGCATCCCAGTGCCTGTTTGACAAGTATTTTAATGGAATGTGCTCTCATGAACTTGTAGCACTTGACTAATCTGAAAAGCATCAAAATCCCACTTTTTCAATGTTGAGATCCTTAGATGCCGGAGAATCTTCTGCTCTAACACTTTCTTTCCTCAAACTGCTAGATTTTGGAATTCCCTCCCGGTCTCCTGCTTTCCTGACTGAACAGGATATTTATCTCACTCCCACAGTGAGAACATGTGACACTGGGGTCGGAAAGTGAGGTTGGAGAGCCAGAGGAAGAGTACTGTTGGAAAATGCCTGAGCAGCCCCATTAGCATTCCCCCCAGTAGGGGCGCCTCAAACGATTAGCAATAAACAAAGAGAGAAAGCAAAGCCTGAGAAGGTGGTCATCATAGATTTTGATGGCATTAGTTTTTGTAGGGAGGTGTCGTCGTTCTCACACCTGGTATTCCCAAAAATTAATGAATCTGATACTGGCCAGGCTCAACATCATTGAACTTCAATGATCTATAAATGTGTCCGCCTGCTAATACATGATTTACTAAAATGAATGAAATCATAAAATTTTGATTGCCTTTGTGCCAGACGAGGATGATTCAAATGTTAGTTAGAATTATAGAGGTGAATTAAGTGAATTAAGGAGCACACAACTGATTCTAAGGATGAATCATATGCCAGGAGGCAATTACCTTAAGCAATAAAAGCAGGAGACATCGCTATTCATATACTTTGACTTGTTTAAAAAAATGAAGGCTTGTAAGAATATGATGCCACAATGCAAAAAGCAGTGGGTGAATCCAATCTGCTTGGTCTTCTCATTCTTTTCAGTTTGCACTGAATATGCCCGGCTATAAACTAATTAAAGAGATGTGAAATAATGCTATTCCTTAAATGTGCAAAATCAGCTAATAGAGAAAGACATACCTTATATAAATATATTTAATGGCCTCTTGCAAACAACCAGAGTTGGTAAATAAAGAGAAGACAATTCCAATTATAATTAATACTTGGCTGAATTAGAAAAGAAGGTATGAAATCAATAAGTGTTGCATTGCATTTTCATATCGATTGCAGGTGTAGGTTCAAATCATACCGTGTCTCAAAGAATCAATTTTGCGTTTATTAGTGTTTCATTTTGAAACAAGTTACCAAATCAGAAACAGCAATAACACGGAACATTTTAAGATGGAATTAAATGAATTCAGAAATAATGGTAGACCATCATTTCTGAATTAAAACAGATGAAGAAGGAATTTATGAGAACTTGATATTTAGTACTCATGGAGATTTGGTATCTGTTTGTCTGAATACAAAAATGTACCATTACTTCTATTAATGTACTATTGTACTATCTTTCGGTGCTCAATTCAGGAGTCCAATATTTTCCTATGCCTTACCTTCTCCTTTGAGGGAGGTAGTGTAGCATATGCTCATTTGTCATGAAATGATCTTCCCAACTATTCCTTTTTCCTTTGAAGGAAAGTAGTCTACTACCTGTTCGGTTGCCATGAGATTATCCTCCCAGACATTACCTCTTCCTTTGTTAAAAGTGTAAATGTTTTGTGCCATTTATTTTTAACAATTAAATTGAGAAGAAGCTAAAAAGGGAGACAATTTCACTAATGAGGCATAATAAAAAATAATTAGAAAACATCTAAAGGTGTAAATCGGGTTAAAGCAAATCATACAATTAACAGAAGAGAAATTGAAGAGGACGAGTTTACCTTTTATTCGTCTTACTTACAGTGTTTATGAGTTCTTTGCTGACACCTGCACAATGTTTTTCAAGTTCTGAATAAACTGTTTTCAAATCCTCATGCTCATCTTTCAGATTCTTTTTGTAAAAGCATAAAAAGAGACAAATACTTTAAAGAAATCAATGAAGAGTTGTACGTTTTACGGCAGATCAACCAATAAGAATATAATAATTAATAATATAATCTTGTATGTTTATCCAGCTTTTAATTCCAAGGATAATTATTTTATACTGTTTTGAAAGAAAAATGTAAAAAAAAAAACCCATTAAATTAAATTCTTTTTGAACAGCCGGTGTTTGATGAAGATTTTGGTCAAATTTGTGTTTTTAAATTTGAGATTTTTCGAATTGTAGTATTTCCTTTAGCTTTGTTGCAAATCCTAACATTTCTGTTTGACTATATAAGATTCTTGACATGATATACACATTGAAAACTATTCACCTTTCAATAAATATTTGCGAGCAATCTGTGTATATCCTATATGGAGTTTGGCTATTATAACCTCTTCTTACCTTTTTGTAGCCTCGAGGTCACTCATCAATAGTTGGTCAAATCTTGTGTAATTTATTACTTTGGCATTCATTCTAGCATTTCTTTGATTATCCTGTTTATAAAAGATTGAATCCGAGTATTGGAGTCATTTTCAATGATTCTTTTGTTGTTCTATTCACGCTTCCATTTCAGCAAAATTTAATTTGACACTGCTTCCTGTTATGCATGTTGACACTGCTTCCTGTTATGCATGAAGGTAATCTTGTTTAAGATTTTTATTATTAAAAAGTTATCCATGGTTTTGTTGTTCAATGCTGTGGGCAATGATAAGGAGTCATAAAATATTATTTTTAAAGCCATATATATGGCTACAACTTCTGCATTGAAAATCAACGCTTTTTCATGTAGTCTATACTGCAGTTTTTGTCTTATTTAAGATAGCAGCGCATCCAACTTTGTCTGGATCTTTAAATCCACCTGTGTACTCGTAGCTGGCAAAATTTTATGATTTCAAATTTATCCTAGAATATAACTAGGTTGATTTTCTTCTTTGCAATTATTCACAAATCCAGGATACAAGATGGCTGCTTTAATTCTGATGATGGAATTTTAAAAGTCATGAATTGATGCATGGGATCAGAGTCTGATTTCAGTTTGTTTCTAAGTACCTGGATAAAAGTGGCTAATAGCAATGACTTTTCTCTGTGTGTGTGTGTGTGTGTGTGTGTGTGTGTGTGTTTTTTAATGTGTATGAACCACACAGCCATAGGCAGGATTTAGTGCACATAATGGTAATTTTGCCACATATTGACATGCAAATGTTTGTCTTCTTAGATGTAAAGGACCCTCATTCACTTTAACATAAGTTCTTCACTGGAAATATGTAAAAAGCCCCAATGTAAGTCTCAGTCTCTGGTGATTAATAGTTTCTAATTGATTCAGGTATGAGGGTCTTGCCAAAACTTTTATAATTAAGTTTCAATCTCACAATTGTTTGACACAGCTCGAGTAAAGATTATTTATCAGCTTTTCAATCAGTATGAACTCGAAATAGATTAATTGCCTTGATGCATTTTTGTCAAAAATACATGATGGATAAAATACATTTTTTTATTAAAGATAATTCCAATAAGCTTATACTCATCTGCCATTTGTATTTCTTTGCCATTTAATTTCAAACATGGGTCATTTTGTGTAAATTACAAAAATGGTCAAACTCTGTCTTTCTTTCAGAGAATCTGAAACTGTTTTCTTCAGCTCATTTGCTTAGTTGTAATTTATGTTCTGCCAGTTATATTTTCCTCAGCAGCAAACAAAAACGTCATCTACATACAATGAGATAGTGACTGCAATATAAACTTTTTTAACAATGTTGTTTATTTTGACATTAAAGAGTTTTACTGATAGAATACTTCCTTGAGTTATCCCATTCTCCTCTTTTATGGCAGAAAGCGTAGTTATGACTTTCATTTTAAAACTTCTGTTTTCCAAGAAATTTTGGATGAATGGGGCATTCTTTCCAACTATCTTTCCCATCATGCTCCATATCATCTTAGACTCTGTATTCCAATTTTTTATATATACATATATAGCATTTCCATGAATTCCCTTTAGACTGCTTAATCGTTCACCAAGCTCCGGCTATTTTGATTTTAAACAATTACAAATTCTCCCTAGTGAAGTTTAAACTAAATCTTCTGAAGACAGCACAGCATACTCGGATAACCTTTAGATATTCCTTACCAAACCAGTATTTGTGTTTGGTTTGGTTTGTAGATGACTTTGATTGACACTCTTCAGCTAATTCCACTAATTTGTAAAGTAGGTGAAGTGATCTCCTCCATTCACATTAGCTGTTAGTTTTTCTTGAATCTCTTAGCTACAAATTCCATCATTTCGGAGCCGTGAGTTTCAGGGGTCAGGAAAATCAAACTTCAAAACTTCTTAGCTCAATTAAATAAATTATAAATCATTGAAATCATTGTTTATAAGAGTTTATAAGAGTCACTATTCTTGATTTCATATTAGAATTTGAAAAGTATTGGAATATTTCAACAAATAAGGTTTAACAGATTGACAGACGATAATGCTGATGAGTTGTGTGAATGTGTGTGAGTAGAGAGAGATGTCGCAGAGAGGGGCACCCAAAGTGGGATGTCCAGCGACACCGATCTGCAGATTTGGATCAACTGGGTTACACTGGTTTATTGAAGAAAAATAATAATTGGAAAGAAATCATTGCTATACATCTCATCATGTACCTACCATATGTAATCCATGAACATTATTGGATCAAAATACGTAGTTAAATCAAATGCTGAGTGCACATATGTGTTGCTTTTATTGTTGTAGAGGCAAGGGTTATTTGTAAGCTAAACAACCTGGTTGAGATGAGGATACTTTGACCATTATTTTCGCTTTAAATCAGCCTTTGCTTTTTCTTTTCAAGTAAACTAAAAGTACAGAAACTCAGCAATTGTAATCTTTTTTGTTCTGTTGACCCTCAGTCATTGCCTTCTAGTATCTATGGGGGAAGAGAATGAAAAAGAAAAGTATAACGTTTTTGATGTTTAGAAGAATCCAATCAAATAATACGGCTGGAGACAAACTTTACTAAGGAATGACATAACCAGCCAACTGATCAGATCAAGCCTCTCTGACCTTCCATTTAGTTGATATGAACCAAAGTCGAGTGTTGCAAGTCATGTGACCATTTATGCAACGAGGCCACAAATCACTCACCCAGCAGGATCCTGCCCTAAGATATCACGGGTTGCGACCCATGGCATATTGATGGGCCTGTTTTTTTCTTTTTTTGTTGGAGTGGGGGGAGTATTTCTTTGCATGGGGTCGCATTCAACAAATTTGTGGCTCTACCGATAAAGCAAAAAAGAGTGTAAATAATAAATGAAAGGTGTTAATGAATTCTTGATAATAATTTAAATAATTTAGGGATATAAGAGGCTTTATTATCTGAAATGAAAGAATAATTTATTTTTCTTTTTGAGCAACTGATTCTGCCAGTCTCATTTGAACACCGGAAGAAGCAGATACTCCTCACCCCACCTCATTGTGTTTAAAGTAGAACTTACTTCAAATTCTTGTGTCAAGACTTTCATTTTTTTCGCCTTTTCTGTCATGTCTGCATAGTACAAGGATAAATCCTGGTAAGAAAGGAAAATTAAGAATTATTCACATAACCTTTCTTTGAATAGAGAAAAATATTTTCAATAAAATTCAGCGAAATAAAATAAAAAAAAAACATCAACTTCTTAGATTCATTTGAATTGCATTTTTCTACTTGAGAAAATGACAAAAAGCAAAAATGAACTTTTTTTTTGGGGGGGGGGGGCAATGATATCCTATTACTAAGAACAACTGCTAAGATTGTCCTCCAACATAAACAAAAGAAACAATGAACAAGACATGCAACCACAGCACAAATTAAACTCACTTTCCAAGACAGAGATTGGTCATTTTGCTTTACAGCATATCAACTCTTTTCGTGTTATTTAGTGTAGAATCTAATGTCATCGGTGATATTCTTTTGTGGATGCCAAAGAAACAAAATTAAGCGGGGAGATCGCAGATAGCTTATGTCAAGCAACTAGCAGAGGTCACACAATGCACCTACTGGGCGAAATGGAAGATAGAGTGAGATGGGATGAGAGAGCCCGGAAGATCTGTGACATGAGCATAATTGGAGGAAGAAGAAGGAGAGGATGACATTTTGAAGACCATAACTTCAATATTTTTACACAGTTTTAACCATTACAGGATGATTTTGATTAATTTTAAGTATTTTTAACAGATCCATGGGACGGCATCGCTCCTAATGCCCACACTAACAAATATGCACGCTAAATACACAGACATTTATATTAGCTATTCTATTTACACACACTGTAAGATAAAAACTCGCACGACGCCAGCAAAACTAACATGACCACTCAATTTCTTCTTTCAACGTTCTTGAGAAATCATGAATTCTCAATCCTTTGATTTCCTTCAATTCTCAGACCATTTTATTTTTTGCATTGTTTTAACAAGTTCTCTATAAAAATATACTTATTTTATGTGGTTCAACTTTGTTATTTTTCTTTTGATATTGTATATCTTCAACTTTCAGAAATGCAGTAAAATCTATCTATCTATATACATATATATATGTATGTATATTGAACTGAACTTATCAAATATATATTATATTTTGAAATAAACTCATTAAATATAAATGAATGTGAAATAATTTACCTCAACTTTGTTATTTTTCTTTTGATATTGTATATTTTCAACTTTTAGAAATGCAGTAAAATCTTATATATATATTATATTTTGAAATGAACTTATGAAATATATATTATATTTTGAAATGAACTTATGAAATATATATTATATTTTGAAATGAACTTATTAAAATATATATTATATTTTGAAATGAACTTATTAAAATATATATTATATTTTGAAATGAACTTATGAAATATATATTATATTTTGAAATGAACTTATGAAATATATATTATATTTTGAAATGAACTTATTAAAATATATATTATATTTTGAAATGAACTTATTAAAATATATATTATATTTTGAAATGAACTTATTAAAATATATATTATATTTTGAAATGAACTTATTAAAATATATATTATATTTTGAAATGAACTTATTAAAATATATATTATATTTTGAAATGAACTTATGAAATATATATTATATTTTGAAATGAACTTATGAAATATATATTATATTTTGAAATGAACTTATGAAATATATATTATATTTTGAAATGAACTTATTAAAATATATATTATATTTTGAAATGAACTTATTAAAATATATATTATATTTTGAAATGAACTTATGAAATATATATTATATTTTGAAATGAACTTATGAAATATATATTATATTTTGAAATGAACTTATTAAATATATATTATATTTTGAAATGATCTTATTAAATATATATTATATTTTGAAATAAACTTATTAAAATATATATTATATTTTGAAATGAACTTATTAAAATATATATTATATTTTGAAATGAACTTATTAAAATATATATTATATTTTGAAATGAACTTATTAAAATATATATTATATTTTGAAATGAACTTATTAAAATATATATTATATTTTGAAATAAACTTATTAAAATATATATTATATTTTGAAATGAACTTATTAAAATATATATTATATTTTGAAATGAACTTATTAAAATATATATTATATTTTGAAATGAACTTATTAAAATATATATTATATTTTGAAATGAACTTATTAAAATATATATTATATTTTGAAATGAACTTATTAAATACATATTATATTTTGAAATAAACTTATTAAATATATATTATATTTTGAAATAAACTTATTAAAATATATATTATATTTTGAAATGAACTTATTAAAATATATATTATATTTTGAAATGAACTTATTAAAATATATATTATATTTTGAAACGAACTTATGAAATATATATTATATTTTGAAATGAACTTATGAAATATATATTATATTTTGAAATGAACTTATTAAATATATATTATATTTTGAAATGATCTTATTAAATATATATTATATTTTGAAATAAACTTATTAAAATATATATTATATTTTGAAATGAACTTATTAAAATATATATTATATTTTGAAATGAACTTATAAAAATATATATTATATTTAGAAATGAACTTATTAAAATATATATTATATTTTGAACTGAACTTATTAAAATATATATTATATTTTGAAATGAACTTATTAAAATATATATTATATTTTGAAATGAACTTATTAAATACATATTATATTTTGAAATAAACTTATTAAATATATATTATATTTTGAAATGATCTTATTAAATATATATTATATTTTGAAATGAACTCATTAAATATAAATGAATGTGAAATAATTTACCTCAACCTCTTTGCCATGTTGTTTTTTCATATCATCCAGTTCTTTGCGATGATCTTTTAACATGATGCCCATTTCCAAATCCTTCTCTTTGTTGAACCGTTCACCTGATAAAGAAAAGCTAACGTTTAATCCAACAACACGAATGTAAGTAATAATGTTTCAATTATGTGCACATATCTCAAATAAATGAAAAGCCATAAAAAATTGTCTAATTTGAATAGAATGAATTTAAAACAATTATAAAAGTAGAAAACAATTTTCAAACAAATAAAATAAAAAACTTATTCAAGTGTTTTAATAAAAATACTTGATCTAAATTGGAAATTTTATGATGTAGTCTAAATCAATATGTATAATTTGCTGTTAAAAACAATATTTCTTTTGAAATAATAAATATTTGCAAGTGTCTATGACTCTTTTTCTTTTATTGACTCTCGCAAAAGTTTTTCTTTCCTAAAAATAACTGGTTGTTTTGTTTTACGGCATATCAATCCTTTTCGAGTTATTTAATGTCGAATTCAGTTATTTTTTTAAACAGTTTTTATACTTCAAGTTCTTTATATGTTCAAATATTTATTTGAAGTGTTTGGTTTGGTTTGGTTTGGTTTGGTTTGGTTTGGTTGTTTTACGGCATATCAACCCTTTTCGGGTTATTTAATACCGAATCCGGTTATTTTGGAAATAGTATTCATGTTGCATCCAATTATTTTGTAGAAGGTTTTTATTTTTCAAGCTATTTGTATCTTCAATCGCTAGTTTGTAGTGTTTGGTTTGGTTGTTTTATAGTGGGTTTTATCGTTTTGTTCCTAGCCCTGCAGAACATGAATGGGGTTTGCAGTGGGAGAGGGAAAAGGGTTACAAAAGGGTTACAGTATTAATGTTTGGTACATTTTAAGTTAGGAAACTAGTCAGGAAGTGGGGGAGATAGAAAGAGAAAGGGGAAATGGAAAGAAGGGAAAGGGGAAAAAGGTGGGTTGTTGTTTTTGGTTTTGGTTTTGCAGAACATAATTAAGTTTTGCAAAAGGAAATAGAAAAACAAAAATCATCACTGTTAGGTGCATTTCGTCTAAGGAAACCAATATCTTCAGAAAGCCTGATCTGGTAGCATCAGTAAACATAATTGTCATTATCAGCTAAATATACTTTAAATAAATAAAACGAGTATTTTTATTGTTTCTTTATTTAAAATTGTAACAATTTATTTTGAAAAGAATTAAATTGTTACAATTTTAAATAAATAAAGAAACAATATATATCCTCTGCTTTCTTATCTTAAGCATAATTGTCAGCTAAATAGCATTTAAACGAATGTCATTTTCTTTATTGTATTTATTTAAATTGTACTGATTTAATCGATGTGACGACATAATTTGATTTTGGAACAATTCATTTTAAAATGGATAATATTGAAGTGTTTTACTTTAGTGGCATCACCAATCACCATCTTTGCTGATAGGGCGATCTGATTTTTTTAATGTGTGTAAAAGGTGATAACGTATGTATGAACATGGAATTCCTTATTATTATATAGATTTATGTTACAATATCAATGGATGCCCAAAATTAGGTATAATACTGTATATAAAGTCTTATTATAGTTCTAAGTATTCTAAATTGTATGCTATATTATAATCTTCGTGTCTAAATAATATTACCCAAGTTTGAATACAAAATTGTATATGAAGTCCTATAGAATCTTGTAATAACATTTGCTTCCTTTGAAATTGATGATTTTATAATTTGTCTGCTTATTATAAAAACAATTTTATCTATTACAATATTATTGAGGTTAATAGTTTTAGTAACTCATGATTTTGTAATATGCATTTAGTAAAGTGATTCAAAAAAAGTTTTCTGGTTAAAGTTGCTTTTTTACAAGAAAATTAATCCAATTTCACAAATAATTTTATTTATTTTTAAGGAAACAGTTTAAACAGACAGCACTACCTACTGAACTCTTTGATGGGAAGGAAGGAGCTGATTGGAGCTCCAGAAGAGATTGTTTCAGCAGCAGTCTGGAGGCTTTCTTAGATTTTTTTCTGTCAGTTATTTAAAATGTTAGAAAAATAATAGAGTCGCTTTTAACAGTAGCAACATATTAAAAAAGAACAACAAAAAAAAAAAAATGCTAATCAGATCCAAACTTAAATTCTGTAAACCTCCCATTCTTTTGATAATCTCTTTGACGTTAAATTTGAAAATTTGTATTCCTTATCAAACATTTTTGGGCATATAAAGTTATCTTGGATTTTCAAAATTAGACTCAAATAGCAATCCATATCGATGTTTGTTTTGAACTAGCTTATTTTTTCTTTGCTACGTTATATTTTATTTTACTTTAGATTTTCTGAAAATACTTTTTCCTTCTAAGAAAACTGTTAGAGTGGAGACCTTTTCTTTTACTCACCAAAAGATTAAAAGGTAATTGTCATGTACAATTATATTAACTCTCTCTCTCTCTCTCTCTCTCTCTCTCTCTCTCTCTCTCTCTCTCTCACACACACACACACACACACACACACACACACACACACACACACACACACACACATGTTCTTTGTTTCTCTGTGTGTGATGTACATGTGTATGCGCATGAGTTCATTCCATGTGGACTTTGAAACGGCTGGGCAGATTTGTTTTTAAATTACACACAAATGTATTTTATGTGTCTGGACGTGTTCTTAAATAGGTTCCATGTTGGAATATTTCCAGTAAGTATCGAAAATCAATAATGGAACAAATCCAATTAAAAAAGGAACAGTCCGATTTTGACCAGAGTTAACACCCTTATACAGCCTAACATCACAAGTGCATTTGAAAAGTTTTATCACTGCAGAAACAGAAGAGCCCAGCATATAAAATCAAGAGTAGGTTCTTTGATAAAATGGCGTGCGTTCAAAATTAATATTTTTGTTGAGAGCACAATTGAACCATGATACTTGACTTTTTGGATTTGCATTTTAAACTTTGATTCAAACCATTATATAAAATAATTTTAAAATGTATTGTAGACTACATTACTGCAGGTAGGCATGTAAAGCTTCCCTTCAGTGAGTCCCCAATTAGAGCATGTGAAACTTCCCACATGTGAGTCCCCAATTAGAGTATGTGAAACTTCCCACATGTGGGCCCCCAATTAGAGCATGTGAAACTTCCCACAGAGCAGGTAATCAATCGATTTGATTGAAAAAAAAAATCAGCGATTTCATATTTTAGATGACAATAAAAGTACTGGAAATGAGGAACGTTCATTAATCTTCATTCAACCTTGACAACGTCAGGTCTTCCTGCTAGTATATATTTATCGATCAGCTTCACGTACTAAAATAAACTATTTAAAAATTCATACTTTATAAAATAATTTGATTGCAAAATTAAAATTACCAAAATTAATTTTCTTTTCATTTTTCATTTTCTCCCGTGTAATACCTGATATGTACAGCTGGTAAAGTATATAAGTATTTGAATAAATGCTTAAACTTTCATTAAAATTGGTTAACTAAAAATATTCTTCTACTCAAAATTTCATAGATTTGGAGAAGCAAGGGCTTGATACTTGAACACCAACACGAATTTAAGCAAATGTAAAAATTCAAGACAGTCAAGCAGGTTGAGCTTACTGAAGCAAAAAATGTCACAAAAAAAAAAATAAAAAAAAGGAGTCAATAAAAACACCATAATCCAGTTCATGGGTTCGGATAAATGAGCTGTTCCATCACTTTTTCTTATGTGCAAAGAGACTACAAAGCAGAAAAATCCAGAAAGCAAGCACACAAAGAATTTGTTTAACATATTTCAAACACCAAGACTAAAAAAGCCGAATATCTGAAGTAGGATTAATGTTAGTCGGATGATGAGCGAGTCAGGAGGTTAATAACAGCAAAAGCGCGCACATGCCAAGGTTACATATTCAAATGTTTCACGATTAGTTGAAAATATTTGATACTGCAGGCATTGTACTGCACATACTGACGTATCATGTCAACTTCTTGTTTCTTTTTGGCTTGAAATTCTTCTTTGAATGCCTGTTCAGTTTGAACCCATTTGGCATTCATCTCATCGTGTATTGTCGCTCGATATGAAGTGAAGGCACTTTGGATAAAATCGTTATCTTCTTTCATGCGAGCTGTGATGACAACGAAAAATAAATGAACAAATGCAGTAAAAACACATTTTGAAATTATTGGGTTGAGAGAAAATTCCATGTAGTTTTTTTTTTTTTTTTCCATTATTTATTTGCAAAAAAAAATATCAAATACACATTTTAATAAATTAGGCACAAGGTTATAAAAAAATGTGGGCAAAATGGAGATCGTTGGTCATTCGTTGATCTTACATTGTCTACCTTACTCTTATCTAGAATGATTGCAGTCATCATAATATTACAGATACTCAATCTGTTGAAACATTAATTTCATTTAGAAATATATTTTTCCTCCTAGCCAAATAGCCAAAGAGAACCATAGAGTTTTATAAAACACATTATTCGATAAAAGAAAATATCACTGGCCTAGAATGTTGGCACACGATACCAATGCATTCAGAAGACTAATTGGTTCGCCATAATCGCTTAAGAGGTAATAAAGGGGAATTACTCATCTCGTTTTTCTGCAATTCCCCAAAACAAGATCAAAACTGTTAATAATTTAGGTATCTTACGTTTTTTATTTAAAAACTTTATTTCAAAATATGAGTACACAATAGTTATACTGTCCTCCCACTCTAAATAAAGATTCATGTTGTAAAGATTGACATGTTTGTTCAAGGATCTGAAAATGCCACAAACAAAAAAAGCTCTTATTTTTTATTCTCTTTTTTTGTTGTTGTCTTTGTTATTCCTCATTATTTTTAAGTGGTTAGTTTTATTGGAGGGGGGTACTTTCTTCATTCAACAATGTTTTTATAAGTAATCACTTGTAAAGGGAGACAATACGGAAATTCTTGTCTGTTTAGGTTTCATTTCACACAAACAACAAAACTCTATAGAAATTGAGTTAAAGAAAAACAATATCCTTTAATTAAAAAAAAACCTAAAACTAATGGAATGATGGTTATCAAAGGATACAAAAAAAGAAAACATTTATTTATTTATTTATTTTTTTTTTTTTTTTGCATTTCAGGAGAATTACTGTACATAAAGACGTAGTAACGATAGGAAAATTGGCTTCAAATTTCTGGTGAAAATTTGACCAATGATGAGTTTGAAGGATAAAACAGTTTTATTAATATAAACAAATTTAAATGCTAATACTTTGGACAAATGGTTGGTTAAAACCAAAAGTCCTCATCGCTTAATAAATGATTACTTTTCACAGAAAAAACAGTCCTAAAAACAAATATATATATATATATATATATATATATATATATATATATATATATATATATATATATAAAATATAATTTATGTATCAAGTGCGCTTGAAAGCCAAATCACAACGCATATTAGGAAAATAAACAAATATATTTTACTTGCTGGAATTTTATAATTTAAATATATTTCGGAGTCAAACTCCATCCTCAGTATGTTGTTTTCTTTCTTTTCTTCTTCTTTCTTGCCATGTTGCAAAGTTGGAGAAAAGTCTGTTTGTAAAGATCTGCGCGTTATCTCTCAGCAGTTATATTTTGAAATGTTGAAATGTGGTGTTGACTATGCGAGATTAACATCAAGGGTGTGAGTTCATTATAAAAGCATTGATTTAATTTGAATAAATAAAATACTCATCAAGTGCGCTTGAAAGTCAAATCACAGCGCAATATTAAGAAAATAAACAAATATTTTACTTGCTTGAAATTTATAATTTAAATATATTTCGGATCTGTGGATCTATATTAAAAAACCTTGTTAAACTTTGTGACATATTTCCATTCTATGGAGTTCAGGCGCAAACGAACACCCCATAATTTTATTATACCATATACCTTCAAACTGAAACATAATTATCAAAGTATACTTACGCAGATAGATATGAAAAGTCTTTATTAAAGTTTGTGCCTATTTCCATTCTATGGAGGCCAGGCGCGAACGCAGACCCCACAATTTTATTATACCATCCCTATTTAAGTTAAAACATACTTATCAAAGTATTATTATGTACATCTATATCAAAAACACTTGTAAACGTTTTTTTTAATTTTTTAATTTTTTTATTTCCATACTTTGTGGACCAGGTGCGAACGCAGACCCCACAATTTTAATGAATCATCATTATGCCAGATCAAACATACCCATTCCTGTGTCTCGATACATCTTCTATCATTATATGTGATCAGTTTTCTATAATAGTCAACCATATAGGAGTTCGTGACCAGACACACACAGAGACGTTCAGCTTTATATTATATATATATATATATATATATATAATAAATACTGGCCTAACAGTCACAGATGGTCTAGTTTTATATATATATCATATATACTTCTAAGTTGCATACCATGAAAGAATTTTTCTCATTACATTATTTACCTAAGGTAGAATTTGTTTACGTTATTTCTTTTCTCCCCTCCAAAATTTGAACCCACTGAAATATTTTATTTTATTTTCATTGATTTTCCTAACCTCATATCTTAAAATTATTTTTATTAAAGTTGTTTTCCTTTTTTGTCCCTCCTTCCATAGAGCATATTGTTGCAAGAATATTTAGCTTTTTTTTTTCTTAGACGTATCTGTAGAGGTATTAAAGAATTGAACGATTTACACTGAGAAAATAGCCATTTTTGGTCTGGCGTTAGACTTATTCAAATCTACATAGACCGACAAGTAACGTGAAAAAGTATAAAATCAGCAGTATTTGCCATCTCGCTGCAGTAGACATTTTCCTTGTTTTGATTGTCCATTGACGATGAGTTCTAAATATTTTCTGGTTAATATTAACTTGGTATAAATATTTCTAAATGGACATTCTATGCTAAGGAATGCATTCTGGTTATGAAGACATTATTTAGATTTTTTTTTTCAAGAACCAATACATTTGTGGATAAACAAGAGTGAAAAATTTGTAGAAAAACAAATTCTTTTATGACCAGAATGCATTATTCAGCATAGAACGACCATTTTGTAAATATCTTCACTAAACTTACAAACTAATGTAAACAAAATAGAACCATTTTGACATCCACTTTGAAACAATGGTTAATAGTTTTTTTTTTTTTAATTAAATTAAACATTATTTGTCCAAAAAACATTGAATATGATGGTTTTATGTGATAATAAGTTATTTTGAAATAGCACCGAGTGGAACGGTTTAACAGTTAACATATTTAATGTTAACTTCCATTTCTTTCATCTTTATAAATATTATGTTTCTCCCGATTCACTTCAGTTATATCTGGATCACTGTTCAAATTTTATTTAAGATCCAATAGGAATCAGTGTTAGTAATTGTCTGTATTTTTGAGATGAGGTGTTTTCATTTATTGAGATTGTCAGACTGACTTCCTCAGCTTGGTTGTTATAGTCACAACGTTTCGGCCGTTTTGTCCTCTGGTCTTCATCAGGTGTTTTGTATCGAACTGGGGAACCATTTGTTAGGAGTCTCGAACCCAGCCCTTTATTATTATTACAGGGGTACCGTGTTCGGGGTCCAGCTAGGCTCTGGGACATAGTTGCTGATTCTCTGTTTTGAATGTTACTTTTCACTGCCTTCGTTGTATCAAAAGTTTACAGTTACCCAAAGGTGCTGAGTTCAATCCTGAACGAAGGCAGTGAAAAGTAACATTCAAAACAGAAAATCAGCAACTATGTCCCAGAGCCTAGCTGGACTCCGAACACAGTACCCCCGTAATAATAATAAAGGGCTGGGTTCGAGACTCCTAACAAACGGTTCCCCAGTTCGATACAAAACACCTAATGAAGACCGGAGGACAAAACGGCCGAAACGTTGTGACTATAACAACCAAGCTGAGGAAGTCAGTCCGACAATCTCAATAAAGGAATCAGTGTTGTTGTTTCAAAAAACCACCAAAAATCACCAAAATACAAAACAAAAATTTTTTGTTAATTAAAATAGATCCAGTTTTAGAAGAAAACAAAATGAAGAAGATGATGAAGAAACTCTACTTTTTACCTATCTGAGCTTCCATCACTTTTTTGTAACCTTCAAATTGCTCGCGGTGGTTAGACTCCAGCATTTTCATTTGGTTGCTATGTTGCTCTTCTTGCTCTCTGTCAAAATAAAAATGTTTACATTTAGCAAGAATTTACATGGCATACCATAAACTGCACATGTTACTCTGCATATGAATTCAGGGCAAATGCTGTAAATAATGTTTCCTTAATAAAGGATCCCCACCTTTCTTTCTTCAGCCCAGATAATCCATGAAGTCAGCTTTCTCAAGAGATTGGATAGGTTCTCCACTTTTAAATTCCAATATTAACTCCAAATCAAATTTATCTGCCATCGTATAGCAGAAATAACTTATAAGAAAGGTGAGTTCAAACTTTCTCGAAAATGTAGGTGAAATTTCGAATTCAGTCATCATCACTGACGTCAATCCTTTCACTGTCTCATTGCTTCTGCCTCCGTGCAAACAATTGGATGCTTTTAAGGCAGTTGGCATAGATGCTATGCAAATTAATCTTCCAACTTATTTCATAACTTTTGTAGCGTTCATACGTAGCACATGTCATTCTGTACCTTTTACATTTATAAATGACCATCAAGATTTACAAACTACCAACAAGACATAAAGCAAATCATATCATGATTTTAAGCAGAACAAATTTTGATCTTCTCAAAATTTATAAATGAAAGCTATCACTCGTCTTGAGCCACACAAAAAAAAAAAAAACTTTTACAAATGACATAATCTCGGGCAACCATTTTATTGGAAATTCCAAAACGAGACTCTTTCTTTTGTAACAGAGTATGTCTGGGCACATGTAATAAAATCAGCAGCAGCCAAAAGATAGCTGGCTAGCGAAAATATTAGCAGCAGCAGTTGTTGAAGCATGTATGCAAATTAGCAAGTGCGTGCGAGCTTGTGTCACAAGAAAAGGAGAGAAAAATACACTATGTAGTCGAGGAAAGAAGCAAGGTGAACATGTAAAGACAAGGGTGAGAAAGTGCTGGCTAATGGCCAGCACGAGGTAGCAAGGAGAAAGACTTAAAAAAAAAATGCACATGTACAAAATGACTTTTGCAAGATAATGAAATGCGTACTTTTCAAAGAACCACAAAAAATGCATTTCATTTGCACTTTAAAAAATGCTGAGCCGGATTCTTATTTCTTTCCCTTTTTTTTTGTTTGTTCATTTGCAATGATGCCAGACAGTGTGTGAGTCTGAGAGGTTTGAAGTGTAACGACACTGTTAAAAAGTAACAACCATGTTACACTTTTATTGGTACAACCTTCAAACTGGACATATTTTTTTAATCTTTGGTATAACTCAACCAAGGATTGAACCCTGGTCTCCCAAATCATTAGCTGAACACTTTAACTATGTCAAATGGATTGGTTACAATATGCCAAGTGGGCTGGTGTATAGACAAATATATTTTAAATTTCCACGCATTCACACAATATTTCTTTGTCTCAACAATTTGTGCATTTCAATATTGCATGCATCAGCAGCAGCTACAGCATCGGCTTAATGTCCGTTTTACTCGTTGGCATGTATTGGACAGCTTTAAGAAATATACTTCCAAAGTAACCTATTTCTGACCAGGTCTTTATTTATTCCTCTTTCCCTCAGGTACATTTTTATCATATTCTCCAATGTTTTCTCTGTATTAGATAGATGTATTCTTTTATTTAAGATCTATGTTTTTGGATTTTATATTTGTTTTTCATGCATGTATTTTTTATGTTGTATATATAAACCTATCAGGTTTCCATCCTCCACAAACTTCGGACAATCCTACTGAGTTATATTTTGATGCTTTTCTTTTTACATAAAAACCATAACTTTTTCTTCCTTATTCTAATTGGCCAATTAACACAACCATTTAACCAATGGAAATTGGTCTTCTACATTGTCTTCACAATCAGCAGACGTCATGAGCTGAGCTAAAATCTAAACTCCATCTTCTCCTTCCCGTTCTCATCTTCTTCCTTATTCTTCACCTTCTTCTTTTAAATCCTGGATTAGAATTCTTCATTCATTGTCTGCATAATTTTCTATCATTTGCATCTTGATTTGTCAATTCTAACTGTCCTATGTCTTCAGCCATCAAAGTCTACTCACTTTTTGTGTACCACTGAACTAATTAAACCTGCTGACACTGCACAGACACATCACCGCACACACGTATACATGCATACATACACATATATATATTGCCACACTATGTGATAACAATCATTTTTTATTAATTTTATCCCAACACTAACTCCAACAACAATGTATTCTCTATTTTCATTGTTTTCTTTTGTCGTCCCTCTCGATATTTATATTTTCATTACATTTCAACTGATGTGTTAGCCATCTTCAGCTTTATTGTCCATTTACAATGATGTTTTATCCATATTTACATTTGAACATTGTGGATTATCTGTGCATTGTAAAGTGGTATTTCCTATAATAAATTAATTTAAAAAAAAAAAAGATTATCCCAAAAAACTCTATTCGCTTTCTATGAAAAAAAAAAAGCAGAACATTTCATCAATTATACAAAAGAATGAAATATTTTACTCACCTGATCTCGTTTTTGTGTTGAACCTGAAGTTCATCAACTTTATCGCGAAGAAAATCTTCCGCCTACAAAAAATAAAAAACTGTTGACTTATTACAAATGTTGACGAATAGAAACTCAGTTGTCTATGCAGTCATAGCTGCCAAATTTTATTTGTTTAACAGTTTATATTAACAAGAGAGATTAAAAACTATTTAAAACGAAAATCTCTATACATATAGGCAGAACCATCATTATCTATCTTCGAATTCTCTGATTGGAGGGGGGGGGAGAAGAGATGATTTCAACAGTTTTCTAGAGTTATATTTTTGCCCTCTTACTTAAAATGGTGAAAGTTTTTTGTGTATTAAGCATTAACAATATATATTGAGCAAAAAAGGAATATTACTGGATTTTCAAATTTATACCAAAATATGTTCTCTGATGAATGTATTGTACTTGTGGCCCCCATCAACGTACATACCCTCGCCTAACCCGTCAGGCAGCAAAATTCCGCCCCTTCATTGTTAAGGACCTTAGATACCGGAGTACTTTCTACTCAAATAGTTTCTTCCCTCAGACTGGTAGACTTTAAAATTCTATCCCTGTTTCTTGCTTCCCCGACAGTACTAACCTGTAAAATTTAACCTGTTTAAATTAATTGTGATCAGACATCTTGCTCAACTCTTTACATAATCCTCTGTTAAACATGGTCCAAAATAGTAGACTCTTACACCCAAGTGGCAAAAATATGTTTGGGATAAAAAAGAGTAAAAAAAAAAAAGAAATGAAAATCTATGATGATTGATACATACAGCATAATCACATTGACACACTGGTTCTCATAGAAGACATTTATAACATTGTACAGTTCTGTGCATGTTTCTTCTTACTTACATATATCAGAAGAGAGGAGGGAGAGGTGATCAGCTCTTTTAACACAAGAGGGGACAGTGATTACTTATGATGGAGAGGGGTACACAGTACTTAGGATGGGCTATACAAAGTTCATTAATAACGATGAGTGGGAACAAAGTTCATATAAGATGATTACACATTATCTTTAATTTGTGGAATGACGACACAAAGACGGCAGTTACAAAAATATGAGATGTTCTTTTATTCCATTTGACCGGTCGAAATGATGATCACATTCAGGAATTCAAAGTTGTTTCTACATGTTTAAAACTTTCTCCCTTCGCTTCTAAAGGGACCCTCCTCTGTTTATGTCAGCTCTTTCCAGCTGACTGTGCTGACTTCGATCCGGACTCGACTGCCTCTGATCTTCATCTCCCACTTGCCTGAAACTAGCTCTTATATTGAGAATTCATTTTTGCTATGACGTCAATATGCATGACTCTAAACATGACCTACTCATATGGGAAACTCATGTGGCTGACATGTTCCCCAAACACACTTCTGCAGACAAAGAATTCTCACTAACCTATTTTTCGACCTAACTTATTTTTCAATATATTTTTAAATTGCTATTGTTCATTCTTCTCTAGCTGACCTTATTTTAATTCAGTTTTCATAAAATGAATTGAACAATTAAATTCCCTTTACAACAAACATATCTAAACTATTTTATGTGAAACTGGACAAGGTAAAATTCCATTTCTGAACCTTGCTTACAGAGTTCGAATCTCGGTCTATCCTAATCTCTTTTTCCACTTATCTAAAGGTCTTCTTACTTACAAGAAAAGTGGGCTCTTTTCTTGTAACAGTGGCACTCCTTCTGAAGCTAACCCTGTGAACTGGCGCCAAGTCCTGCTGCCACACCCAGGGTCTGCCACACCCAGGATCTGTCAACGGCCACCTGATTGCACCAAAGGATCACCACACTCTTCAGCACATCAGGTACAATTTGGTGTTGAGTTTCAAGCCGATTTTGAAAATATGAGGTGGCAGGATGTAGTCCTCATTTGAAACGACACCAAAGACCATAACCGTGGCTGGAAACTTTGTTTTCATCACCCTGGGCTCGTCCCTGTTATTCGGATTTGCATTTTGTGGGTACTGGCAATGGCCCTGTTGTCATAAATTGGATCAGTAGAGAGCATGAGTTGTATAGTGGCGCATCTCTGATCTCACTTGTTGAATATTGTGTCTTTTTCAGATACGATAGAAGGTTTCTATCACTCTTGGGATTTGTACACAACTGGCCAACTAGTAGATAGTCTGCAACCCAAAAAAATAAAACCGGTTTTCATCAAATAGAAATGGATTTATGTTGTCTTTTCTAGGGCAACAATTTTAGCATTCCACCCTGTACATAATATATATGAGTAATATATGTATACGCATATAAAAATGTTTTTTCACTGTCATTCATAGAGTGCACCATAATTAGGGACATTAGCAACTCACCTTCTGTTTGCTTTGTCTGTGAGTATATCGTTCTTCCTGCAGATAAAGTGTCAAATCAGCAATTTGTTGCTGCAGCTGTTCAAGAAGCACATCTCTAAAAAGTAAAAACAAATTAATGAAATCTAAATAATTTTAAAATCCCAAAATTGAAGAGGTTAAAATTTCACATTTTCGTACCAACAAAACTGTTAAAATATATTTTGTCGCCATCGGATTCGAATTTGGGTAAATTTAACACATATGCAAGGATTGATTGATACATAAAATGTTCAATTTTAGAAAAAGATATTCGAAACATGCTAAAGTTGCAGAGAAAAATGGTTAGTTCATTCTACCTCTTGATAAAGTACTTGATTCCTGATATAGTCTTCTACCTATATATGAGTTAGATACATTTTAAGATGGAGTATGGCTGCTCCATTTGGGGAGATGCTGCTTAGATCTTTCTTGCCTTGACAGATGCAATTTAATAGAGGATCCCTTCTGGTCTCTACAGCTTCTTTCTCACACAAAATACATTATTTTCTCTACTTTGTTGTTTTTTCCATGGTAGGTTCTCAAGTGAACTTCCATCTACTATGGAACATTATTTGCAATTGCATGGATACAAGGAAGTTCTTTGCAAAGAGCTTGCCTATGAATACTTTTTAGGCTGTTTATATGTAGCACTTACATAATTGAAATCTATTTTCTTTTGAAACTGCACGCAGTCACTTGCGTAGTGATTAGTACATGGTTTGGTAAGATAACATAGTGATACATGGGCGATTATAACACTTATTCAATTTCCACCTTTCTACAAACTGTTCCTCTTGAGATGTCCCCGTGACCAGACGTCATAGATCTTCTCGTCTCTTGCAAGAACTTATCCTCCTACCACAGCTGCAAAGAATTTCCTGTTTTTCATCAGTGTCTTACATCAAATGGAATTTTCATGAACAGAATTTAGCAAACAAAGTCTGTTCATGGAAATTAATTAATATGTACCAACAATTTCCTTATAAACTCTAAGGAAAGTAAACATACCATTTTTTTGATTTTTCGTTTTCCTAAATCCATTTTTGCTTGTTTTGTTGTTCATTGCTTATTAACAAAAGCTTTATTTAGTTTTGCAAATACTAAAACAAATAACAACCCTTACCAGTTAGATTTGTTTAATAATTGTAATTTCTATTTAGCATTTAAGATGTTCACTTTTTTAATATGTTTAAAAGGAAAAATATCTCATCATTCATGGGTCATCTGGACTTTTTAATTAAGTGTCAACCCACAACTATACTTGACTGGCAATCCATCGTCGTTCAGTAATAGAAAGAGTGTTACATATGTCCCTATTTATGTTACATATGCCCCTATTTATGTTACATATGTCCTTATTTATGTTACATATGCCCCTATTTATGTTACATATGCCCCTATTTTTGTTACATATGTCCATATTTATGTTACATATGCCTCTATTTATGTTACATATGCCCTTATTTTTGTTACATATACCCCTATTTTTGTTACATATGTCAATATTTATGTTACATATGTCCCTATTTATGTCACATATGCCCTATTTTTGTTACATATGCCCCTATTTATGTTACATATGCCCCTATTTTTGTTGCATATGCCCCTATTTATGTTACATATTCCCCTATTTTTGTTACATATGCCCCTATTTATGTTACATATGCCCCTATTTATGTTACATATGTCCATATTTATGTTACATATGCCCATATTTATGTTACATATGTCCATATTTATGTTACATGTGTCCATATTTATGTTACATGTGTCCCTATTTATGTTACATATGTCCATATTTATGTTACATATGTCCATATTTATGTTACATATTCCCCTATTTATGTTACATATGTCCATATTTATGGTACATATGCCCCTATTTATGCTACATATGCCCATATTTATGTTACATATGTCCCTATTTATGTTACATATGTCCCTATTTATGTTACATATGCCCCTATTTATGTTACATGTGTCCATATTTATGTTACATATGCCCCTATTTATGTTACATATGCCCCTATTTATGTTACATATGCCCCTATTTTTGTTACATATGCCCCTATTTGTGTTACACATGCCCCTATTTATGTTACACATGCCCCTATTTATGTTACATATGTCCATATTTATGTTACATATGCCCATATTTATGTCACATATGCCCCTATTTATGTTACATATGTCCCTATTTATGTTACATATGTCCCTATTTATGTTACATATGCCCATATTTATGTTACATATTTCATATTTATGTTACATATGTCCATATTTATGTTACATATGCCCCTATTTATGTTACATATGTCCATATTTATGTTACATATGCCCATATTTATGTTACATATGTCCATATTTATGTTACATATGCCCCTATTTATGTTACATATGCCCCAATTTATGTTACATATCTCCATATTTATGCTACATATGCCCATATTTATGTTACATATGCCCATATTTATGTTACATGTGTCCATATTTATGTTACATATGCCCCTATTTATGTAACATATGCCCCTATTTATGTTACATATGCCCATATTTATGTTACATATGTCCATATTTATATTACATATGCCCCTATTTATGTTACATATGCCCCTATTTTTGCATCCTTAAGCCTTCAATTATCTATGTTTGTAGGCATGTTCTTGTAATCAATCCCTGCCATTTCCGAGTTCTTGTTTCTGCTTTTTACCATTTTTCAGGATTTTTGGTTGAAGTATAGCCAGTTATGAGTTTCTCTTGTTGCTTTTCAGTACCCTTTCTGTTCTTTGAGGAGTATTCCACAATTATTAAGTGTGTGGCAGATCTGTTTGCTCAGTTATATTGTTAAAGAATGCATGTATTCTGCTATGGCTTTGTGTTTTTCAGCATTTTTTAAAGGTTGTCTTGAGTGTTTCTTTATTATTTTTATTATATTCCTCCTTCAAATTCATGAACATCTTTTGTTTTTTCTGCCATTCAATATGTCTGTGGTCTCGTCGCTTTCCCCATATATTGCTCTTGTTCCTATCAGATCTGGTTTTTGATCTGCCACCTTTACATTTTGATAAAACTGGCTTTCAATGTTTTCAAAAATTAAATTTTGTTGTTACTGTTCGGATTTGAATCTCTTCAGTCTTTTGTTCTTTATTAGTTAGTACCTTTTGTTTTAATTCTTCATGTTTCTTGTTTAGTCTTTCTTTTTTTCTTTATCGATAGTTTGCCTTATATCGTTTTCTAACCATATTTACACCTTTAGCTTCTTTTTGTAATCTGTTGAGTGAAGTTTTCAATCTGATTTCCTATCCGGGAGTTTTATCTGGTTTTATTTCTATGTTTAATATCATAATTACTGATTTTTTCTATGCATAAATTAGGTCATTTAGGTCTAGAATATTATCTGTTGGGACTTATGGTAGGAGTTTTATCCACATTAATAATTTCTTGAATGTTCTCTGTAACTTCTTCATCAATGAGTACTATGGTCACTATTTTCTGTAGAATCAGCATTTATTTCATATCAGACTTTTTGTACTGGGGAAGGGGGGGTATGCTGTTCTATTCCATCACTTATTTTACCTTTTATTTTGATTGGTTCCATTACTTTCTTAAAAATGTGTTTCGTTGGATTTGCAATCCTCTGTTTTATTTCATTGCAGTCAGTATACATGTTCCATATATTCTTCATGTGATTTAGGTAACATTTTTGTGTAAGGTTGTAATAGAATTCCATCACTATCCTATTTTCTTCCATTTTTGCTCTAGATTGTTTTTGGTTTGCTGCATTGATCATTTCCATTGATCTTTATTTGATCAGAGATATTCTTGTAGCTGAAATTAGAAAGGCCAACATTTTCAGGATGATGACCATAAAGAGAGCACCTGCCGATCATGACACTCAAATCTTTCTCCTGAATTCTGCAGTGTGTGTGTGTGTGTGTGAACATCAGGTCCAGGTTTAATTTACCTGTAGTCTTTTCACAGAGATAGTATTTAATTCTAACACTCATTATATATAAGTTGCATACATAAAGAAGGGGAAACAGTTGAAATAAAACGAGACACGCTAGGCATTGGACGTTAATGAAGAATAAATAAACAGCAATTATGCAGAATCTTTTATAAATAAACTAGCAGGACCCGTTAACCAACATTGCTCGGTTGAAGACTGCCTCCCCTCTTCCCTCGCAAAAAAGTAGCAAAAAAGTACGGGACAATAACATGTTTGAATTTAAAAGAAAAGCCATTAAGGGAATGCGTAAATCAGTATGAATTAATAAAAGTACAAAAAATTATCCATTAGAAAAATAATGGAAAGTAAAAACAGACGTTTTAGAGGTTAGAGATTCTTACTCTTATGGGCTGTTTAGATCAGTGATAGCAGTCCGAGCTGTTTCCGTTTGTTGTTCACGTCTTCCTCTTCTTTTCCACCAATTGTATTAAATTAAATTCCAGTTTTATGTCGTCTTTTTTTTAACGTGTAGGAAAGTTGTAAAAACAAAACAATTACGAGTTTTTCCACTTCACTTCTTTGAGTATTATCATATTAAGAACGGCGTTTGGAATAGACATACCAACATCCCCATGTAAAGAACTGCTTTTGAAGTAGACGACCCCTTTTTATTGGAGGAAAATAATTCTCCCAAATTTAACCATGATAATCGTTGTCAGCATACCCACCCGCAAATGCTAAAAAATAAAAAAATTGTGGGTTGGCAGTGTCAGTAGGAGGGACGTAGATATAAAATGAAAAATACCTAAACAGGTAATCTTGCAGAATTTGATCCAGATTCTCGGGATATCCCGTCAATCATGGATCGAGTGCGACCGACAATGATTAGATTAAGCTAAGTACATTAACAGACGCAAACTAGTTTCAAAAACAAAAATAACAAAAACCTACCGTATAGTGACTGAATATAAATGTTTTGTGTAATTTTTTTCAATATTTGTCTTTTTTTCAAATTATTTACCAACAAATTTTTTTTTCAAGAAAAGTTGAATGTTTTATTTTTAACTGTAAATTGTTAGATGTAAGCACAGTTTTTATTTATTTTTTTTTTCAAAATGTTTATTATTAATATATTTTTTTTCTACAGAAGTTTTTTTTTTTTTGCTTTAGGAAAGTTGTAAAATTTGTTTACAAAAATCGTAAATTGTTAGGTGAGCGAGCAAGAAGAAATAAATGTTTTTTTTTTTGTCTTTGATGTGAAGGAAGTCATTAATTTTTTATTTTTTTGCTCCACAGAAGTTTTATTTTTTGTTTTAGGGAAGCTAAAAAATTTGTTTATGAAAATCGTAAATTGTTAGGTGAGTAAGCAAGCGAGAGGAAGAAGAAATAAATTTTTTTTTTTCTTTTGTTTTCGAAGCAAAAGAGAGAGAAAGAGAGAGACGGAAGGGGAAGAGAGAGAGAGAGAGAGAGAGAGAAAGAGAGAGAGAGAGAGAGAGAGAGAGAGAGAGAGAGAGAGAGAGAGAGAGTTGAGAAGAAAATATACAGTGAAAGAATCCAGTAGATTGCGCAAGTATAAATAAAGTATGTATAAATGAATTACCTACAAAAAAGCGTAACTACGTTTGTAAAAAGAGAAACATGCATGGTCCCTCGTGAGTGCACAGTGAAAGAGGCATAAAAAAAGTTCAGCACGTGCCTCCCCCCACCGCACCCATTTAGCCCAAAAAATCCCCAGGGGACGTCAAATCCTAGTGAAAATGAACAAACGGTGCAGTTTTAGGCCTTAACATACGTAAATTTGAGTTCTGTACCATGCAAAAAAAGAAATGACTAAGTCCATCATTTGCCCCCCATCATTTGCCCCCCCCCATTTAGCCCCAAAAGTCTCCAAGACCTTAACATATTTAAATTTGAGTTGTTCAGCACCATGCAAAACTGCTAAATAGACACACAGAGAAAGTTTTGGACAAATATGTTAAAATAGTCCCAAAAATGGAGTGTTTTTATTACCCTTAAAAGAACTCCTGAGGCACACTCAAGAGTTATCACGAAGTATAGACAAACAAAATTATATAGAAATCAGTTAGTTACAACTTTTTAGAAAGTTTTCTAAAAATCCAAGGCATCAAATTTTTTTAATAAGCACAAAAGTGTCAATTTTAGCCATTTTAACCCGAAAGGCACCTCTAGGGTGGGAACCGGAGTTTTCTGTTCTGTTACTTTTTTACTCATAGCATATTTAATGTTTGTGCAAAATTTACAAAAATTCCAAGGCGTAGTTATTGAGAAAAGTGCGGACAAGGCTGAATTTAAGGGCCACCCTCCTTTTGTTGAGGGACCAAAAATTATAATTATCAAAATAAAGGTACAAATCGAGCAAGTGAGCAATTTACTCATAAGGAACAATTAGGTGTCATTGCAACGCCATGTTTGAATGATACATTAGCGTTCATTTAGCATGCTAGTACCAGTATTCTGGAATATAGGAATAGCCAGAGATCATCCAATCAGAATGAGCGGAATTATTCTGAGGAGACTTTATTATTTTTAGAAATGGAAAAAGGAAAGATTATGTTATGCCAGTGAGTTTATGATCCAGGTATGAAGGGCGAAACCTTATATATTTCCCAAGTGCAAAATAACTCCCGGTAATGACTTATTTAGAAGGAAAAATAGGAACTACTTCCTCTAAAGACAGTTGCGATAGTGATGTGATGATGTTGCTCCTAGGATGTAACGTAGGATTTTAATATGACGACTAAATGTGTCTAAAATGGCGTTCTAAAGATATATAAGATACTGGCTAATAGTCTAAAACACAATACATTTGCATGTGGCATCTGTTGTTCGAAACCTACAGTACTTTGGTCCAGAGGGGAATTTCTGCAACCAAAATATTATATAGGAGATAAATCCACATATTAAGTTTCTACTTAAAATAAGTTTTTCGTTTCTCATCATAAAAGATTGAAGATAAGTTCCCCTGTCATAATTCTTCAAAATACAGATAGAAATAAATTAATATTTACAAGAAGAAATACAGATTTAGGGCACCATCTGAGATATACAACTTTTGAACAAACTTATTTAGAAAGTACACTGCAAATTTGGTACTTAATAGAAATCAAAAGAAGATAAAGTTATAAACTAAAATGTAATTCTGTCAAAAGAAACAAGTTTAACTTACCTTTCAGTATTTTCAGTTTTCTTTCTAAAAACATAGACAAGAAAGTTTTTTTTTTTAATATGAAAGATTGTTGAATGTTATATATATATATGTATATATATATATATATATATATGTATATATATATACATATATATATGTATATATATATACATATATATATGTATATATATACATATATATATGTATATATATATACATATATATATACACACACACACATATATATATATATATAGATATAGATATATATATATAGAGAGAGAGAAATAGATGTTCAAATTATTAGCTACATGTGTGTGTGTATACATATGTGTGAAGGAAGCAGAGTAATGCCATCAATTTGGAGTGATAATTAAGTAGAAACGGCAATTGTGTATCATATTGATATGTATGTGTTTATTCTGCATCATACTGATATGTATGTGTTTATTTCATCACTCGGGCATCTAACTGTTTATAAATACACGGCCTCACAATTGCTATTGAAATTGTTCTTTTCTCCAGCCTTCCTTTTTTTCTCCAGCCTTCCTTTTTTCTCCAGCCTTCCTTTTTTCTTCAGCCTTCCTTTTTTCTCCAGCCTTCCTTTTTTCTCCAGCCTTCCTTTTTTCTCCAGCCTTCCTTTTTTCTCCAGCCTTCCTTTTTTTCTTCAGTCTTCCTTTTTTTCTTCAGTCTTCCTTTTTTTCTTCAGTCTTCCTTTTTTTCTTCAGTCTTCCTTTTTTTCTCCAGCCTTCCTTTTTTTCTTCAGTCTTCTTGTTTATTTGCTTTAGTCACCCAAGAATCGAAGCCGTTCGTGACACCTATGGAATTCACGTTAATTTTTTTCTGATTTTCACACACACAAAAAAAACAGAAGCCAATGCTTAATACTCCCTAAATACACACACACACACACACACACACACACACACACACACACACACACACACACACACACACACACACACACACATAAACCACCAAGCACTGAACAAGTTTTCACAAATTCACCAACAAGTCATTTTTTACTGTCCAATGAGAGCATACAATTTTTAATGTATTTATGCATATTCTTGGTCTTCAATGTTCATGTACACTAAATATAAATAAATAAGATAGCAATATCCAACACAGTTCTCTTATGGAGTTTTCCGTTTTATTTTGAATTTTTCATGCATGTAAATCTTGAGAAGTCCGAAGATTGATTTCAGAAACATCCAAAAAAAAAAACATTGAAGTAGAATGCATAAAATATTGTTCCAATCAGAAATGTGATTGCTGATGTATGTAACGGAGTGTTAAGTTATATGGATCTTTTGGAATTAAAAATATGAATAAATAATGGTCATTGGAATTTAGCATCCTATTGTTTATTCATACTCTGTTGCTAAAAATCAACATTTATCAAGCGTTTATTTTGAAAGTTTTAACTATTTGTTAAAATATATACATTTATATAAATCTACACCGATGCAATGAGGAAATGAGGGTGTGTGTTATATGGAAGGAAATGATGAAGAGAATGATGCTATGGATGTCTGCATGTGAGTACGGATCCTGCACCTGACAATAGTATGCAATTTTGATATACGATTCCACCAGATTTTAAAGTTTTCTAATATCTCTCTTCATTCAAGTAACAGAAACATCTAAAAATTTGCAATATAGCTTTTCAAACAAATTCACATTTTTCTTTAAATGCAATCCTGATATCACCTGAAAGTATATTTCAGTTGATTCATAAAATATTCCCAAATGCTGGAAAACAAATTTACTGAATATTGTGCGTTAATGTGTGTACCTGTATGCCAGGAACCAAAAAGACAACTGAGGTGTATATGTCATGTACTGAATAACTTACTGGATAGATCATGTATAGATCCTGTCAGCCGAGCGGGCAGTGACTAATGAAGATAGTTTCACACTGGCATTCTACAGACATCACTTAATATCTTTCAATGATTGTTATATGGTTTAATAACGTAACAAGTTAGATATTATAAAAATATCTATATAACAATAACCAAGAATCTATAATAATATAATAATATTACGTATATGAAATCAAATAAAAAGTCAAAAGTACCTTAGCTTATCTTTTTCTTGGGACCTTTCAAGGGGTTTTGCAGAACCTTAGGTTGAAAAAACGTCATTAGTGGACACAGATATAGACACATATCTCTCACGCTAATATAGTTATATAATTATAACAAAGATATGCATGATTTCAATGAAAAGAAATTAATTTTCATTTTTTTTTTATTCATGTTAGTTAGTCAAAGATGCACCAAAACTCACTTAACAATTTCTTCCCGAACTGGGTTAAAAAATTCATCCGTTTTTATTACAGCATCATATTTGGATTTGTTTTTTGACAAAATATATCCAGGAGATACAACCAATGTCACCATTGGATCCTGAAATAAAAAGATAGAAACTAAATTTGTAATTGCTTAACATCCTTTACATAGTAAAGATTAATGTAGTCAAAATAATGTAGTTATATTACTAGCAATAACATGCCTTCCTCCCGCCGGTCACATCTCTACTAGAATATATGAAGAACAAACATTTAAAGGAGGAGGAGGTAATGCCTGGGAAGATGGTATCATGGTGAACAAACATATACTATACTCATGCTCACAATGCAGATGGTAATATTTCTGAAGATAATCTCATGACAATAGAACAGACACTACACTACCTTCTCCGAATTAAGCATTCAAAAATAATACATTAGTTTGAAATAATATAGAAAAGCTAAATTAAACATGAGTTTCGGCTTCAGATACATTAAATCCTCATCAGACGTAGAAGTACTTGTATAGTTTCAGCTTCAGACACATTAAATCCTCATTAGACGTAGAAGTATGTGGTTAAATACAATGACCCCACAACTCAATCTTCACTCTTCAATCCTGCAGTCCAATGCACTTCTGACAGCAACTGTTTCTGCCAAACAAAAAAGACACCCTCTCTCCCAAATACAGGCTTTTTATAGGACAAAACCGTCCAAAGTTATTTGCATACTCTTCCCATGATCTCTAGTCTATAAATAGACGCAGTGGCCATTCTCTTCTTCTTTCTTCTTTCACTCTCTGAAGCGGGCGTTGCCAGTGGTAAAAGGTTTGCACGATTTTTTTTTTTTTTTTTTTTTTACTACACGCCCCCATGATCATTAAAGATCATTCACATCTCATAATCCCGTGTCCAGATCGGCGCATTGCGTTCTCTTTGCGGTCTCTGCATTGACACCGGTTCATCTTCATCACTCCCTGGCTCAGTACCACCATCCTCATCACCTAAATGGACCACACGCCTTAAATCTAAAACATGTTGTGGCATTCCATTGACACTTAAGTTGTTTGGGGATTGCACTCCTGTTATCACTCCTCTTCCGCACTGTGTTGTGCATCGGGCATAAGGCGGTTTCACCCAAACTTCTTCTCCTATTTGGATTCTGGCTGGTCCTTGATCATTAATTTCCGGTGACATGTCTCTAGGATGCCTCCATTCGTAATTAAAGATTGCTCTATGTGGTACTGTGTCATCTCTTTGCCCGACCTTGGGGGACATGTTGTACCAAAATGTGGCCTCTTCAGGCGATATTCTTCCTCTCTCAGCTATTGCTTTCACGGTCCGATGATGTCGCTCCACAATGCCATTTCCTCCAGGTCTGTAGGCTGCCCTGTAATAACTTTTAATCTTCCATTTTTTTAGCATCGTCTGAAAGATTTCTGAGCGAAAAACAGTGCCGTTGTCCATTATCACCTCCCTTACTAGACCTCGTTCAAGCATCACCTTTTCTAATTCAGTTGCAACTGCAGATGCGGCTTCCACTCGCAGTTCCTTCCATATCGCCAGTCTACTTGGCCCACAATCAATTATTGATAAGTACGCTCCCCCTCGGTAGTGTGCTATGTCAATAGCTAGTCTCGTCCAGTTCGTTAAAACTCCAATTTCCCCAGGATTATGTATATTTGGGGCAGGATCGATCGATTGACACCGAACACAGTTCTTTACTATCATCTGAATTTCTTCCCGTTTTACATTCGGATCCACTTGCCTCACCAAATATAATGTTCTCTCCACTCCCATGTGATGCATGTCATGCAACTCTTTAATTTCTCCAATTCCAAGACAGCATATCGGCGCCTCCTCTTTCTCAATTAACCACTGTTTTTTTATCCGTGTTAGCGCATCTGCCTTGTTTCTTTCAGAAGGCACAAACACTGCTTTTATTTGCAGTTTCAATTCAGACATCAACTCTCTAAGCATCCCTAATCTCCGCTTTATTATCACTTCTCCGGCACCCTTTGTTCGTATTCTGCCACTCTCCTCCACAGTAGAGTTCACCCAACTGAGTACAGTGGCTGAATCAGTTCTTATTTCAATATTTGTCAGTCTCCATTTGATAGCTAAATTGACACCCTTTAGAACAGCATCTAATTCAGCTATGTTAATGTGATTAAAGTCATCACTTTTCCTCAGCCAAGTTGCATCTTCCGCCACCACACCGCCAATCTCGACAACCACGCCAGTTGCAACATTGCTTGCATCACACCACACGACTCCTGTGCTCACTTCAGGTATGTGCCAAGCGCCATTAACAGGGTCTTCTTTTTTCACCTCAGCTAGAACCTCCTGCATCACTTTCATGGTTCTGCAATCAACCTTTTCTTCCCAATCCATTCCATTTGCTCTTCTTTTCACATAACTGCATGCTAATCGCAGCCATCCAGCAATTGGATAGTGCCCCAATAATTTACCACAGATAGAAAAAGCTCCCGCCTACTAATTTCTCCTCCCATCTCTGGGATCTCGTTGCCTCTCCTGAACATTAGTGCACCCATCTTATTTTTCATAAGCTTAAGGCCCAGTGCCGCTCCTCCGTCCAGGGATTCCGGAGATTTTGTTGCTAACCCAAACCCCTTCAAATGTTCCACAACTTCCTGTGTCGATATTTTCGTTACGTCTACCATTATATCATCAATGTATGAATCAGTGGCCTCTTTCGTCCTACTTCCTTTCTTTAATACTGTTTTTAAAATGGCTGCCATAATCTTTGGTGCGACATTAAGTCCGAATCCTAATCGTGTTAGGCAATAGGTTTTTCCTTTATAACAGACCAGCTGGTACTGCCATAGTTCCTTTGCCACATGTAGTTGCAGGTAGGCAGACTTAAGGTCCACTATTGCGGTCCCTCCTACCAACTGTCTCCACTTTCTTATCTTTTCATCACATACATCTATTATGTCGCTCCCTGTATGACACGCCACAAAACGGTTCAACTCACGAAAGTCGAACACTGGCCTAACTTTCCCTTTTGTGGCCTGAAATACTGCCATCAATGGCAACACGCCTTTTCTTTCTCCTTTCCATGGTAACAGAATACCATCCGATATCCATCTTTCCACCTCTTTCTCAAATTCTAATTTCTTATCGCCTTCCAGAGAGTTTTTATAATATTGGACTTTGTTCTGCAATACTGGAGGCTCTCCCTTCCATGTCCATCTTACTGTCCATTTATCTCCATCGAAGTTTGCTTCAAAGTCTTTATCCTCGATTTTGCAAACATTCAGCTGATGGACAGCCACGGCACATTGTATATCTCCAAACTTCACTTTGGCTTTCTTTATAGTTACACCTCCCAGCTCATTAATCACGTCCATTCCAATTATGACGTCGATCCCATCAACGATGTGATTCATCAAGATTGCCCTCACCTTTACGTGCATTCCACAGACTTTTATCTCCACTTGTCTGGCTCCTTTACATTCTATATTCCTCCCATCAACTGCTTTCACTGTACCGCTCCTTCCATATCCCTTCAAAAGTTTGGAATTGATTAAAGTAGTGGTGCACCCAGTATCGACAAGTGCAGTCATTACAGAATCATTCACCTCTACTTCTATTATAGGAAGAGGCCAGTATCGCGCCTTCATTTCATTGCTAGGGTAGCTTGCAGCGCAGAAGCTCCCCCTTGCCCGTTTCCCTGAATCTGAGGACAATATCTCGCAATGTGGCCAAATTTTCCACAATTGTAGCATGTTGCCCTGGCCCTAGGGATCTCTGTGTAATCTTTTTTTAGGTGCGGTCCTTGACATCTAAAGCACTGAAGGCTTGATTCTTTCTTTCCCTTATTAGTCTCATTAGTTTGCGCACTTGCGGCCAATGTCCGAGTTTCTACGACTCTTTTGCTGACTAAAAGCCGTGCAGTCGGTATCAGTTTGCTGACATCCATTCTCTCTATGTTCGGTAGCTGCTGTAATGCCACAGATACATCGTCTGGGAATCCAGTTATGAATGCCAGTTTGGCTGTATGTTCCAGCCCTCTTCCCAGATATCCCGCCAGTCCAGCCAATCTTTTGATTTTATTAGCATAAACATCCACCGATTCTCCTGTCCACTTGAATCGTTGCAGTTTTTCGTATGCCTCAAAAGGCCCCTCAGTGAAGGCGGTCACGAGTCTCATCTCTATCAGTTCTGCATCTTCTTGTTCTGCATTATTCATCTCAAGATAGAGAGCGAGTGCATCTCCCTGCAAAAAAAGTGGAATAAAACTGGCAAGGTCTGGCACATGTTGAAGCTTAGCCACCAGTTTTACTTTCTTTATCCATCCGACTACATCACCTTCTCCACTAAAAGGTGGTATCACATCTTTTCCCAATCTCAACATCCCAGATTCCATGATCTGTTCTTAGCCGAAATAGCTTGTGGTTAAATACAATGACCCCACAACTCAATCTTCACTCTTCAATCCTGCAGTCCAATGCACTTCTGACAGCAACTGCTTCTGCCAAACAAAAAAGACACCCTCTCTCCCAAATACAGGCTTTTTATAGGACAAAACCGTCCAAAGTTATTTGCATACTCTTCTCATGATCTCTAGTCTATAAATAGACGCAGTGGCCATTCTCTTCTTCTTCTTTCACTCTCTGAAGCGGGCGTTGCCAGTGATAAAAGGTTTGCACGATTTTTTTTTTTTTTTTTTTTTACTACAAAGTACTTGTATAGTTTCAGCTTCAGACACATTAAATCCTCATCAGACGTAGAAGTACTTGTATAGTTTCAGCTTCAGTCAGGCAAATAACAAATTTCCTTTAGAATGAAATAAATATTGATATTACAATTGAACTTGCCAAACTACTCAACAGAATTACAACAGATTTGTCATGAAGCATCTTTGAAATTCTCTATGTGTCATAGCTACTACTACTACTACTACTACTACTACTACTACTACTAAATGCAATAAATACTTATAGACTCCAAAATTGCCAGGCAGAACTGCACCATTTTGACGCAAGCACTCATTAGAATACTGAGTATGTTATCAAGAATTACAATGATACTTTTACTAATACTACTATTTATAACATTACAACTACGAATAATGAGCATTAGTCACTAAAAATATTGGAATTGCATTAAAGTTAGCATGAAAAAGGGAGATGCTCAGAGTAAAAGTAATAATTATTATAAACACTTTTAGGTTCCAAATGTATTGGATAAGATTGCATTAAATTTGGCATAAAAAGCCCATGGGATGCTGGATAAGATATAGATTTAAATGTCCCATCCAAAAGCGATGTCGATGCACTGCTGCAAAAATAACATGACCTTTTCACATGGGCCAGAATGAAAGCTAGACCAAAGAAAAGTCGAAGCCTTTCATTAGTCAGAGGATCTGTCAGGGAAATCCATTTCAATATTGAGGGGGGGGGGATACGATCCCAACAGTTAGGGAAATTCCATTTAAAAGCCTTGGACGTAGTTATTCAATCCCCTTGACTGATCGACATCAAGGTACAGAGATCCAGAAAATAATCTTGAAGAATTTTAAATCAAGGAAGTATAAAGATGTGGTGTTACCAACATGGTTTGTTACCTCATCTTTTGTGGCCCTTACAGATGTATGAGATTGCATTATCTTGTGTTGAATGAATTCAACAGTTTTGTAATGCGTACCTGCATAAGTGGGTTGGAGTTTCTCCTTGTTTTTCAAAAGTAGGGTTCTATACCAATTCTGAAAACCTACAGATCCTAATATCTTCACTGGTGGAAGAGTTTAAAATTGGGAAAGTGTAACTCTATATGATGATGAGGGACTCAGCTGACGACATTATTAAATCAGGAACGTTCAGCTGTTAAAACATATTGCCTACGAATAAAGGACATAATAGGCATCACTCAAACCAATAAAGATGGGCAACAAGGTATTCTCCAAAGATGGCCCAAAAGTGAAAAGAGTCATGGTGATCAAAGAGGCCAGGATGTTTGATGAAAAGCAAGGAACAGCCATTGCTTTCATTCAGTACAAACAATGTGCATGGACAAATTGGAATGACATGGAACCAATTAAATTATCGTGGAAATCCTTAATTACAATGGAACCACTTCTTCACTCTACATATGATCTTCTACCAAATGCGACCTAAAATTATGAAGATAAACTGTTTCAGACTTGTGTTTTTTTGTGTTAACATGATCGGAATACCTTGCGCCATGTGCTATCTACATCACTTCAAATGTACACATAGTGACATAACACATAGTGACATAACACATAGTGACAGAACATATAGTGACATAACACATAGTGACATAACACATAGTGACATAACACATAGTGACATAACATATAGTGACATAACACATAGTGACATAACACATAGTGACATAACACATAGTGACATAACACATAGTGACATAACACATAGTGACATAACACATAGTGACAGAACATATAGTGACATAACACATAGTGACACACACATAGTGACATAACACATAGTGACATAACACATAGTGACATAACATATAGTGACATAACACATAGTGACATAACACATAGTGACAGAACATATAGTGACATAACACATAGTGACATAACACATAGTGACATAACACATAGTGACATAACATATAGTGACATAACACATAGTGACATAACACATAGTGACATAACACATAGTGACATAACACATAGTGACATAACACATAGTGACATAACACATAGTGACATAACACATAGTGACATAACACATAGTGACATAACATATAGTGACATAACACATAGTGACAGAACATATAGTGACATAACACATAGTGACATAACACATAGTGACATAACACATAGTGACATAACATATAGTGACATAACACATAGTGACATAACACATAGTGACATAACATATAGTGACATAACACATAGTGACATAACATATAGTGACATAACACATAGTGACATAACATATAGTGACATAACACATAGTGACATAACACATAGTGACATAACACATAGTGACATAACACATAGTGACATAACATATAGTGACATAACACATAGTGACATAACACATAGTGACATAACACATAGTGACATAACACATAGTGACATAACATATAGTGACATAACAAGGTGTTGGAAATAATTATTGAATTATTGAAAGCACAGTGTGAGACAGCAAACCAGCAACCTGTTACAGTCAAGGAACCCATAATTCAGTTTCACAAAAAGAGTGAATGCACTGTGAGAAAGAGAAAAACTTCTAATGTGAAGCTGCTGAGTGGAGCCAATGACTGGAAAATTTCTGTGGATCACAAGACATCTCTACAATTTTCAGTCCACATAATCCAAACAGAAAAGCGGACAGACATTGTAGCATGGTCGGATTCCAAAAAAAACGTGTCTTCCTTATAGAACTGACAATCCCTTGGGAGGAAAAGCAGGAGGAGGTGCACGAGTGGAAGAAAAACTAATATGAGACACTGCATACCAACTGCGGGGAAAAAGGTTGGAGATGCCATGTGATTCTTATTGAAGTTGGTTGTCGTGGATTTCTAGGACACTCAGTCGTTTTGTTTCTTACAAAAATAGGAATCATGGGCTGCAATCTGAAAAGTTGCCTCTGATCGTCTTAAGACCACAGCTCAATATGCGTCAAGCTGGATTTCGTCGACAGCGAAAAGACTTCAGCATGGACAGACATTGTTGATCTGCTTCTGTTTTTTTTTTTTTTAAATACTCTGCCCAGTGGCAAAAGCTGTTTAGTAGCGTCAACAGTGGCAGTACCTCCTTCAGCTACCGAAACTGTGTTATCACCCTGGTCGGTAGCTGATGAGGGCAGGGTATGATACATGCTTTTACATATTGTATGATAAAATTTTAAATAGGTATTTGTAGATAGAAAAACATTAGAAAAAAGAAAATGAAAAAAATGCTATGCCAAGAATTTTACAGAAGAATGTGGAACAAAAATAAAAACTGTTTTTTTCCCTAATATATGGATCACGTGACGAGGAGTTAATTTATTCACATGGTTACAAATATAATACTTGTGATATTCACTTTTACTCCTGTTTGATTTGACTAATGAAGTGAAATAATCGTTTGTTGCTTCTCTTCAATCAGATTAATTCTATGATATGTGGTCAGTGTTCTTCCAATCCAGACAAGTTCTGTCCACATATTAGAAACAAAATCTCTACAAATCTTTGGTAAGTCTGTTTTTCATTATATCTACATATTAGGAACTTTGACATTGTGTGCATAAGTTATTTTTTTGTTGTTGTTGTTGTTGGTAGATGAATTTACGGCATTTGTATCTAATCACAAAGGTACCTTGACCTTCCCGACTAGCAGAAAATTCCAACACGTTACATTATAGAGGTTCCTAAATTCCGGATTTTCTATTTTAATATTACTCATCTCTTTTGGATGGCTTGCTTTGGAATTTCCTACCGTACCAATATGCATACATTTAGACACAATATTACTGTCCAACTTAGGTTGAAACTTATCACGGTAGCTTGTCATTCTCTAATGGTAATATATTTCGTTTGGGGCGAACAAAAATAAAGGAAAAAAATGAAAAAAAAAAATGAATAAGAAAGTGATAAAATTTATGTGTGATAAAAATGGTGAAAATATAACATTAAAAGTATGCATATATGCCTTTGTCGCTGCTGGTTCAGTTATACTAAACTGGGGTTATGTTTAAAACTGCACAAACGTAACGTACAATTTTGCTCTAGACAAAGAGATATCAAATCTTCATTAGCAGCACTAATACAGTTACAACTTCAGATATAAAGCTATTAGAACCATCGCATAATTAAAAAAAGGGTTTGATTTTCATAAATAATTGTGTGTATAGCATGGAACTGATGTTTATCAGACTCTCAGGAATCTATGCAGCATTCCTGTATTCTAAAACGGTCCTAATATTATTCATGACGTAAGTTTAATAATAGGCTGTCGTTTATAACAATTTGTGAGTTACAACAATAACAATTGAGGAGATGCAAACCTTGGTATAAATATTATTCATGTACATGATTTAATTTACATTTATGTTAATCAAACAATGTAATCTAGTCAAACATTTAAAAATACCTCCAGAGATTTTTGCCAAGGTGTAGGTTTATTTTTCTTTGGTCTAAGATGACTTTCAAATCTTTGTCTTTGATGTGGCTCATCTTGTAGATTGTGACTGTTATTATTGCCAGATCTGAAATAAATACAAGTCAAATTTGATGTTATGTCATATGTCATTTTTCTGGTTTTAACAGCAATCTGATATATCATGGTGAACATCTTAACTCCCCCCCCCCCTCAGTGTAATTGTAGTGTTGCTCCTAGCTACATGCAGTGTATTTTTGGTGGTAGTAAAAAAAAGTTTGAAAAGTGCCAAGAACAGCATTAGCAATTAATATACAAGGTGGCTCAATAAGTTTCTAGACTTTTTTTTTGTACAAGCATTTAAAATTATCGTAGACTCTTGAAAATTCGGTATGGTCTTGCGGTACATCTTATGAAATGACTGACCTATTCTTATATTTTGATTTCAGGTTCAAGTGAATAGCTACAGCAGAAATTCGAATACACCCTACTAAAGCTTGATGGTCCCAGTTGGTGGATTTTAAAAATGCAATCTGGACAGGAGGACACTTTAGAAATGTACAATAAAATCCTGTTTTAAACCTGAAAAAAACTGTCACATAAACGTATGGAATGCTTTTGGACTATCTTGCATGAATTGAGCATCAGTTTTTGAGTAGCATAAAATATTCAAGGAAAGCGGGGAGTTTGTGAGGGATGATGAAAGGTATGGTAGGAGTAAGGAAGTCAGAGCACCAGACTGGATTGGCCAAATAAAGAATTTCATGGATAAGGACCGTCATGTATCTATAGCGCCAATAAGTTCACAGTTTGATGTTAATGTGGGAACTGCACATACAATTATTCGTGAGGAACTGAAGATGCAGAAGATTTGCACAAAGTTTATCCAAAGGTGCTCAAAGAAGACCAAAAAGAAAGACATTGTCATGAAAAAGATGGGCATTAAGGCAGTTCTTCACCCTCCCTATAGTTCAGACCTTGCTCCCTGTGATTTTTGGTTATTCCTTAAGCTCAAGGAAAACCTTAATGGCTAATGAGACAATTGAGGAGATGAAAGAAACTGTGATGAGGATCATGGGCATGCTCATACAAGAAGACTTACATGAGGCCTTCCAGAAGTTGTATTGCAGCCGGAGGAGATTACTTTGAAGGGGGCTAGAGTTTCATGTGTGCACTATCAGTAAAAGTGCCCATACGAAAAAGGTTTGGAAGCTTATTGAAGGCATCACGTCGTACATGCACTTGAATTGACAAATGAAAAACATGGATAAAAACAATAAAAAGAATGTTATGAATCAACAATGGAAATTTTTGAATGAAAACAAGAAAGTATGAATGAACAAAATATATTTATATCAACCATTTTACATGCCAAAGTTTGTTCAGAAGTTTTAAAGTTCTTGAATAATAAGTAGAGAAAAGCACAAGAAATTTTGTTTCCATTGTATGTGTGTGTTTATCTTCACAGGAGATATAGCAGCAGGCTTAAAGTAATTTTAGTGTGGTGCATTTCATTATTCTAGAATAAGCATTGTTTTTGTGGAGTTGAGGTGCATCGCAGGTGTCACCTGGGAGAACTTTGATTTCAGGTCACTAATCAACTGTTTTATATGAGTTTCTAAGTTCATATTTTTGACAAAAACTTGTTACTTTTGGAGTTTGAAACGGGTTTTATTGGTTGAAAAATATTTTGAGTTAACACATTCCTGTGAAAACTACTTAATTTTGAAGTGATAAAGAAAACAAAGAAGCGGACTACCATGAAAAAAGTTAAAAGAAGAGGAAGGAGTAAGTCTAACCAACAAAGAAAGAAAAGAGGTATCTCACACATTAATTTTTAATCTACCGTATAATAATGGAGTACTTCTACTCATAAATATTTTCGTTTATACTAATTTCTTCATATATGCTCAATAAAACCTAAATATGATTTAACAATTTAGTCAGCATATATCATTTTGCACTCTCTTATGAAAAAAAATGGGATAAAATTCTGCAACCACAGATATTGAAAGTCTTCACAGTTTGAAGAATGTTGTAAATGATTGGTGTCACTGGGTTGTTGCATTTGAGAACTTTTTGCAAAGACTAAAACAATACGTCTCTGACTAATGAACTGTGTTCATAAACGATCCTGCAATGTATGAGTTAATCTATGACTGTCTCACCTGCGAAAGATCCGTCAGTAAACCAGATTGAAGTATATAACATGATGAAATCTATGCCAGAGATATACTAGTGACTCATCGTCAGAAATCAAAAGAGATGAACAGATCTCAAATGTGAAGATTTAAGTGAGAATTGGAACTACATGGCAGTCAGTGCTAAGGAACATAAAGTCATAAAAGATGAATTCATAAGTAGGCTCATGTCCATTAATATTCGACGACAGCTATTCAAAATATAACACTGGACATCACTGCTTTTGACCAAGCTAGAGCTCCTGAACAAGCTCAGAAAAGTTCAGAATATTTTATTTCTAAAACAGTTTTTAGTGATGAAACTCCCTTCAAGGGTAATTCGTTGGTACAAACCTGATTTTGTGCAGCATGTAGTTTCCCGTGATAGAAAAAAGAATATAGAAAAAATATGACTACTGCACCTATTTATATGCTTTTTTTCTTTTTTTACTCACATTCACTCCTAATAAGGCATATCGCCACTTGGACATAAGGACCTACTATTTGGGTCCATGCCTATGAAAGATTAACAAGATGTTGGTTTACATTACATTTAAATTTCTGTATATCAGTACAGTCAGGGAAGCAGGTAGGGAATTCCAAAGTCTAGCTATTCGAGGGAAGAAGCTATTTATTAGAGTAGAAATCTTTCTGGCATTTAGGGACCTCAAGAGTAAAGGAGTTAAATTTTGTTGCTAAGTGGGTTTGTTGGGGATATGTACATAAAGGGGGCACAAGCGCAATGAGTTCATCAGAGCATATTCCATTAAAATATTTGTAAAACAGGCACAGAGATGCAACATTGCGGCAATGGAGCAGGTGTTGGAGCTTAGTTGGAACTTACTAGATTGAAAACTCTTTTTTGGACATTTTCTAAAAGGGAGAGACTAGTGGTAGATGCACCAGCCCAGATGTGGCAACAATACTCCATGCATGGACGAATGGTGGCCTTGTAGAGGTACAGGATACTCTCAGGTGTGAGTAGTCTTCTAGCTCGATAGAGGGAACCCACCTTCTTTGCAGCAGCCTTTGCAATGTCCTCAATGTATTTGTTCGAGTTCATACTGCCCGCTAATGTTAGGCTGAGGAATTTGAAGAATAATTCTCAGGTAGGGTGTTATTTATCATGGATATCGGTGATTGGAGAAGCGTCTTGTAATTGTTACACGAGAGCAACTTAGTCTTACTAGCATTAGATGTTACCATCCATTTGCGGCCCCATAACATTATGGTCTGGAGGTTATTTTCTAAGGATTCTGCCATTGTCTTAGATTTATGTATCTCTGTTCTTCCCTTATGCATGTTATAGAGTGTTTTATCAGCAGATATACTCATCTTGGACACTATTATCAGGGAGGTCGTTTATGAATATCAGGAATAATAGTGGTCTAAGGATCGACCCCTGAGGAACTCCCACATTAATGTTATGCTGCTTGGATTTACATCTATCAATGACAACCTGAATGGTTCTATTGTATAAGCAGGATGCTGACAATCTTGTGAAGTAACAAGATTCCTCGTCATCTCATATGCAAATGAGATGTTGCTGGTTGGAATAAAAAGCCTTTTTTTTTCAGAAACTCAGTTGATCTTGATTTTGGAGATGCAAGCTTTGACAGCAGTGTGTTGAATTTGGATTATCGAGCTTTGACAGGAGTGTGTCAAATTTTACCCCGGGAATTATTAATTAAAAGGGTAAGATAGTTAACAATCCATTTAGGAAAGTAGTTAACAATTGACTCTTTAACCACAGAGCTTTTGTGGACACTGAGAGTACTAATGCATGCGTTGCCATCGTTTTTAGGCAAGATTTTGTGGGAGTAACATGAAAGTATTTGTGTGAAATTTTGGTGGAAAGATGCAATCCCTTAAGTGTGCATGGCAAGAATTGAAGAAGGATCTCTTTCTTCTCTTTTTTCCCCTGTCCCTGTCCACTGGACACTCCAGTATCAACGACTTTCACTGAAGACAACTGCTAGTCGACCTATGGCACCCAACTCCTCCTTTTTCCCACCAAAGCACAGTCCAAATGTCAACCACCGAAATTAACCTTTCGTTATTGTTTTTAAAAAGGTTTTGTTTTTCATTCCATGCTACGTTTTCAACTACTCATTAATAGAGGTGTAATCTTGCATCACTAAAAGACTACTTTCCAAAAGAGTTATTCCCCTTGGCAAACTTAGGTTGTAGTGATCACTAATGAATGACATAAAAAGAGAATGTGGATCGATTTTTCTCAGACAGTCAACAGATTCGCTTTTCTTTGCTTAAAATCCAAGAATTTGTAAAGAAAGTGACACAAGTTCTGTCGTACAGCAAATTAAAAATATGCTTGCCACCATGTCCCAATATCAAAAAAGACAAACCATGCTTTGAAGCAGATGGCAAGTTGTATCAATTCAGCAGAAAAGTTTCTTCTGAAACGACATGTCAGACTATTGAAGTACGACCCTATTGTGAGGAGGTAAAACTTACATAAATTAGCCCTTATGATGCACATATTAGTCTTCAAAATGACAAATAAACTACAGTATCACTTCGAGATGTTGCACCTTCTGGTCCAATTAACGCTGTTCTTCTGAAATACAAGATTCCACACAAAACTTTGAGACACCTACTTGTACTAAATCTATCACAGTTACATTACATGATGAGTAAATGAAACTGCTAGTTGTTTGTTTCGATATGAGCATTCACATACTCCCCTTTCACTTAAATCTACAAATGTTTTGCGGTTAAAAAAACTTCTTTTTTCTAATAGCAGGGCAGATTGTGGTGAAGGTCTTACCTCTTCTACCCCTGGTGCAATAATGCACTGCGTCCGTTTATAAGTATTCCTATTTATACTAACTTCTTCATATATATTCTAAATAAAATCTTTCTCTGCTTTGTGTGTTTTTATAACATATGCATAAAACACCATTAATTTATCCTATTGAAACCAAAGGTGACAAACGTGCCTTATCATACACTATAAAAATATATTAAATCGGTCCAACAACATAAACAAATAAAACTTATAATATATTGCACTAAATTTAAAACTTCAGATCTAACAGTCCGAATCACACTATACACCACTAACATATACATTCACGTATACACCGGTTGTACTACACAGATGAAATAAGAGACATACATACCAACATGTACACCTATGTATACAACCAATGTTTAATTTAAGGTTTGTGTGGAGGGTGTTGGGGCGTAAACACTACTACTAATAAAAGTAGCTGGCTGTTGCACTATGAAGAGAAACAGGTTACAGGAAGAAAGTGTCAGGCATCCAAGTTATAATGATAAAAAAAATGGGAAGAGAAGCTTATGAATGGACATAGGGTATCTAATGAGAATAGTTCCGAAAGTAACCAAAATCCGGGTAACCGTATCATAATCCATAATCCTATAATAATCGTTGCAAATTCTATATTTGTATACAATAAGTCTTATGTGTTTAATTTAATAGGATTGAGTTCAAAGATGCCCTCATAGGCTGGTTATCTAAAATTTATTTATTTGTGTTTACATCTAACCATTTATTCATCTCTCTTATTCAATATATTATTATGCTCATATATAAGTATCCTAATTTTTTCTTCTAAACATAAATTACACCTATATTTGAATTTCCTAGGGATGTTGAAATTGCATAAAATTGACCAGGAGGTCACTAATGTAAGGTTCCCATTCTTAAACATCCACCAGTGCTTAGCTAATTCAGTATATTTTTTTCTCCAGCAGTGCATTTAAGGAGTGTTTATGAACATAGAACCATTATTTTCAATTTATCTATGGATATACCGATGTAGAGTTTCATGTTATCACTGTTCTCTTCCAAATGGATGGCAGTTTTGTGTGAATTCATGTTTACATTTCTATCTTTTGTATTTAGATCTTTACAGGTGTGTTTAGTAGTTTTGGATTGTGTGTGTGTTGTTTATACTGTCTATGTACTTGGTGCATGAATAGTTTGGTTGTTTATACTGAAATATTTACCTATAAGTTTCAAGAAAGTATAACAGATGTTAGATGGCTGATAGTATGACAAATTAATAGAATAGAATGCAATATACGGTGAGAAGGAACACAGGCCTATAGCCCTGAGATAACAATCACTCAATGCACATCATACAGATCTGCAACCAATTTCGTAGTCGTCCTCTGCACCGCTTCAATGGTTCCAATGTCACCCATATATTGCTGTGACCATACTATATATTCCAGCTTTGGACGGATCATAGATTATAGAGAGACAGGAACATAATATTGTCCATGTATGTAAATGAACAATGCCATATGCCAACCAACTTGTTAGCCGCAGACTATGAGTCTGGAAACACAGATATGAATCAATATGTATCTCTAGATCTTTTTCTACCTCTGTGGTTGCAGATTATTTTTCTGGATTTGATTTTAGTTTTATGCTCAATGTATTTTCATATGTACTAGCAGTTCAGCTTGGCTTTGCTCGTGCCTTATGTACTGTTCATAACTTTATGTGCATATGTACATATATATTAAAAAGTTTGACTCATGTCCAAGTAAGCTACATCTAAAATTTCAAATGTTTAGATCCAAAATTGGCGGAGGACTTTGGTAGAGTCTGCAAAGGTCAATTCTTTCAACTTTGACTTCTTGACAGCCAAATTTTGCCCAAAAACTGATTAAAAAGTTTGCTGCATGTTTGAATACCCTGTATGTAAAATTTCAAATGTTTAAACCCCAAAATTGGCTGAATAGTTTGCTAGAGATCGCAAAGGTAAAATCCTGGCAGCCAAATTCTCAGTCAGAAAACGATTATAAAGCTTTCTCTATGTCTGAATACACTTTATGTAAAATTTCAAATGTTTAGACCAAAAATTGGCTGAGTAATTTGGTAGAGACCACAGAGATCAATTTCTTAAAACTTTGACTCCAATTTTGATCTCTTAACATGTACTGTTTTGGGCCCATATCAAATTAAAAAGTTTGATCCATGTCCATGTAACCTACATCTAAAATTTCAAGTGTTTCGACCCAAAATTGGCAGAGGAGTTTGGTAGAGTTTTCAAAGGTCAAATTGTTGAACTTTGACCCCTTGACAGCCAGATTTCTGGCCGAAAGCTGATTAAAAAGATTTTCCCTAATCTCAATACCCCTTATGTCAAATCTCGAGTCTGTAGACTGAAAATTGATAGAGTAGTTTGGTAGGGAAATGTACACACACACACACACAATTTCACTTTTATAGATATATAGATTTATTGGCATTGAAGAGTTTCTTGTTGACTGAGAGCTTATTTATCTTAGTGTTTATAATTTTCAATATTTGTTTTATTATGCATTTTGGGTGGTGGGATTTAGTATTGGTGTACGGTTATATTTATTAAATGGTTTATATGTTCTATCTTTTAAGCTTGATTTTATGTCTAAGTAATTCACTTTCTTTCAGCCAGGGATTACATCTATTTTTAGTCCCAGGTATTTAAATGCTCTAATTAGTTTTTTGTGGATGCTTGATGCATTACTGTAAGGTACAATTATTAATCCATTGTCTCTATATAAGCTTATTTGCTTGGAGTCTACTATTCTGCAAGGTGTGTATGTAACATATTGCGTGTGATCGTGTGGAGAGTATCAGCAGCAGTGAAGGATGGCCAGCATGCAAAGAGATCATCATCAGCAGCAGAAAAACGCACATGTGCAAATTAGGAAGTGTGCGCGAGAAGAGGAAGGAAAGAAAAAGAGAAAAATGCAACAGGAGCTCAAGGAGAAGCAAAGTTGGCATCGAGAAGTACAGACGTGTAAAGGCACAAGCGAGAGATGGCCAGCATATGGCTGGCATGATGTCAGAGAAAGAAAGTCGACATCAAAGAAAATGCACATCTAAGTAATAAAAAACTTCTGTTGAAAAAGAAAAGATGCCAACTTTGATATTTATTTATTTGTTTATTTGCAGCATAACGACTACATTACATTATATTTATTTTGATCATCGTAACTAGGCCTTTTAACATGAAAAATGAAAATTTTTTTTAAATAAATGTTACCATGGAAAAATACAGTTGCAAAAGAGGGTAAAAAAAAAAAAAAGAAATGCAGTCACAAATAAGGACGTAAAAGCAAACTCGGCCGAGAATGGAGAACTTGAAAAAAAATGATACTACGCCAGTCGGCAAGTACATTTGTTTGCTTTTTTTTCTTCTTGTCTGTTCACTTTCGAATTTTCTTCTGTTCCTGTCAGTCATATGTTAAAGACATGTTCTAATCTTACGGTCGGTTATAAATTAACATAAGTAATATTGTTTCATACTCATTTTAATGTAGTAAATAGCTTGTTTTGTTTTAGAGAGAAATTTGGAATAAACCATTTTGTCTTGAACATATTGAAGACAATGTATTTTTTACTCTATTTTTAATAATAAACTGAAAAATAAAAGACAGGCTTATTTTTAGCACGAGTTGTGCTAAGCAACTTATAAATAACTTTCATTTTATTTGTGAGGTTTTTCACCTTGTCTGGTGCTTTTGTTTGTCAATATTTTGCCACATAGATTTAGATAAATATGGAACACTGAAACATTAAAATGTTAAGTAGTTTTAATTTTAAAATAAAGCAAGATTGAGTGATGGTCAGGTAGAACCCACGACACGGAGAAAATTATTATTTGAAAATGAAACTCTTCATTACGATGCGGTGCAGCACCTTGCATTACCACAATCATAGAAAGATAAACATTTGAAGTGCTCACAGTCCTTGGTTTTAAAGATGGAGGGTGTAAATAGCCACAATTTTTTTTCTGTAGACAGTTCAAAAGTTGTTGACTTAATTCAGGAAACGGATCAAATTTCCAGGATATGCAACATGACCTAGCCATCAGAAGTCAGTGAGAGATGGAACTGGCGATGCTTAATGATAAGGTGAAACTGTGCTGTGACATGAAAAGGGGAAAATGCAATAATTGTTGTATAATGTTTATATCCGATTATGTCAGGGGCACGGATAATGCCTCTGGCCCATTGGGTCAGGTGTCAACCGTAATTATCTTGAATAATCTCGTCAAAAGTGACTTAGCACTTAAGAGACAAAATAGTCCAGACTTGTTTTGAATAATCTTGCCAAACAGGGGCTGAGCCATTAAGAGACAAAAGGGGCCAGGGATTAAACAAAGAGTTAGATTAACTAGTGTTCTCAAATAATCTCGTTAAAAGTAACTGAGCAAACATGAGATAAATGAGTCATATGACGAGGAATAATGTTATAACCAGTTTAATCAAGGCTTTCAAAGAAGTTTTAATCAAAAGAAAACTATTTGGCCAGTTGGCGAAAATATCTATGAATATGCAAGGAGAGATATAAATGTTATGACTGAGAAGATATTGAAAGGAAATTGAGGGTTGATGTAAGAGAATAAGAAAAAAGTTGCACAAAAAAACTCACATGAAAAACAATGTATAAATGTATCTTGAAACACAACATTATAATATATGTGTTATGAAGACTGTGAAAAAACAAAAAACTGACGTTATTACTAAAATAAAAATATCCTGTTTCAGTTTGGTGAATTTTCAGATTTAGGAGCAACAAACATTAAAGACTATGGAACTTCTACAACTAAATATATTAATCTATCAAATATATACATATTATAGTATTAGAGAAAGAATTAACTACCTGAATAAAAAAAAAATGACAACCATCGAAAGTAAGTTTATATATATATATATATATATATATACACACATATAAATACCTCTGCCACAATAATTTTCCCAAACATCATTGTATAAAGAAAAATATAACTACCAATACACCACATCTATTACAATCTTATTAATAGGCCATATATCCATTTAAAATAACTACTAGCCCAACCATAAGGACATATATCTTATATAAACAAACAAATCCGTTAAATAAATAAATAAAAGAATGAAAAATAGTGAAGAATAGCAAGTAAATTAATATATAAAATAAATGAAAAATAAATAAATAAAAAACAAAAAATAAAAACATTTGTCAATAGGGAGCCACCAGCAGTAAACAAATGACAACCATAAAAACAACCTAGCATATATAGGTAGTAGCGACAACAGGAATGTAAAAATACTTTAGATCAAAGCCAGAAAAGTAGCCACCAGACTAATAGAATTCTAACACCTCCCAACTGTCAACAGCTTAATCACATTAAACCGCACTTCCCTCCCACTGACCCCTACTCTGGTAACTAGAAAAGTAAAAACAAATAAAAAACGAGAGATAAAAAATACAAAAAAAACCCAAAAAATAAATTAATAAATAAAAAATGACACTTGTCAAAAGGAAATTAAAATTGTGTCCAATAAAATATATACAACCGTAAAAACAATCTAAGATATGAGAAACTTTAAATCAAGGGCAATAAATAGCCGCCAAGCTAAAAGAATCACCTAACACTCCCTACTAATGACAGCTTAAACACGGGGGGGGGGACAGCATTCCCCCATCCCTTCACCACATCTCCAAAAAACCCTACTGCTCAAATTCACAAAGTATACACTGGGGTGTACACTTTCCTCGGAAATGTAGACCGCACCCAAATATCTTAATCTTGACACCTGGTTGAAGCGTTGTCCCTGAATTGGGACTCCACTGAAACATGTATGCACATATGTAACCAATAATGTTTGTATAAGGAACAGACTATATACCAGCTCTACTTTGCATTGAGCACTGTTTGATAATAATGTGAGTTTTATTGGATTTATATCTAGGAAACCAATTGATACAACCTATATACATATATATATATATATATATATATATATATATATATATATATATATATATATATATATATACAGGGTGAAATGATAAATTTGACGCCCCAAAGAAAAGAGCTTTATTTCAAAACTTTTATTTTACTATTCAGGTAACTTGATTATGTAGTAGAGCTGATATCTATTCAATGTAGCCACCTTCAGCCTCAATCACCGCCTCGATATGGGTCCGAATCTGGGAGCATACTTTTTTCACAAGCACCGGCAGAAGAAGCTTAGTGAATACTCGGTGGATGACAACGATCAGGCTGGCTTTGGTGTTTCTGAAGGCAAGCCTGGACCTTTTTGGACTTGTGGGCTGGAACCAGGTCCTGCTGCCACACCCAGGGTCTGCCAGCAGCCACCTGATTGTACCAGAGGATCACCACACTCTTCAGCACATCCAGGTACACCTTGGTGATGACTTTTAAGCCAACTTTGAAGATGTGAGGTGGCATGATGTGGCCCTCACTTGAAACCACACAAAAAACCATAACCGTGGCCAGAAACTTTATTGAGCTGTGCCCTAAAGTGTTGAACAGTCCGGATTTGCATTTTGAGGGTACTGGCAATGGTCCTGTTGTCATAACTTGGATTGGTTGAGAGCATGAGTTGTATAGTGGCCCATCTCCAATCTAGCTTGTTGAACATTGTGTTACTTTCAGACATGATAGAAGGCTCCTTTCGCTCTTAGGATTTTTACACAACTGGCCACCTAGTCGATGGTTTGCAACAAAAAAAAAAAAAGAAAACCGGTTTTCATCAAACAGAAATGGAATCATGTCCTCTTTTCTAGAGCGACAATTTTACCGTTCCACCCCCTTCTCTCTCTCTCTCTCGCTTTATATATATATATATATATATATATATATATATATATATATATATATATATATATATAAGAGCAAACAGTTAATAAAACATGTTAAAAAACCTTTTGAAAAAGTTAAAAACATATTTAATCAGAAAAGGAAACACTTGATAAGTAGATAGTCCTTAATCCGCGGAGTTTTGAAGAAATACTTTCCTTCTCATCAGAGGGTAGGAATTAGCAAAATGCGGGATCGGATTTTGCATACAAAAGTATTTGATGAAACTACAAGTAAGTCAAAGATCTTACTTGATAACAAAAAGTGAAGCAGAGGGAATATGGTGAAGAAAAAGGTGATTACACGTGAATGGATACTCTGGTGAACGGTAAATAATCCAATGACGGTAAAATCCAAAAATATAACTCCAAGAAAGTTAACTGAATTTCCATTTGCACTAGTAAAATCCAAGGAAATCGCGTAATTGGAAGATGGTCCAAAATTATCCAAAAGGCCGAAATCCATGGAATAATTCACAAATATGTACAAGGAAAAGGGGGAAAATTCCAATAATAGTAATAAAAGAAAAATAAGATATGCTTTTCACACGGCTGCCGAGACATAATTTATATATATATATATATATATATATATATATATATATATATATATATATATATATATATATAAGCAATGAGTACAACAAAATAGTAGGATAAATTTCAGAGGAAACATTTATTTTATCAAAAATAAAAAGGCGGGCGGTTTTACCATTTGTCCCTCTATGAGGAAAGATCATAATGATAAATTAAAACCTAAGGCAATCGGATCTCAACTGAGTTTAAATACTTTTAGTTTGAGAAAATAAGGGTATCTCTCAATATTATGAAAATAAGGGTATCTCTCAACATTATGAAAATAAGGGTATCTCTCAATATTATGAAAATAAGGGTATCTCTAAACATTATGGAAGATCTGGATTGTGGGAGATCGCTAACGGATATTTCAAACAAAACTTGTCTATATCTTTTAGGTTGCGAATTATTAATGACTCAAGAATACTGAGATGACAGTTCGACCTGTGTAAAAGAGAAAAATATTCATCAGACTACTATGATGATGAAAATACAAACAAAGAATTGCCCCCCAAATTAATTGTGTTCTTCATTGCACAAATATTAAAGATAGCAGATGAAACGTTTACCTGCTATTGGTTCCGATAGAAATAATAGATGCTGTTTTTGGTCGGTTCATGTTGGGGTGGTACCGTTCAGCTGGCCTGCAGCAAGTAAGTGATGTTCTGTAATTGAAAAAAAAAAATCAGCTTGAAGAGGAATTAACATTAAAATCACATTAAAGAATGGTTCATTTTTTTAAAATGTTATAAACTAGTGAGAAATTTCTTTCATGGACCTTCATCAGGTAAGAATGTGTCAAATAATCAGCTAAATCCGAAAACTAAAAAACAGACCAATTCAAAATACAATTATTAACATAGGGAAGTGCCTGTGAAGCAGGTAAAAAAACCCACAATTTTAAAGTTAACATGAGAGACAAGATAAAATTTGTTCAGAAATAAAAAGAAAAAAGAAAAAGAGAAATGATAAATTGCGTTGCAACATTAAACGTATATTAAACAGCCTCAAATAAAAAAGTAAATTCTATTCATCAAAAATGCTTCACTCTTCTTTGTCATAATAATATACTCGCAGACATTTTTTTTATAAAATTCAACAAATATTGTCATTGACTTTAAATATAAAATATACAGAATAATTAATGTGAAAATATAGACATTATTTTGTGAGAAAATTGGGTAAAGATCTCGTAGAATGGAAATAATGACTGGAAAAATAAATCGAAATTTATAAAAAGTATTTAATCTTATGTATATTTTGCTTTCATAAAACCTCTCTCTCTCACACACACACACACACACACACACACACACACACACACACACACACACACACACACTGAAAATTCACGAGGTGAAGCAGAGGGAATATGGTTAAGAAAAAGGTGATTACACACGAATGGATAGTCTGGCGGAAGATAAAAAATCCAGTAACGGTAAAATCCAAATGTAAAACTTCAAAAAAGTTAAAAGAATTTCCATTTGTACAAGTAAAATCCAAGGAGATCCCGTAAATGGAAGAAGATGGTTCATAATAATCCAAAGGCAGAAATCCATGGAATAATTCACAAAAATGTGTACAAGGGGAAAAAAGAAAAGATTCCAATAATATTAATAAAAGAAAAATAAGATGTGCTTTTCACTCTACTTCCGAGACATAAATATAAATAATCCAAATATATATATATATATATGTATATATGTATATATATATATATATATATATATATATATATATATATATATATATATATATCTGTGGAAATATATGTTATTTCTTATAATATATACCAATCCTTAATTAAGAAGCTCAATGTAATTACAGATCAATATAGTGAATGATTGATAAAAGTTTATATTCCAAAGTTCATGATGTTGACCATCTTATAATTTATTCCTTTAATTCAGTTGACATTTACAATTCTTGACAATATCTGTTTCGCAGTGCAAAATCAATCACTTAATTATTATATCAACTAGTGAATCTATTTTGCCCTTAACTTATCAGGAGAATATATATATATATATATATATATATATATATATATATATATATATATATATATATATATATATATATATATATATTCTCCAGTCGAAACTTGAAATTTCCAAATACTTATGAAAATATTTTGGATTTTTATTCTTGCTGTAGTCTGGGTCACAAGAAACACTATCCGTTTTACACTAGGCCATGATACGTTGATCTTGTCTATGATGTCTGCTATATCCAGGAGTAGCACTACTCGAGAGCAATACAATCTGTCATCTCATTACCATAATTTTAGGAGACAGCATGATCGGCCATTTTTTTTTTTTTACAGCATGTTCGATGAAACGCATCTGCTATGTTCAATTTGTACATTAAGATATTAAGGCATAGCACATTCGAAACTAAAAGAACAAAATCATTGGGATAAATTGAATCTGATGTCCAAAGAGAGTGGAGATCTTACACTGATCATTCAAACGTCCCTAAAGAGATTTGTAGCTAAACCACTACTCAATCCCTATATGGTATTTTTCTTGACTGAGAAAGGTCACTGAACCAAGGAAGACGCCCCAATCGTGTGAAAAATTATGCTTCTCCTCTTGGTTTCCAACAGCATTCAGCCTCCAGATAAAAACTCAGTCCAGAAAAGGCAATCCTAATTTGATTTTCCCATGCATACTTCCTGTCATTGTTCAGCTCAGTATGTCGATAATTAGTCAGGCATTCCTAAGCCCCTCTTCCAATATACAGACTGTGAATACAAACCTTGCTTTGATTATTCAAGAAAGAAATATACATTTTTTTACTTTATAAAGTTATAAAGCTACCTTCATTCTTTATGATGTCATCGTATTCAGACAGTTATTATAATATAGATCAGCTATGAATGATGATGATGATGGTGATGATCGCAACAACAACAACAACAACAACAACAACAACAACAACAACAACAACAACAACAACAACAACAATCATCATCTTTTCCCACTATGACAGGGGTAGTAGTAATATGGTATTATCAGAGCTATTATGTTAACAGCGTGCTTATGAAAATCCTGGAGAATCAATCATCCATTAATTGTCTCTGCTTTTGTGTGAGACATACAAAAGCTTGTCAGATGCAGAACTATTAATATATATATATATATATATATATATATATATATATATATATATATATATATATATATTAATAGTTTGTGGACATTATTGCTTGTTTGCTTACCTACTTGCTTCCTTGCTTGTTTGTCTGTTTTTTCTCAGCAGAGTCTCGAATAGTGGTTTAATGTGAGGGATATGCAACACTTTCAAAATAGTACTTAAAATGTGAAAAAAAAACAACAAAAAAATTCACCAACCAAAGAAGAATTTTTCCACTATGCGCACTTATTATCAAAAAATAAAAATATATATTTACTTGAACATAGATTAAGTCATAAAGGATGAATGGGAGTTGCAAAAGCAATGTGACACATAAGCTTTCTTAAAGCAGCAGCGGCAGTCATAACTGCTGATATGTATAACACTAACAGTCTGTCTATGTTAATGCTTCTTTGGATTTACAAATATTTATGAAAACATTTGGCAATTTTCAAATACTGAATAATATATATATAACAAATACTGACTTAACACTTATAGACTCTGAGACTAGAATTGCACCAAATCTATATAATTATAAAACTCAAATGACCTTGTAACGAGTGATGTAACCCACTCTCCGGTTTATGACATCTGGTTGCGCATGCACGCATAAACATTAGCTCATAACAACGTAAACAAATGAACACAAATCGCTTCGAGTTATCGCGTAGGGAAATGTACACACACAGACACACATAAAGACACGTTCACTTTTATATATATACTAGCATGGGTGCCCGGCATTGCCTGGTTATTTGGAGATGTATGTTGAGCAAAAAAAAAAAAGAAAGAAAAGTGGTCAATTTTTAAACTTTTACCCCTATTATGACCCCTTAAAATTTATTGTTTTGGGCTCAAATCAAGTTATTAAGTTAGATCCATGTCCAAGGAACCTATATCTAAAATTTCAAGTGTTTAAACCGAAAATTGTCGGAGGAGTTTGGCAGAGTTCTCAAAGGTCAAATCGTTAAATTTTAATCCTTAATCGCCAAATGTCTGGCCAAAAACCGATCACATCGATTTTCCCAAATCTCAGTACCCTGTATATCAAATTTCGAGTCTGTAGACTAAAAATTGACAGAGTTATGGTGTAGGGAAATGTAGACACACAGATACACACACAGTCAGACACTTTCACTTTTATAGATATAAATATCTTTTTTTAAAATTAAGGCTAGACAATATAAAGGAGACGATAACTTTCAAAAATATCGGCGAAAAAAATGACCCCCCCCCCCTGTAGAAAAGTGCCTAGTTGAAGGGGAAGATATTAATGTTTTTAGCCAATTTTTCGATATTTGTCGTATGAAAGGTCGACCTTTAAAACGATACTGATCTTCGTAAAATCCGTCGCATTTATTAAAAGTTTAAGGCAGATATGCAAACAGACATACATACATACATTTCAGCCTGACGTTGCCCGGATATTTGGAGGTGTATGTTGAGCATTAAAAAAAAAAGTGGTCAATATTTTAACTTTGAACCCTATTATGACCCCTTAACATTTATTGTTTGGGGCTCAAATCAAGTTATTAAGTTAGATCCATGTCCAAGAAACCTATATCAAAAATATCAAGTGTTTAGACCCAAAATTGTCGGAAGAGTTTCGTAGAGTTCTCAAAGGTCAAATCATTGAAGTTTGACCCCTTAATCACCAAATTTCTGGCCGGAAATAAATCACAAAGATTTTCTCAAATCTAAGTACCCTGTATATCAATTTCGAGTCTGTACACTGAAAATTGACAGAGTTATTGCGTAGGGAAAATGTACACACACAGACACACACACACAGCCACACATACAGACACGTTCACTTTTTTTTTATATATATATAGACTAGCATTTCAGCCCGGCGTTGTCCGGGTGTTTAGAGGTGTATGTTGAGCAAAAAAAAAAAAAAGAAAAAAGTGGTAGTAGGAAGGCAGGCTCGAACTCGTACCACGAAGGAGGAAAAGGACGGGGAAAAAAAACGGACGCCTTTGGTGTTATGACCACCGCCAAACCTGAAGTGACGTAGGTTTAAATTAAGACTAGAATAATCGAAAAGCGGGGGATGGCTTTTGAAAATATTGGCGAAAAAAGCGACCCCCCCCTGTAGAAAAGTACCTAGTTGGAGGTGAGCAAATTAATGTTTTTAGCCAATTTTTCGGTATTTGTTGTTTGAAGGGCCGAGCATCAAAACGATACTGATCTTGTGAAAATTCGTCACTTCTATCGAAAGTTTTAGGCAAACATACATACATACATACATACATATATTGGTAGCTCAAATTGTCGACACAAACCGATTAAAAAGCTTGCCATATCTCTGAATACCCTTTATGTAAAATTTCAAATGCTTAGACCAGAAATTGTCTGAGTAATTTGGAAGATACTGCAGAGGTCAATTTTTTAAAAACTTTGAACCCTATTATGACCCATTAAAATTAATTGTTTTGGGCTCAAATCAAGTTATTAAGTTAGATCCATGTCCAAGGGACCTATATCTAAAATTTCAAGTGTGTAGACCCAAAATTGTCGGACGAGTTTGGTAGAGTTCTCAAAGGTCAAATCGTTGAACTTTGACCCCTTAATTGCCAAATTTCTGGCCGAAAACCAATCACATCGATTTTCCCAAATCTCAGTACCCTGTATATCAAATTTCAAGTCTGTAGACTGAAAATTGACAGAGTTATTGTGTAGAAAAATGTACACACACACACACACACACACACACACACACACACAGATACGTTCTTCACTTTTATATATATATATAACAAGCATTTCAGCCCAGCGTTGCCCGGGTGTTTGGATGTGTATATTGAGCAAAAAAAAAAAAAAGTGGTAGTAGGAAGGCAGGCTCGAACCCGTTCCGCAAAGGAGGAAAAGAACGGGGTAAAACCTAACGTTTATGCTGTTACGACCACCGCCAAACTGGAAGCGACATTTTTTAAAATTAAGGCTAGACAATATAAAGGAGAGGATAACTTTCAAAAATATCGGCGAAAAAAATGACCCCCCCCCCCTGTAGAAAAGTGCCTAGTTGAAGGGGAAAATATTAATGTTTTTAGCCAATTTTTCGATATTTGTCGTATGAAAGGTCGACCTTTAAAACGATACTGATCTTCGTAAAATCCGTCGCATTTATTAAAAGTTTAAGGCAGACATGCAAACAGACATACATACATACATTTATATATTGGTAACTAAAAATTTCCAACTCAAACTGATGAAAAAGCTTGCCCTATCTCTGAATACCCTTTATGTAAAATTTCAAATATTTAGACCAGAAATTGTCTGAGTAATTTGGAAGAGATCGCAGAGGTCAATTTTTTAAAAACTTTGACCCTTTAAAATTTATTGTTTTGGGCTCAAATCAAGTTATTATGTTAGATCCATGTCCAAGGGACCTATATCTAAAATTTCTAGTGCGTAGACCCAAAATTGTCGGACGAGTTTGGTAGAGTTCTCAAAGGTCAAATCGTTGAACTTTGACCCCTTAATTGCCAAATCTCAGTACCCTGTATATCAAATTTCGAGTCTTTAGACTGAAAATTGACAGAGTTATTGTGTAGGGAAATGTACACACACACACACACACACACACACACACACACACAGACACGTTCACTTTTATATATATATATAGATAGATAGATATACTAGCAGTTCCACCTGGCTTTGCTCGGGCCCTAAGTACTGTAGATAAGGTTATGTGCATATGTATATATTAAAAAGTGTGAATATGTAAAGTAATGCCTTTCTATATAATAGTCTTCCTTAACTTCCATAGAGAAAAGGCAGACAGACATTTTCACTTTTATAGATATTTCAGCCCGGCGTTACCTGGGTGATTGGAAGTGTATGTTGAGCAAAAAAAAAAAGGCGGTCAATTTTTTTAACTTTGACCCCTATTATGACCCCTTAACATTTATTGTTTGGGACTCAAATCAAGTTATTATGGTCAAATCGTTGAACTTTGACCACTTACCAGCCAAGTTTCTGTCCGAAAACCGATCACATCGATTTTCCCAAATCTCAGTACCCTGTATATCAAATTTCGAGTCTGTAGACTGAAAATTGACAGAGTTATTGCGTAGAGAAATGCACATACACAGACACACAGATACACAGACAGACAGATACACAGACACGCTCACTTTTATAGATATATAGACTAGCATTTAAGCCCGGCGTTGCCCGGGTGTTTGGATGTGTATGTTGAGCAAAAAAAAAAAAAAAAAAAAGTTGTAGTAGGAAGGCAGGCTCAAACCGTACCGTAAAGGAGGAAAAGATCGGGGAAAAACCTGACGTCTTCGCTGTTACGACCACTGCCAAACCGCAAGTGACTTATCTTTAAATTAAGGCTAGACAATCGAAAGGAGAGGATGACTTTCGAAAATATTAGTGAAAAAAGCGACCCTTATCATCTTACCGGGAGCGACAGAGAGACGCGAACTAGATCGACCCTCTCTCTCTCTCTCTTTCTCTCTCTCTCTCTCTCTCTCTCTCTCTCTGCCCCTAATCGACGATTCCCACAGGGAGTAACTACCGTGACAGCACGAGGTGGCCAGAGACTAGGTTTAATCGGAACAATATCTCCCTGTGGACATTCACCAGTGGCTTGCCAGAACGAACCTTTTATGTCTTTGTTACATTGTATGAAGTTGTTGTGTTTGTTATTTCAGTGGCTTGTGCTGAATTATTAATTTTCTTGGGGTGTGCCCCAAAGGCACCAAACTCTAAATCTCTTTTAGGGTGTTGTCATTAGCCAGTGTTAAAATCTATCGATGATATTTAATACATATTTATGTTCTTAACAGGTAGGTAAGTGTCCTGAAATGAAAATTAAGCAGTTTAAAATTATCCATAAGTGATTTGATTGTAGTGTTTTATTTTGTTTTTCTAATATGTCAGTCACGTCTCAGTCCCCAATTTTATATCGTTTGCCATTGAGGGGCAGCCAAATCGTTTTTGGATAAATTTTAAAGAGATATGCTTGTTGGAGTATGACAAGGTGTGTAAATACATGAAAACATTTTTCCCGGCCTCGTGGGTACGTAAAGTTTTGTATTCACTGTTGAAATATTGGCAATAGTAAAATTTTTCACAGAAAGAGATATTCTTTCAATTTAAGTGAAGTAGTTAAAAGAATGTCTGGAAGGCTTTTGACATCCGGTCGTGACTCAATGTATTTTTTACTAAGTTTGCTATCATGGTACGTGATAAGGCATTTGCTACTATGTTGTTGTCGACTTGAATATAATGCAAATCTGTGATATATTCAGACATAAAATCTGAATGTCTGATTACTTTCAACATGTATTTGATTTCCTTTTCATGTGAAGCCACGTCCGCTCAGTTTGTGCTTCGACTGTTAATCACGAGATAAATAATAGTTCTGTTGCGAAAATGTTGTGTCACGTTTGCTGCTTACAAAGTTAACGTTTTGGTTTAAGACTGCCCCCTTCAGCAATTCCTGTTGCATCTGTGATTAAAATAGTGTCAGTTATTATAGTTATCGCTTACATATGTAATATTGTATTTACTTCCTCATCAGCAAAAAAAAAAAAAAAAAAAAAAATTACTCTAGTAATGTTTTGTTTTGCTGTTGTTGCTTAACAATGCCGTTTACGATTGTGTACGATAAATTTATAATGACACGACTCGAGTATTTCATTAAATTGATAAGTCTATGTAGCTGATTGATTGGAGTATAGGAAAATCACTTTTGTGGAAATGGTGAAATTACCTAAAAGTCTCATTTCAGCAGCACCAAAATAGCATTTTTCCACACTTAAGTTAGAATTTCTGAAATGCTTGAGATGAGATTTTCGTTCTTCTGTACATTATCTGCCGATGAGTATGCCGTCGATATATGCATATGTGACTAGAGATCCTGATAACATTTGGTCGATTGATCTTTGAAAAAAGTCTGTGGAATTTCCCATGGAAAGTCCCATGGGAATAAGTGAATAAGTTAAAAAATTCTGAAGGCTGTTATGACTGCTGTTTTTTGAATATCCTCTTCTTCTATGGCTATTCGAAAATCTGCTTACGTGAGGTTGATTTTCGAAAATATTTTTTTCATCTCGTCCCATTGTAAAATCGTGGATGTGGAGGACTGGGTAATAATCTAAGCTAATTATCACACTCACTTGACCATAGTCCATGCAAGATCGGAATCTCTGTTGTTCGGTTTTGCAAGGGGGTGCAAATGAGCTTTTCAAAAGTCTAACAATGTCCTTTTTTCAAATTCCTTCTTAGCAAAGGTATATCTTTCTGCATTTAAATAATGTGGATGTGAATACACTGGTTGTTACACTGGTCTTATTATGAGGCAAGTGTTGTGTTTGATGAAGAGAGAAATGATATCTTTATATTTTTGCAAAATATTGAGATATTGTTTTTCAATTTGAATGATCTGTGCTCCATCCTGATTCTGAAAATACAGACTTTGTATATGAGAGTCTGAAAGGGTTTTATTTTTCAGGTTCATTGTTAAGTCGAAATATACAAAAAAATCGGCTCTTATAATTCTTATAATAGGTAATTGTACATCAACGCGTAAATTACAGTGCGGTTCTATCTTTAATCCATATGTAAGGATAATAGTGTTATTTAATGTGCATAGTTTACGGGGGGGGGTATTTAGTTATCTCCTACTGCAAGAACTGTGACATCAGGATCAGAAAGTGGGATTGAGGAGGGATACTCTGAACTGCAAAAAGTGTCTGGGTAGCCCCGTCGGCATTCCCCGGTAAGGGCGCCCCAGTCGATTAGAAATGAACTAATCCTTTTTCAAAAAGAGAAGGCAATAACTGGGAGGAGGGACCTATTAGAACTGCACAGAAACAGCATTAAACCGCAATCAACAGGGACCAAATCATTACAGGAATGATTTAATCTCTGTTGATAAAAATCTTTAGCCAAAAGAATGTCTGGATTCATTCTTGGATCGTTTTTACTTTTAATGGGAAATATGTTGATACCGGTATTGACATTTTTTTTTGTCCTGTATATAAAATAGACAACTTATGTGTTGCAAATGAAATGTCGCCACTAATCACTGGTTGTTTTATTTCCTGCGTTGTGATTGTTGTAACAATTGTACGGTTTCATACATTTTTGCACATTTCCATCAAGTCGTGCACAGTAAAAACATATACCACCCTGGTATGATCTTTTTTTCCTTTCTATAGTTGTGTCAACAGTATGATTATCAAGATACTTTTTATACATTTTGAGACTCTCTTTCTACTGAAGTGTTTTGTTTGATAGCTGTGCTTAGTTCCACACTACTTTTATGCATTAGGCAATGATGCAAATATCTTATCCACAGTATCTGCTAATTTATTTCATTTAACATGGATGATTAATTGAATGACTATAGACGCTGCAGTATTGATCCAGTCATATCTTGTTCGTTCAAATGTCCTCTAATTTGTCTGAAAAAATTGATAAGGTTGCTAAATATTTCTCAGAGCATTCAGCTGAACGTCTGGTTCTTTTAATAATGGCTTCTTTAAGCATGTCGCATGGGTCTCTGTCCAACACATTTGCCAAGAGATTTTTAAGCTCATTTATGATCTCTGTTGGTAAGGCTTGTGGGATTATGGCAAATTTCACTCACTGCAGATTCCTGAACATTGCTAAATTGTAAAAGCGAAATAGCAACAAACTACAGACATAGAATAGATTTTACTTTGAGATAACTAATAAAAATAAATAAGACAAAAAACCTATTTAAAATAAATAAAAATATAAATAAATAAAAGATTAAAAGTCTGTATGGTGCTAGAATTAAAATTTCGAATTAAATCCAAAGTGTTGGGAATAATAAAACCAAGGACTCTGGTTGGTTGATAGCTAGCGTAAGCACTAGTTAACAATAAAAGCAATGCATGAAAATCTATGCAATTAACCTGATGATTTCCTCACAAACGTTTCTGTGTAGCTTACTTGCTATAAGTATATTTTCATACTGCAAGTAAGCTTTACTCACGTATGGATCACTATTAAAGTAAATACTAAAATATATACATATGTAATCTGTTATATTATAAAACTCAAATCGTCTTGCTTCCGATGCGCATGCATACAGAAATAAAAACAAAGCCATGAAAACTTTTTTAATTGAAATTTTCTTTTGAAATTTGAAGGCTACTATGACGGTTGTGTTTTGAATATTGTCTTCTATGGGTATTTGAAAATATGCCAATGTGACGTTGACTTTTCAAAATATTTTTTCTCAACTATTCTCATTGCAAAATCGTGAATGTAAAAGCATACTTTTCTAGATTCAAACGACGTGGATGTGAATTTATCAGGTTGTCTCATTGATTTGATCAGGTTGACAAGAAAGTCCTTGCGTTTTTTTATTTTAAATTCAGATGAATATGTCTCGGCTCAAACAAAATTTATTGATCGAAATAAGCACCATCAGAATCAACACACTTTTGCCAACACAAAACAAGTGTATTTATGCTAGTAACATAAAAAATCTTGCATTCTGGTGGCGATGAAGTTGCGTTTTTAATATCGCCAAGCAATTCTTATGCAGAAAGTCGTTGAGATGCTTGCAAAAGTGGTAGTCAGTATGGGAGAAGTCTGGAAAGTATGGTGGATGAGACTGAGTTTCATAGCCCAATTCATTCAACTTCTGCAGAATCAGTTTAGTAACGTGCTATCGGGCATTGTCGTAAAGGGGAATTGGATCTTTTCTGTTGACTAATGCTCGATGTTGTTGTCGAAGTTTCTGATGCATTTCATCCATTTGGTGACAGTACTTCACCGCCATAATGGTTTTGCCTGCATTAAAAAAAACTGTAATGGATGAGATCGGTCACTAAACAGAGAGTAGCTAAGGTTTTCTCTCCGATGCAAATTACTTTTTCTCCTCCACCCAAACTCAGCGTTTCATTTAATTTTTTCCAGTTACTTTTTTGTATATTGCCGGTTTAGTATTTACCTTTCTAGATATTACTTTTTCATGCACAACCCATTACTATTAAAGTTGAGAATACTGAATGCTCCCTTATTCTGAATCATTTATTGGAATAACAGTTTACTCCGAATCTGCCTCTCCACCATACATATTACGATTGCATACACTCACTTTCAAGAATAGCAGATTGTCCAAAAAGGAACGCCTATCATTTTCTCAATATTGTCGTTTTCTCATGAACTCAAACTGTGTTTTGCTATATCTTCATATTAAATTGCTTTACTTTATTTTGCTTTCACACTTATTTTATAACATCTTACAATATTATCTTGGCTTAGACATAAGTGAAGATTTTGTTCATACACTTCCAAACACAGACACGACCTACCTATTCTTTCCCTACACACATTTCTCTACGGGTACAAATTATTTAATTTATTTATTCTTTTTATCTTTTCTATGTTCTCTTACATTTTCTTCTTTTTTTTTTTTTTCGTTATTCTTTTCTGCCTAAACTATTATTCTTTTCCTTACAGATAAGCTTTCCCTGCTTTTTGAGTTTCACAATAAAAAAGATATTCGTTACACAGAAATTTGCATAATTCCCTATTTCATCGTTTAAATGTTTCCTTTTTTGTTTTTATTTCTGAGGGTGGTATTAAATTGAAGAAATTTCCATGATAAAAAATCTCCTGTTTATTCTGTTGTGAAAGTACAGAATGGATTTCCCTGATACTGTCACATGAAAATCCGCTTCCCTTCAGGTACAGATTTACTTCTATTTTTTTTTAATTTGAATTTTCTTCGATCTGATTAATAACTACCTAAGAAACCACAAGTAGTTAGCAATTCAAAAAAAAATATTTAATAATCTTTTTCTTACAAATCATTCAGGCAACACTGAGAAATGGGTCTTGTTACTAATTAAAAAAATATTTGACTTTAAGAATTTAATTCCAGAAACATTTATTTTAAGGATATTACAAAAAGGTTTTTACAAAATTAAGTAAGAATCAGAACAGATATTTGTTTTCGAAATAAAAGAAATATTCTTTGGTAAATTTATAAACCTATCATAACTTTGTCTCTCTTTTGTTTTTACAATATACAATACAATGCATATATTTACTTTAAAAAAATTAAAAATGAGACAAAAAGTTTTTGTTTAATCCTATCTTATTTTATTTTTATAAATTGTTATGTAATACAAAATTATATATATATATATATATATATATATATATATATATATATATATATATATATATATATATATATATATATATATATATACTAGAACCAGTAATAAAAATTGGACATACGAATGAAAAGTAGAATCGTGTGCACATGTTTCCACCTCTTGGAACATTTCAAATGAACTACGAAAATGTTCTTTCATTTTTAACACGTCTTGATTATATTCTAATCATTTTAAATACTTTCTGAAGAGAACGCTTCACAGAACGTCTGAAACGCGTTAAAAACAATTTTAATGATTTAAAAACATTATTACAATGATCTAAACATAATTTTCAATGAAAAACCAAGACACTGAATAATAAAATAATGTTAAAAAATACACATTGTTGATGACCACCCCCTTATTTATATATATATATATATATATATATATATATATATATATATATATATATATATATATATATATATACAAAAAGCAGTTCATGTTCATATGTACATTTACGGTGATTGAATCGCAAAGTGATTCCTATGAATTCTAAAATGCAATTGGCTATGATTGCTTACACTTTTTCCTTTTCCAACTTGTTGAAATTCTCTTTCCTCCTCACTACACACAGCTAACAACTTTTAACATGAAGATGTTAAATTAAATAATTATCAACCAATGAAAATATTTTCAAACCCCAAACAAGTAACACGTACATGTGAAAGTAATAAGCCAGTGCAAAGTTGGGAATTTTTATAAAGCAGGAGACAAGCAGCCAAAACAATTCAGAAGGTTTATTCAATGCCCCAATCTAGCCTTTGGTTGGGAATGCAAGGCGAAATAACCCATTAATCCACATCACTCCCGCGCACGCACGCGCGCGCACACACACACACACACACACACATATATATATACACACACACACTATAAAAACTAATGTAACGTACCAACTTACACTAGGTTATACTGCCAAATATTCAAATATGCACATATTCACACAATGGACATTTTTACTTGTAACTTTAATTCACACCAGCTTTTTACTTGAATACGTATGTACTATGAATATTTGCGTTACTAAAAAAACTTTTCTATTCTTTTACATGTATAAAATGCTTTGTTATCAAATTTCGTTTTTCACAATTTCTCTTTTACAAAATTCTGTTTATGTTTTTAGTTAGAACTTGTTACCTGGTGACTCTTCTATGATTTCAATGTTTTATTTTATTTCATTTTATTATGCATGTTTATATATATATATACAGTCCTGGTCAAAATCATAAGACAATCATAAGAAAGTATTTACGCATATTATCGAATTTTTAATCAAACAAATGGTTGAAACCATTGCCAAAAGGGAAAATATGATGGAAAAAAATGAAATCTGCTTCATTCAAAACCTTGACCCTGATCTAATAATTATTTTTTAAAAAACAAACATTTTCACCTGGTCAAAATGATAAGACCACTTTAATAAAATCGGCTATTTTTGAAAAAATGAATACGAAAAGCTTTCTATGTTACTAAAAGCAACTTGTTAGTGGATAAAAAACATCTTATTAAATTATAAATGGCAAAAGGGAAACCATTATCAGAGTTTGAGAGAGGAATGATCTTTGAGCTTAATAGGGTTGGACTCTCCCATAGATTCATTGCAAACGAAGTGAATCATAGCAAAACGGTCATCACAAATTTTTTAAGAAATCCAGATCAATATGGGCACAAAAAGGTCGACCAAAAAAATAACCCTATCATTGGATCGCCGTATCAGAAGAAGTTTAAAAAAAGCTCCAGTATGAGCTCAAGTCGATTGAAAAGACAAACAGCAGGAGAATGTTGTCCTAAAACCATCAGAAGGCATCTGAAAATGAAGGGCTTCAATCATTTAAAGCGACTGCAGAAACCATGTCTTCTTGAACAGCACAAAACTAACCGACTTAAATATGCCGCCAAATACCAGACTTGGGATGAAGAGAAGTGGGAAAATGTAATTTTCTCCGATGAGAAAAAGTTTAATCTAGATGGTCCAGATGGATTTCAACACTATTGGCATGATAAAAATTTGTCCAAAGAGACTTTTTCAACTCGGTATAGTGGAGGAGGGGTTTTTATAATCTGGGGTGCTTTCTCGTCAGCTGGGACCCTAAAGTTGGAAGTAGTGAAAGGCCAGCAAACATCATTGAAGTACATTTGAATGCTTGAAAAGGCTTCTATCAGGACTGAAGGTCCACGTCTGTGTGGAAGAAATTGGATTTTCCAGCAAGACAATGCTGCGATACACACTTCTCGACAAGCACGAGAATACTTTTCTTCAAATATAGAATTGTTAGATCATCCAGCATGTTCTGTGGACCTCAATCCCATTGAAAATCTTTGGGGATGGATGGCAAAAGAAGTGTTCAAGGATGGAACCCAGTATGATTCGATAAAGGAAGTTTCTGATTCAGTTTTCAGTACATGGGATAAAATTCCTTCGCAACTGATAAAAAACTTAGTCGCAAGCATGCCGAAGAGAATTTTTGAAGTAATTCGTAATAATGGAGGCTATACTAAATACTGAGACCCTTTTTAGTAATTTATAATTGCCTTTTGTTAGATAAATTATCAGTGGTCTTATTATCTTGACCAGGTGAAAATGTTTGTTTTTTAAAAAATAATTATTAGATCAGGGTTAAGGTTTCGAATGAAGCAGATTTCATTTTTTTCCATCATATTTTCCCTTTTGGCAATGGTTTCAACCATTTGTTTGATTAAAAATTCGATAATATGCATAAACGCTTACTTTAAGTGGTTTTATGATTTTGACCAGGATGTATATGTGTGTGTGTGTGTGTGTGTGTGTGTGTGTGTGTGTGTGTGTGTGTGTGTGTGTGTGTGTGTGGATTTAACACATACTCGAGTAGAAATATTTACAGCACTAATTCGTGGTCCAATAGTTAGAGCTGCCGACTGTCATTGCGACGGTTGTAGGTTCGATCCACGGCTGGGGAAAAGTGTATGTCTACCCGCACTGATGAGTTATGATACAACGAAACAGTACTGTAAGTGGATGACATTTAAAAGCCCCCCCCCTCTTTGGATTGAGCACTTTCTAAATATATTTTCACCCAATGCATATTTAAGTAATCAAGCGAAGCCCACCATTAATTTGTTTGTAAAGAAACTGATGGTTTGAGCACTGTTGCGACGGTCGGGTGTGGATTTAATACACACCCGAGGAGAAATATTTACAGCACTGATTTGTGGTCCGATGGTTAGAGCTGCTGACTCTCATTGCGACAGTTGTAGGTTCAATCCACGGCTGAGGAAAGGTGTATGTTTAGCCGCACTGATGAGTTGTGATACAACGAAACAGTACTGCATGTGGATGATATATATACATGGCATAATCATGTTGACACACCAGTTCTCGTCAGATCACCGAAGTTAAGCAACGTCAAACCTGGTTAGTACCAGATGGGTGACCATTTGGGAATTCTAGGCTCTGTATGAACTCTCCGCTTATCTCTGCATTTGTTTCCAGTCGTCTTGTACACACTTTACTGGCCATTGATATTAAACAATGTCGATTAAGGAGAGATGTGGTTTGAAATTGCGCACCCCAGTAACAAAAATTTCACGCGCAGGCACCCCTTCGTGAGTATCCATAGTTTGTCAAAGACTGAAGGAGCCCTATATATATATATATATATATATATATATATATATATATATATATATATATACTAGCAAAAGTACCCGTCGTTGACTGGGTTCAAAAACAGCCTACAGAAAATGGACTCTGATTTATGAAAGTATGATACGTTATGAAAAGGAAGGGTTGTAAAGAGATAGCTTCGAATTTGGAGGTATCAAAACCAAAGCAAAATATGATGAAAGTAAAAATAAAATAGATAAACCCCATAATTTATTATACCATACCTATTCACACTCAAACACTTATCACAATATTCTGTGGATCTATATTAAAAAACCTTGTTAAACTTTGTGACATATTTACATTCTATGGAGGTCAGATGCGAACGAACACCCCATAATTTTATTATACCATATTTCTTCAAACTGAAACATAATTATCAAGTTTACTTACGCAGATAAATATGAAATGTCTTTATTAAAGTTTGTGCCTATTTCCATTCCATGGAGGCCAGGTGTGAACGCAAATCCCACAATTTTATTATACCATCCCCATTTAAGTTAAAACATACTTATCAAAGTATTCTTATGTACATCTATATCAAAAACACTTGTAAACGTTTTTTTTTTAATTTTTACATTTTTTATTTCCATACTTTGTGGACCAGGCGCTAACGCAGACCCCACAATTTTAATGAACCACCGTTCTGCCAGATCAAACATATTCATTCCTGTGTCTCGATACATATTCTATCATTATATGTAATCAGTTTTTTAAAATAGTCAACCATATACGAGCCTATTTGTGACCAGACACACACACACACACATACACACACACACACACACACATACATTCAGCTTTATATTATATATATATATATATATATATATAATATTATAAATGATAATAATAATAATAATAATAATAATAATGAGAATAATAATATTTCTCCTAACAGCCATCCTAACACTAACAACACTCATTATTCCCTCCAAAATAGTCCTCATACAGACATTGTCCCACCATTTGTTGAACACTATGAACAAAATTCAAACTATTTAACTAATACAAATCAGCAAATTAATATTAATACCAGACCTCGAGCTTTTAATAAAGTACATACATATATCGGTGCTACTTCAACATTAATTAAGAAAAAAATATCAAACCACATTTCTTCTTTTAACAACCATAATTCTAATCCAAAGAACTTCTCTAACCACTTTAATGAAAAAACTTAACTCTAACAATACCCCCTTCTCAATCAAATGGACTATCATAAAAAAAAGTTAAGTCTTATACTCCAGGCTCTAAGTCATGTCGCCTCTGCAAAACCGAAGCTAGAACTATAATTACTTCCCCTCCAAGTAACAATATAATAATAAATTCTAAAAATGAACTGATCTCTTTCTGTAAACATAAGTCCAAATTTAATTATGGCAATTTTGAAATTACATAGTTATTACTTTTACCTTTTATATAATTTTTCTTTAACTTTATCGTTTTTCTACATACTTCTAAATACTTTATAATTTAATAATCCTTTATTTTAATTCTTTATCTCTTATTTGCATGGCCGGTTATTTATCTGCATTTTCTGCTTTATTCTTTAAACTTTCCTATCTATCTAATATATCAATCTACCCACACTTTCATATCTTGTATGTATATTTACTTATATTTTACTATATGCATTTACTTACCTTTTTTCTTGCTTTTTCCTGAATTTGCAGATACCGGCCATTCTCTCCCCTTAAATAATTTTTATTTTATTTTTTTATTTTATATTTTATTTTTTATTTATTCTTTATTTATTATTCATTTTCTATTTATTTATTAATTAATTTATTTATTTATTTTCCATTTAGTGCCTTCTAACAACTCCTGCTGACATTTTTTTAAGTGATGACTTGTACATTTCAGTTGACCTATATTATTTTGCCCTATATATTTTTTTCGCGCCTTTAACATTTCCTGTCTGGGTCATTTTGACATTTGTTTCCCTTTATTTTATATTTTATATTTAACTCTATCATCATTTTTTTTTCTTTCTCTCCTCTTTTTTTTCTTTCTCTCCTCTTTTTCTTCCCTGATCTTTCTTATTTATATTTATGTCTTGGAAGTAGAGTGAAAAGCATATCTTATTTTTCTTTTTGGAATATTATTGAAATCTTTTCCTTTTTTTCCTTGTACACATTTTTGTGAATTATTCCATGGATTCCTGCCTTTGGATTATTATGGACCATTCCTATTATGGGATTTCCTTGGATTTTACTTGTGCAAATGGAAATTCTTTTAACTTTCTTGAAGTTATACATTTGGATTTTACCGTCACTGGATTATTTATCTTCTACCAGACTATCCATTCGTGTGTAATCACCTTTTTCTTCACCATATTCCCTCTGCTTCACCTTTTTTTGTTTTCAAGTAAGATCTTTGACTTACTTGTTGTTTCATCAAATACTTTTGCATGCAAAATCCGATCCTGCATTTTGCTAATTCCTACCCTCTGATGAGAAGGAAAGTATTCTTCGAAACTCCGCGGATTAAGGACTATCCACTTATCTAGTGATTCCTTTTCAGATTTCAAAGTGTTTTTTTAACATGTTTTATTAATTGTTTGCTCGTTTTATATATATATATATATATATATATATATATATATATATATATATATATATATATATATATATATATATATATATATATACTTTCATTTTCTTTCTTTTCTGAAACTACAACTGAACTTTAATACTCCAAATCATATTAAATCTCAATCTGGTTCTTGGCTCTATTTAAAGACGCTCCAAAATTGCCTCTATAAGGCCAGGCTCCATGCCACACATTATCACTGTGAAACACTATGAGATCATTCAATTGCTAAAGTAAAAAAAAAAAAAAGCTCCACTTTTACTCATTTTAAAATGAATTGTTCCAAAATCAATTTCTGTCGCTTTGTTGACTAAAACAGTACAATTTTAAATGAATCAAGAATATTTAGCTGAGAATTCCATTTATGATAAGAAAATAAAGAATATTTATTGTTTTAAAAGAATTAAGTTACTACAATTTTAAATAAAGAAAAAATATTCGTTTTATTTATTTAAAGATAATGACAATTATTTTTCCAGAAGAAGCGTTATTATTTTTTCTTAACAATATGGACTTTAACAAGCATTTATTGTTTCAAATGGAATATTTATTTTTAACAGTAAATTATAGATGTATATATGCATGTACATAATTATGATGTAAAAAGCATTTTCATGAAGTCACACACTAGTATCAACAAATACCATATTTTCTGTTGGACATTATCTATACTCCTATGAATTTGTGTGTGTGTGTGTGTGTGTGTGTGTGTGTGTGTGTGTGTGTGTGTGTGTGTGTGTGTGTGTGTGTGTGTGTGTGTGTATTGATATTCATGTTAAAAACCCTTTTTTCTATTTGTTTAAAAAGAAAATAAAACTTTGCTATATATATATATGGGTTGTGGAATTGCATTCATCTGCAAAAGATTTGCATATTCTTTTGCATATTTGCCTATTTTTTAACTATTTCTTTTAATTAATTCCCTATTAGTTTTTTTCGGTTTACTTATTGGATGATCATCGTTAGTTAACTATCACGTGTAATTATATTCATGCAGATATTCTATATGATTGACACTTGCGTAATATTTGTGTAAAAAGGTTATAGTAAACACAAACCTCTTTCTACATATATTTATGTATGTGTATATATATTTGTTTAAAAAAAATTGCCTACCAAACTCATCTGTCAGTTTTTGGTCTACAGATATGAAACTTCATATATAGGGTATTCGAACTCATGTCAAACTTTATATTTGGGTTTTAGCCAGAGAAAATCGGTGCAAAAGTGTGAAAATTAAAAAAATGGAATTTGACAGGTGATAGTCGAACGACAGCATTACGAATATGCATGCATAACGTAATAGTGCATAACCAATAGTGGTTCATGTTTTAATTTTTAGCCTTGCAGCAAACATGTCTTCATAGCTCAGGAAGGAAAAAGTAAATCGTAAGCTTAACGTTTTGGTTTTGATTCTCAGTGGTGGCATACGAGTCATTTTTTTTAAAACTTTTCAAATCATTACTATATATTGAGTCCAAATTAAATTATCAGAAATTTGGTGAAAGTAAATAATAATATGATATTAGAATATCATTTTTATCTAATCTTATTACATTCCTAATGATTCTATTTAGTTATTCCATTTTTTGTTTAATGTCAGATTTCCTGCAATACCTTTTTACAATGAAGTCTTTTGAAATTTCTAATAAAGTGACTAAACTAGAACTATTCCTAAGGTTCAAAATATACAGCAAAATAGATTAATGTAAAAAGTCTCTAATAGCGTTGGACAGCTTGTTAATCAATTATTTCTATCCATTAACGCTGACACGAAACATTGGAAGCAATTCAGTTTTAAATGAATCCAACCAAACTCTGCATCAATTGCATAAGCCTGTTAATTTGACTTGGTTTTCTTTTAACCAATCTTACACCCATGGTTAGTAATTATTATTAGTGCTCAAACAGTCTCTACTTCTTTCAATATGAGCAGCTCACATGCTACCTCTGCATTTAGTCTCAAAGAAATGCTATGTTGTAGATGCTTTACACTTGTAGACAAGCACTACCGAGGTTTGTACCTTAAGGACAAAATAAATGTACACACACAAAAAACCCCAAAATATCTGTATTAAACAGGTGGTTAGTTGGTTGAAAAAAATATGACCCCTAATTCTGGAGTTTTAGAAAATTGATCTAAACCAAAATTACCGATTCTTAACTATCCACTTGTGACGAGTAATGAAACATCTGACTCTGTTTTAAAAATTCTGGTGCCTGAAAGATTTTTGACTCCCGACTCTCAACTCACTACTCCAGACGTTAAAAACTTAACTCTTACTCTTGCAATAATTCTCAACTCCCGATTCCTAACCCTCAGTCTCCACCTTATGCATTAACCCTAGCATGTGATACTTGGAATGATTGTTGACATTAACAAGTTACCTTTGTGTTGGATCTGAATTAAATAAAGATTTTAAACAATTGTAAACAAAAACTATAACTTGGTAAAATAAAGCAGAAATTAAAAGAAAATCAATAAAAATAGAAAAAAAACTTACTTTGCTGAGTTGAATTAGTCAAAATGTCTTACTTTAAGAAATATGTAAAAAACGTGGGCTTTTTTTTTGTTGTTGTTGAATATCTGAAGTAATGCTGCAACACATTTTTTGTTGTTTTTTTTTTGTCACAGATTAAAATCATTGAAAAGGAAATGCATCATGTTATAAATGAATAAAATGCAGATAAGTTTGTTTGGATTTTTATACGAGGACAGTTTCCTTGTACAATCCAATAGTATTTGTCGTCTCCTCAAAATAAAACCCTGCAGAAAGTTGGGAGATCAAAATCGAAGTTGGGTGATTGATAAAATAAATGCAATATTTAGTTTTTTTTCTTGACTCTTGAAGAAATAGAAAGAGAGTTTTGATGTATGTGTGTGTGTTTGTGTGTGTGTGTGTGTGTGTGTGTGCATAAACTAACTGGTTGATTAGTAAGTTGGTTTTCTCCTGCTCTGAGAGAGAGAGAGAGAGAGAGAGAGAGAGAGAGAGAGAGAGAGAGAGAGAGAGAGAGATAGAGAGAGAGGGGGGGACTGGGGGGGAAGTGAGAGAAAGAGAAAGATTAGTCAATATGAAACTAGCAGAGTGGGGACTGACAGGCCAACTGACAACAAAACTCACCCACTCTCCCTGGATTTAAGGTGTCAGCAAGTGAAAGGCAAAAGCAAGACTAAGCCATAAAACAACAAAACTTAAGCCAAACTTGTAAAAAAGTGGAGACAGTGACAGGGGAAGGTTTCACACACGCGCGTGCGCGCGCGCACACACACACATACGCACACACACAAAATGTGGCTGTCAACTAATCTCCAATTTTCTACTTTGGGTGGAGAAGGATTTTCATACTCTCATGCAAGCATTGGATATTTGTAAAGTGAAAGGAATCATAAATAAGCCTGCCTCGGTTCAGATAGACCAAAAAGAGTAAGTCGTCAAACACCTGCCCAAATTTCCCACTGCACTTCTATTCGGGCCATTTAACAGATTAGTTAAACGGCTGTATCATCTTCTTAGAGAAAAGTGGCCGTGGCAACACAGGTGTGATTATGTAAAGTTAAGAAAGGTCAATTCGATCCCCCTCCCCCCGCTATCACCCACTCGCTCCTTGAATCAAATCAGTAAACTAGACAGGGAGAAGATATCCTAAAAATAGTCTGGTCTAGCTATCATCAAGCAATATCCAAGTGTAGTATCAGATCTTGTACTAGTGGTGGTACTACCAATCTGGGCCAGAGTGAACCTGAGAGTACTAGTAATTAAGAGGTGACTTCACATTTCACTAAACTTCCAAATTGCAGTCTCACCACCGGAAATAGTTTTGTCTCATATCCATAACTGTTGTGTGAGGGAGGGGACGTAAGTAGTTAATAGGGTTGAAAAATAAGGTAAAAAAAAAGCAATCTATATATATAAAAGCGAAAATGTATGTATGTATGTATGTATGTATGTATGTATGTATGTATGCATGTTTGTACTAGCGGGGGTACCCGACGTTGCCCGGGTGTTTGGAGGTGTGTGTGCTGTTAAATAAAAAAGGTTTGTGTGTCCGCTAAAAACTTTCGACAGACACGACGAAAATTCACAAACTCGGTATCATATTGAAGCTCCATCTTTCGCTCGAAAAATATCGAAAAATTGGCCAAAAACGTTCATTTTTTCACCCCGAAATCGACAATTTTCGACTGGGGGGGGGAACAAAAACGGTTCTCTCGTGACGACGACCGGTTCTATGCATGCGTCAAATGACGTCATGACCTGATTGACTTTAAATAGTTGAAAAACTGACTAAATTTCATGTACGTTGCGTTAGCTCAGTTGGTTAGCGCGTTGGTTCGTTATCTAAACGTTTTGGGTTCGAATCGTGGTGTGAGATGTCTTTTTTATTTTTTTTTATTTTTTAAATTTAAATATTGAACCAGTGTTATTAAAGCCATTTTTCACGTAACGTTCGTTTTTCTGGGTTTTTTTTTTTTTTACTCTGCTTATCCACCCCCGACCACACACCATAAAACACCCGGGTACCCACCGATTTTTTTAATTTTAATATCGAAACAGGCTTATTTAAGCTATTTTTCACGTGTTTGTTTTTCTGTTTTCTTTTTTCGATTTTTACATTTAACATCGTTCGTTTGCCTTACGTTAGTTTTTTTTGTTTTTTTTCGATGTTTTGATTACCCCCCCTGCTTAAGTTTTAACGTTGTTTTCTTTTTTTACGCCGTCGTCGTAACACTCTATGACTTCCGTGTGCGCACCTGTCAATTTGGTTCTTACTTAAATAAATTCAAACATCTTTCAGTAACTCATTCTGGCTGGCCAATTTTATTTTCAAACTTTGCCTCAGGGCTTCGGGTTCGATCCTACCAACTTTTACCCACCCCCGGTTTCTTTTTTATTTAACAGCACACACACCTCAAAACACGCGGGCAACGCCGGGTACCCCCGCTAGTAAGGTAGAAAAGCCTAGAAAATATGGATTTCGGGTTGTGTGGATTTGTAGAAGTGAACACCTTACCCAAAGTGTCCAAGGCATATTAGTGTTATACTGGGCTATCAGATTTAAGTACATGAAAAACATTAACATACAAGAGTAATCAGTAACAATAATATTTAAGTATGGCCAATCACTATAAATAAATAATAAGCCCACTGAAAGGCACATCGACTGAAACTTAATAGAAATATCAATCTTAATTTTTGTATAAAAATATTTTTTAAGTGTGACAGACCAGTGAAAATGCTATTTCAAACTTAAGCATAACAGACTGATGAAAATGTTTTTTTTATTAACACGTCACTATCAAGGTTAGAATTGGATTATATAAGAGGATGACTAAACAACAATTTGTTTACATTGGACTTAAAAATTGATCATATTTCGTCGGCTACGAAACAGCCCCATAGTATTGTGTTCGACAGAAAGGGTAGTTCTAAGAAAGAAACTTTGCTCATGGAAGTTTCATTTAGTTTTAGGTACACAGAGGGAGAAATTGAAATTATTCACACTGGTTGTAATTAGTCGAGTTCTTGTTGTGAATATTTTACAAAGGAAACCCATAGATTGAAAATGATAAAATGAAACTGATAAAAGAGCAGAGAAAGACTATCAACGACTTTTCTGTGAGAAAAAAGCTGTAGAGAAGAGAAAAAACATCTCCCACTAGATTTTGAAGTCAGTTTTGTACTTTGCTAAGGCAGGAAAAGATGCTCTGAGCAACCTCCCCAGATATGCCAACAATACTCTGTTTTATGTACAGCATAATTCACGTTGACATACCGGTTCCCATTAGATCACCAAAGTTAAGCAACGTTGAGCCTGGTCAGTACTAAAATGGGTGACTATTTGGAAATTCCAGGTGCTGTATGTGCTCTCTGCTTGTCTCGGCATTGTTTCCAGTCATTTAGCACTTCTCGTTGCCATTAGGCTCAAGCAGTACCGATTCAGGAGAGGTGTGGTTGGAGATTGTGCAACCTTGCCTCTTAATTACATGCACAGTTACTCTTACAGGGGATATCTATTGTCTCTTGAGATTGAATGGAGGCATCATCGACTCCATTTTAGGACATATCTTGACTCTTATACTGGTAGAGTATTGCATCAGGAGTAAGATGCCTTCTGGAGTGGTAGAATGATCCAATCATTTTTTCCAGCGATCTTAGAGTTGATGTAAGTTTTCCATTTCAAGTCTGAAATAAAACTCAGTTACAGAAGTTTATCAAAACAAGGAGTTTCATTAAGAAGAGAACCATTCATTTCAATTGGAGCAAAGTGAGGATCAGAGCATTGATTGGTGAAAGAAGAGAAGCTTGGTTTTAGGTGTATTAAAAGTAACCAGCAACATTTTCATGATTGCGCCATGTGCCATAGGTCGGAAGAATCAAATTAATGTTCTATGACATGTTTCCATAGATACATTTGTATAAATGTCTATGAATGATCTTAGAATGTGATTTGGGAGATCATTGATGGAAATCAGGACGAGGATTAGGCTCAGGTTCGATCCTTTAGGAACGTCAGCATTCAATTATTACTTTTATTCTAAAATTCCAAAGCAAAATAGACCAATGCAAATACTATTTCAAATAAGTGTAATAGACCGACGAAAATGCTATTGCAACTTTCAATGTTGTGATTTGTGAACCCTCTGTTTCAGCAACAGCAGCAGCAAAAACAAGAAAAACAACAGAAAAATGATCTCTGTACGATACTCGATGTTTATTTGGTTGTAATACCCAATACTGATTGGTCAATTTTATGAAAATACACAATCTCAATGGATTGCCAATATTGGATTTCAACCAATAGAAAGTTTGCCGTGGGAGCAAATCATGTTTGCATTGACTATATAAAGCAAGAAACCAAATGTTGCGGCCAGTGAGAAACAGAGATTCAGCTATCAGTCATAGCACTACTACAGACTTCTTGCAGGTAAAACAACAACAAAAAAAGAAATTCACAAGTCATGGAAATATCGTGATAGTTTAGACAGTGTCACCACTCACAATAAATTCTTCAGATGCAATGATGACTATGATATTTTAAACAAAAACGTTGCAGACTGACAGTCAGGGCCTTTTATTTATCAAATAAAGAGTACCAAAAGCGATATACATATAAAGCATATATGTGCGCTCGCACGTGTGTGGTCATTTAGGATTTAGTACTTCAAACGTTGAGATCATTAATCCTTAGTTGAATAAAAAGTGATTTTTTCCTTTCTGTTCCCCTCCAACAAGAATAACAAAGCGCTAGTTAGATGGATACTGAAGCTATCAGGTGCCTTTTATTACATGTTATCTAATTTATAACTTTTATGAGATTCAGCGAGGAGGGGGGGGGGGCGACAACAAAAAAGAAAAAAAAAGAAGGAAGGAAGGGCTAATCGAAATGTAATTTTGCCTTTACAGATATTTATCTTCTCCTTAATCTCAAGATGAAGAAAAACCTATAAAAAGCAAACACCCACCAATCTGCATTTCAATTGATCAACGAAGGTCATATATCAGTCAGTGAAAGCATTCAGAACAGTCAAAAACACAATGTTGTGAGCCGTAACTAAAGCTTTATCTCTATTGTTGTGAGCAAGAGTTGCTGGGCTCAAGTATATGACTGGTGGTTAGCTTTTGAAAAGACCTCGGTAACCTACAGAATTTGAACTGTTTTTTTTTTCTAAGCATAACCCTAACTTAACCCTAACCTAAGTTTTAGGTTTATTTCGGCAAAAGTCGGTTGGTGCAGATATGTTCATATTATCAGAAGCAAATATAAGAAAGAATATTGTATACATAAAAGCTTTTATGCTTAAGCTTAATGTTTTGACAAATATTTTCAAATAAATAATTTTAAGGAACACATATTCAGAAAACTCAAAAAATTGTCATGAAATCAACATTTTTAAATCTTCAAAGATGAATGCTATTCGTTTTTCATTATTATTATGGTAGGCTAGAATATAATGTTCATCTGACTCTAAAGCTGAATTAAAAGACGACAAAGTTTAAATAGAAATTCCTTTTATTTGGCTGTGCTGGAAAGGAATTAAAACAGCTGATAGTCAATCCTTATAAATAGTGCCATGCAACTTGTTAGATTTATCGCATCACTAGTGGTTTGTGAAAAACCAATGAAATACATATTATCTAAACCGTGTACTCGATCCAATTGGGCTGAGCAGTGTTAGAAGTAGTTCAACGATTCTTGTGTTCCTACACCGGGGCTTCTGATTTAGTGATGGCCCAATCATTACACCTGTCTATTTACAACACAGAAAAGTAGTGAATAAAAATATGTAACTGCTATGAACGTGTATGTGTAACAAAATTTATTGAGCTATTTGCCCCAAATTAAATTACTGTGCTATATGTTTTGATGGTGCATACAAATGGCAGACCTTGCAGGGGATTGATGCTTCGTTCAATGAGGAAAAGGGGAGAACTGAAAATATCTCTCGCTGGAGATGTATGAAATAAGTATCTCATTAAAAAAATCTTCTGGCAATGACCGGCATTAAAGAGCGACGTCTAAAATTTGCTGATCACTGCCAGAGGAGCAAGCAAGAGCTGGTGAGGAATATATTGTTATAGACTTCCCAGCACAGGCACATGAGCATAGGATGACTTAGATCCACATACATCCAGCAAATTGCACATGACGCCAATTGTGATCCTGAAGATCTGAGGCAGGGAAATCTGGAGAAAGAAAGAGTCATATTATTGTGGGTAAAGAGCTCGACCAGATAGATAGATAGATAGATAGATAGATAGATAGATTGATAGATAGATAGATAGATAGATCTCATTAAATGGGTAGTTATATTGGACCAACTTTTGTGAGAAAAGTTATGTCCAACATTATCTGCAGATAAGTCCCTTTAAATGGCGACTGTCTAGCTATTATCTCCAGTGGATATGTCAACTTCTGGGTGGTCGAATTGTAACCACTAACAAAGGACAAAATCAATAATGGTTGGGTGAAAAAATTCCAGGAAATGGAAAAGAGAGACGATTAGAGTCGTTCTTACAAGGGTAAGAAGGAAGTGGAGCTGGACGTTTAAAGCAGGCAGTTGATTTTTCTGAGGGCTTGCAGTTAGTTGGGGCAAGTTGAGACCTTGGAGCGTTCAGTTAAAGTACTGTGTTAATGGGACTTATATGTTTCGATTTTTTCAGGCAAAAATCTCATTCGGCAAGTCTGCCATTTAACCTAAGTAAACGGGGCTATTTGTAATCATCAAAGAATAAACATCTATTATTCGTTCATAAACTGGATTTTTGGTTTTGTTTGTGATGAGAATTTTTTGCTTTGAATCAAACAACAATTTTGGCAGGAGTGAAATGAACATTGTGTGTGTAGTTAATGCATAAGTGCTTGTTCATATCCTGGCAGCGGGAATATTTGCTATATAGCTATATAGCTATATTATACATATGTCAGTAATCAACTAATAACCAAGTACAACCTTTTCATGAAGGAGAAATAGAATATGAGGGGGAGTTGCTAGCTCTGGGGATGAATTCAGTACAAGATGTGCAAAAGTTGAGCACAATGACATTTAAGCCACAGGTCGTACAACTGATCTTATTCCAAAGAGCACATGTGAATTCGTTTTGCATATTATAGATGTATGCATCATTGTGGATATGCAGTCAATCATGGATCGTTTTTCTGTGACATTTAGCCAATTCAGCCTAACTATCAAGACCGTTGTCATGTACTAATCATCATTCAATCTGCATGGGGTGTTGGACAATTATGTCTATCATGGTAGCACATCTCAATCTTCTAATCTGCTCAATGAAATTTAGTTATTCAGACCTAAGATGTATATTAATTATTAATTAAATTAAATTAACTCAGACCTAAGATGCATACAGAAAAATTAGAGGTAGATCTTGGCCATAATCATGCATCAAAATTAGAACAAAGCTAATTGCACATAAAATGTGCATTCTCACCTCGTTACTCTGTAATTGTAAAACTTGGACAGTGTTTAAGCATAAACATGAACACTTTATGACATTATTTTATCTTAATATTCACGAATAGCAAATAATACCTGATTATATTACTTGTTTGATCTCAATATTTAAGCATAATAAATAGCACCTAATTGCTGATGTCAATATTTAAGAAAAACAAACGGTTCTTTATGACATTAATTGTTTTATTGTGGTATTTAAGTATAAGAAAAGTCAGTATTTAAGCATACTGAACAACAATAATATAATATTACATATATGATCTCAGTATTTATACTCATAACAAATAACACCTTATGACTTACTAGCTTCATCTCAGTATTTAAACATGACAAATAACGTTTTATAATATTACTTGTTTGGTGGGAGCTTTTGGATAACCAAATAAACGCCTTATAACGTGACTTATTTGATGTTAGTATTTAAACATAATGAATAAAGCCTTATAAAATTACTTATTTGATCTGAATATTAATACATAATGAATAACATTTAACGACATCACCTGTTGTATCAAAGCATAACAATTAACATCTATAACTTGTTTGAGTTCAATATCTCAGCATTTAATCATAACAAATAACACTTTATGACATTACTTATTATTTATCATAACAAATAACACCTTATTACATTACTTATTATTTAATCTTACCTCTTAGCAAACTTCCTGAATATCTTAGCATTAAGTGAAACACACTTCTCAATCCCCTCTAACTACTTTAACATGACAGGATACCTCCCTCTCTGCCGTGTATGCACGAGCTTGGAATCTATATTCATAGCATCCTCCCTTTAACTTGAGAGCAACGTCTTAGTAATGTAATAAGGTGTTATTTGTTATGATAAATAATAAGTAATGTCATAAAGTGTTATTTGTTATGATTAAATGCTGAGATATTGAACTCAAACAAGATGACCAGGCTTTTATGCACTTTCAGATGACCAGGCTTTTATGCACTTTCAGATGACCAGGCTTTTATGCACTTTCGACTAGCCTTTCATCACTGCATTACTTATATTTTCTCTACTGTTCTCCCTCAAGTCAGGATTGTACCCTAATCGATTATGTCTTTGATAATATAGATGCAGCACTCTCTTTAGATAGTAATGCCCAAATACATGTGTTTGGTGACTTTAATGTTCACTATAAAAATTCGTTTGGTTTCTCAGGTTACACAGATGCAGCTGGATGCTCTAGTTATAGCTTCTCTATAGCCCATTCTCTCACACAGACAGTAAAATTCCCAACCTGCTTACTAGATCATGAACCCCAGCAGGCTTCACTTCTAGACCTATTCCTCACCACAGTACCCAGGGATTGTGTGATTAATGCCCACATAGAAACACAGACCACCTAGTAGTATCAGTTGACATCACACTTAAATCCCAACCCGAAAACAACAAGGTACTACAAAAGGGCTGACTGGGAGGCCATTAGAGAACACATCAGAGATGCCCCATGGACCGATATCTTCTCTCTTCCTGCTGAACAGTGTGACAATGAGACAACTGAATGGTGCAAAACGGGCATTGAAGCACATGTTCCCACACGGAAGTATTATAGCAAGCTCCATTCACCCTCATTGTTAACTACAGATTGTGTAGCTGCTATGGCACAAAGACAGCATGCATTCTGCCAACTTGTACGTCATAAATCAAATACAAATAGGCAAAATTTGTAGATGCTAGAAATTATTGTAAAAGAAAAATAGTGACAGTCAAAAGAAAGCATGCTGAAATAATCAGGAAATGCATAGAATTGCAAAAGATAGGAATTTGTGATTTCTGAAAAATCTATAATAGTGTAGTGAAAAAAGGGCAATCAGTAATTCCTTCACTGAGCAACAACCAGAAGGTAACATGCACGGCAACTGAGAAGGCGGAACTGTTTGCTTAGTTATTCGCCTTCAAACAAACAATTCCTTCCCAAATTTCCCTATGCGGACTGGCCACACTAGATGATGTAAAAATCACCCCTTCTCATATCCGCGATATCATAAAAACTTAGACATCTCCAAGGCGTGTGGGTCTGATCTCATCTCTGCTATAGTAATTAATAAATGCTCAGCTGAGCAAGCCCCCATATCTTGCAAGCTCTACAATAAATGCCTTGCTGAATATTGCTTCCCTATTAGCTGGAAAATAGCCTCTGTGGTACCAGTGCACAAGAATTCTAGTGAAACGACTGACCCTCTCAATTGCTACCCTATTAGTTTCCTCCCCCTCTTTGCTAAAATCTTTGAGACCTTAATTAATTAAGCACTATCCACCACCTTGAAAAAGCAAATCATCTCTCTGACAAACAGTATGGATTTGGGCAATGTCGTTCTATTGCAGATATTTAACAGTCTGCTCTGAATGCATATACCATGTACTGGATAAATATGGATTGATATATCCAAGGCCTTTGACAAAGTCTGGTACCAAGAGCTGCTAATGAAAATTAAATACCACGGTATAACTGGATGTATACTAAATATAATTAGATCCTTCTTAGACAATAGAACCATCCAGATTGTCATTGATGGATGTACATCAAAGCAGTATAACATTAACGCAGGAGTGCCTCAGGAATCGATCCTTGGACCGCTATTATTCCTGATATTCATAAACGACCTCCCCGATAATATTGTGTATGAAATGGGTATATTTGCTAACGATACAATAACATGCACGAGGGAAGAACGGATGTACATAAATGTAAGACAATGGCAATATCATTAGAAACTGGCTTCCAGACCAAAGTGTAATTAATGGACTGCAAATAGATGGCAACATTTAATGCTAGTAAGACTAAGCAGCTCTCATTTAACAATTACAAGACGCCTCTCCAACCATCGATATCCATGAAAAATAACACCTTACCTGATAATTCTTCCTTCAAACTCCTCAGCCTAATATTTGCGGGCAATATAAACTGGAACAAATTCAAATTCATTGAGGACATTGCAAAAGCTGCTGCAAAGAAGGTGGGCTCCCTCTATCGAGCTAGAAGACTACTCACACCTGAGAGTATCCTGTACCTCTACAAGGCCACCATTCGCCCATGCATGGAGTATTGTTGTCATATCTGGGCTGCTGCATCTACCACTAACCTCTCCCTCTTGGATAGGATTAAAAAAAATATTTTCAATCTAATAGGTCCCACTTTGTCAACTAAACTCCAATCCCTGTCCCATCGCTGCAATGTTGCATCTCTGAGCCTGTTTTACAAATATTTTAATGAAATGTGCTCTGATGAACTCGTTACACTTGTGCCCCCTCGACATACATATCCCTGACAAACCCGCTTAGTGATAAAATATAACCCCTTCACTGTTGAGGGCCCTAAATGCCAGAAAGCTTTCTATTCTAATAGTTTCTTTCCTCAAACAGCTAGACTTTGGAATTCTCTTCCTGCTACCTACTTTCCTGGCTGTACTGATATACAGAAGCTTAAATGTAATGTAAATCAATATCTTTCCTAGGTATGGTGCCAAATAGTATCCCTTATATCCAAGTGGTGATATGCCTTGTTAGGGATCAACGTGAGTAAAAAAAAAATCAACAAATAACACCTTGTGACATTATTGTTATTTAATCATAATAAATAACACTTTATGACATTACTTGTTATTTAATCATAACAAATAACAATTTATCACATTACTTATTAATTAATCATAACAAATAACACCTTGTGACATTACTTGTTATTAAATCATAATATCACCTTATGACATTACTTGTTATTTACTCATAATGAATAACACCTTATGACATTACTTGTTATTTACTCATAATGAATAACACCTTATGACATTATTTGTTTGGTGTGAGTATTCAATCATAATGAATAATATCCCATTTCTGATTTGATCTCAGTATTTAAGCATAATTTCTCACAAAAGGGAAATTATGTAGTGGATAAACACATAAACAAAACATGCAGACATGTTTAGACGTGTTAGGCAATAATCCTGTAGAAGTATAATCTTTTCTTTGTCAACTGTTATTCAAACAAAAATGTTCTTTAATATAACAACTGAGTCAATCATTAAATGATTTTGTGAAAACCATACTGAGCTTCTTATACTCAAGTAGGGCTTCACTAGTTTCATCTAATCAAAGTACTTGCTTTAGTTGTGTTTCCTGCTTTATGGTAGATCAAGCCTTTTTATTTTCATGTTTTAATTATGAAAGACAATAATGATTCATTGCATATGCTTAATTGAACACAAGTTTTTATTTTATCAATAACAAGCATGGGTGCCCGGCGTTTTCCGAGTGTTTGAAGGTGTGTGTGAGGCAAAAAAAAAAAAAAAGGGGGAGTAATAGGAAGGCAGGCTCGAACCCGTACTGTGAAGGAAGAAAGAACAGGAAAAAAACATGATGTCTTTGCTGTTACAGCCACCGTCAAACCGGAAGTGCCATAGTTTTAAATTAAGGCTAGACAATCAAAACGAAGGGATAACTTTCGAAAATATCGGCGAAAAAAGCGAGCCCTCCCTGTAGAAAAGTGTCCAGTTGAGGGTGAAGATATTAATGTTTTTAGCCAATTTTTCGATATTTGTCGCCTAAAAGGTCGAACTTCAAAACGATACTGATCTTGTAAAAATCCGTCGCCTCTGTCGAAAGTGTTAGACAGACAAACATACATTTATATATTGGTAATTCAAATTTTCGACCCAAACCGATTAAAAAGCTTGCCCAATCTCTGAATACCCTTTATGTAAAATTTCAAATGTTTAAACCAGAAATTGTCTGAGTAATTTGGTAGAGACCGAAGTGGTCAATTTTTAAAAAACTTTGACCCCTATTATGACCCCTTAAAATTTATTGTTTTGGGCTCAAATCAAGTTATTAAGTTAGATCCATGTCCAAGGAACCTATATCTAAAATTTCAAGTGTTTAGACCTAAAATTGTTGGAGGAGTTTGGTAGAGTTCTCAAAGGTCAAATCGTTGAACCTCTTAACGGCCAAATTTCTGGCCGAAAACGGATTACAAAGATTTTCCCAAATCTCAATAGCATGTATATCAAATTTCGAGTCTGCAGACTGAAAATTGACAGAGTTATTGTGTAGGGAAATGTACACAGACAGACACACACAGACAGACAGACACTTTCACTTTTATAGATATATAGATAAATTGGCTAGAAAATATTGCTCCATACTTTTCCTAACGAAAGTAATTCAGAAATGTCTACAACAACTGTAATAGGATTCCAACTTGACATAATTAATTGCATAGCTCATGATGGTATCCATTCGGCCAATCACACACTCTCGTTCTAAAGTTATTTGTATGCCAACTAATTGCCATGACGATGAGTGAATTGATTGGTCACACTGAGAAGGATTTCTTCAACCACCTGAGTTTATCGATATTGCGTTATACTGAAACACTCATGAGTTGAGCTGGTTCTACAAATGCCCCATTATCAACATTATTCAAGGAAACACATCGAGTTTGCTCTCAGCCGGCCAAACCAGCTAATTTTTTAGATATATTTAAAAAATATTTTTGAAAATTTGGCAGTAGAAATAGATGATTTAAAACATGATGTCAACAAAGTATTTAAAAAATATATATAAATTTTAAATTTATGTTAATTTCATTTCATTGGTCGCAAATTGGTAATCTCTTCCTTCACTTGGCACCACAGCACTACCCGACTATAAAAGTAAGAAAAGAAACCAAGCCAACCCAACTGCTAAGATACGGAATCGTTGCATTTTGTAAAATTGTTCACAGCTGCCCGAAGACTCTCCACATGACAGATATGCATTCTGTTATAGTTGTGTTAGTTTGATCATTGGAACCAAAATACAAGTTATTTTATAGACTCTTTTGACACCTGCAATAATTTTTGTTTCCATACGAGTTGTATTTCAATATATACATCTGACTCAGCTGGTAAATTTGCATATAGAACATATAATTTGCATATAGAACATATAATTTGCATATAGAACATATAATTTGCATATAGAACTCGACAGAGACTATAAATTGTACTGACTGAACATGCTCTACAGTTTTGTAGTCATTTTCTTTTCAATAAATTACTAAGTATTATTTTAATTACTAACTTATTAACTCTAATTATTAACTTACATCATTGACTCGTATGTTATAATCTTTTTATTTTTCAAATTTAAATTTGTCAGATGCTGTTATGAAATGAATAGAGATTTTCAGCATTAAGATTGAACGTCCTTCATGCTATTAGAGTCGCCATCATTTTTTTTTTTTTTTATAAAAATGAAAATAATCTTAATTGTATGAAAATAGTTTTCACTAAGTGCTCATGAATTTTGAAGAACTACGAATATCTGTGTAATCTAACAAGCTATGGTTTGGATTCGAAGTTTACCTTCAAAATATCATCATCCAACCATATTCCATTACATGAGTTATGTAGTCTCTATTTCTACACACGTTTGTCCATAGATGATGTGTTAAATATTTAGCAAGAATAATTTTGTTAGTTGAGAATAACAGAACATAGGGTCCAGTCGGCATCAGATTAGTGTACTCAGATGTCAACTCGACCTTCTGTGAGCTGAAAGCAGATGTGATATCACATGGCCCAAAGAGAGTGTGTGACAGAAGACATTAGTTGGCTTGGAAACATACATGCGTATTAGAGATGTCCAAATAAAATATAATCCAGCAGTAATTATCTTTATCGCCCTTCCCCCATCTACCCATTATCTAAAACAAATAAATCTTTTTTCGTCTTCAACAAATTGTCTGCCATCAAAACAAAAGGAGATAAGCAGTTCCAACATTCAACATAACAGCAAAAAGTACTTAGCGAGCTTTACATTTATAGCTTCCACTACTACGACAAGACTTTAACAGGAAAAATATAGAAATCCCCATAAAATAATAACTAGGTGAAATATAGAATAACACGCAAATACCAAACACAAGCTCTCTCAATCAACATGCATTTTCACTTAGACAATCCTTCCTATCATTGACCAATCTCTAAATAAAGCACACAAATTTCATAAACACAAGCTTCTTAGTACAGATCTATTCAAATTACTAGCTATTCTTGCTAACAGGAAATCGAATCAGTGCTGTCTCCAATAAAAATTTGAGTTGACTCACTGACCTTGGAAAGTAACTGATTTTTTGTAACTATGTCAGTAATGTCTCAATTTCAATTTTTGTTGATGTTTACCAAGCCAAAGTTCTTTTCTCCAGAAGTCGATGAAACAAATTCATCATTAAAAATTCAACAAATTAACTAGTAACACTTTCAAAGGCTGGTAAACCCAGGAAGAAAAGCATAGAAAGAATTTTGAATTGGGAGAAAATAAAAGAAATCCGTGAGTTATACCCCACTGATCCATTATTCCTCATCCCATACTACAAATGGAGGAGGAACGTTTTGTTTTCCTTATGCGGTGAAAAAAACTTACATTTTTTAGATTTGGGGCGTCATACATGTGTGTTACAAATCCAAGAAAATAAAATGAATTTTCTCCTATTCAAGTTAGCATCATAGATCATGTGCAAATCTGTTTCAGCATTTCACTAACAGAACAAAAAAGACATTATGAAACGATTATACGTTTGTACAAGTTAAACAGAAAAATTCTGCTTTTATGCAAATTTCCATGAGAAGTTGTTTAGCATTTTCTTTGGTTTATCATGCTTAATTTGTAAGAGTCTTCAGCATTTACATTTCGAATAGCATTTTTATTGCTGAATGCACATATTCGATGAATGCATCTCTAGAATTGATCCAGTTTATTTTTTATATCTTAATTCACACTAAATTTTTTATTGAGCAACTGAATAAGAGAACGGGGTGATTTATTTATGTCGTACAAAAGGCGACAAATTTTAGGCAAAGTAATTTAATTCTTATGTAAGCAATTATTTGGGATTTTATTTTCTGCTAAAGCAAATCTCGACTGCAAGAATGAATGGTAAATGAGCCTGATGCCTGTCATTTATGTATGCTTGATGTATGGGTTGCACATTAAAACAAGCCATGAAATGAGACCACATCAATCTTTTAGGTTGGCAGTGTCGGGGAGGGGGCAGTATTCAGGTGTGTACAGGTTATCAAGGATTCCTCACCTTTTCCATATCGCTCATTTACTTTTGACATATATTTTATGTCAAACGAAAGACTACAACCATAAACGCGTCAAAATACAGAGATATGGAAAAAAAAAAATTCTCAAAGAAAGTGAGCTGAAAAGTGGATCAAATAATTTATCAATATTATATTACATTTTATGATGCATGCCCACAAATACTTCTGTTTTAACATGTTTATGTAGGAAGTAAACAAATTTATTAGAGATCACTGTCACTCACCGTTTGTTTATTGATTTTAAAAATCTTTTTGTCATGATTATTATCTAGTTTTTTTTTTTCTTCCTTTGTCCATTGTGGGATTGGAAATTTTCGATCATGTTTAGCGCCTTTTACAACCAAATACGAAATGAGGAAAAATAGTTGAGATGTGCTCGTCATTTAGAAACATATGCAAGAGTCGTGTTGTGTTTGTTAAAACTCGATCTCAGCTGTTTTTTTTTTCATGTTATATTAAAATATATTATAAGTGCTTACCAGTGTCCTGCACGAGGTTGAATCCAATACCAATATTTACTTCAAAAGTGCTTGATACAATGTAAAACTTTATAATAATAAATATAAAAAGTTAAAATAACTTTACAAATACGATTATGTTTCTATCTCCCATTTCTTTAGGTTTGATCTTTCTGTTTTTTTTAAAATACACTTGAGAACAATAAACCAAGTTCGATAATCTTAAAAATTATGTTCCTCTTAATATCTTTTTGGTAACAAATACCATGAATAAAAAGTTATTCCATTTTCTACCAACACACTTGTTGTCTTCCTTTAATCTTAATTCTTCACTCTTCTTCCACTAGAAACATGGCAAACAGGTTATGGACACCGAAGTAATAATGCATGCAACTGGAGTAAGCTCATCTTCGCCAGAGCTGAGAAATAATAACAAACACATTTTTTAAAATATATGTGTATTAATAGATATTTGAAAGTTGAATATACAAAGTATAAATTGTTCCGAGCATAAATTCTGCTGAGAATAAATTGTCCTTTGCAGGGGGAGGGGGGGTGTCAATTGTTCTGTGAACAACTGTGTGCACGAAAGGATATGCTAACAGTTTCTCTGTACACCACATGAGTGACGCTGTATGATATTATCATCTTTCTAGCTATGCTGAAAAACAAATATAACCTAAATGAAGGCATTGGGAGAAGGGGGTTGTCATCTTACTGATATCAAGTTGATATATGTTTCTTCCACCTGTAAAAAGCTGTAAGTAGTTCATCACTATGCTGAGCTGCCTGATTGGCCTACACTTGACTAACCTTGGCATAACAATTCTATGCACAGAGAAAATAGTTTGCTACTGTTACACTAAAGCCACATATGGATATTAAATCTAAAAGACACCATCTCATGAATCTCACAGATAGCTCAATAAATGTAACTCACAACGACAAGGAAGTAACATTTGCAGAATTTAAAACTGAATTACAAAGTTATGAAGCCACAGAAAAATATTAAAATAATGCAAGTTTTATTTTTAACAATTTAGTTAAAACATATGCAACAAACAAAAACATTTTCTTGCAATCATAACATCCGGTATTTTCACCTAACAATTACGCTTCACTAGAAAAAAATCTCATTGCCAATTATACTTTTTCTATAAAAAAGTATACAAATAAATACTGTCATTACACCTAACACTTTACGATTAGAAATAAAACGTAAATCAACATGGTTTTATAATGAATTATATTAGTCGACCTTGACATAAACACTTGATAAAATATACTAAACGAATTGTAGCAGCCGACACTTGCTACGAACACAGGCAGGAGCTACTTCTCATGACTTCGAGAGTTGAAATCCATTTCTTCCTGGCTTGCCCAATCACAAGCCAGGTCTCTATCACGTGACAGAGTATATAAAAGGCGAAATCTGAAACCATTAATTCTCTTTCTCGCTGGTCTGCTCAACAGCAAACATCGCCGGGGGGTAGGGCTTTGGCCCCCGGCTGAATGTGAGTACCACGAACTAACAATGGCTCTCTTTTACCATTTATTTTCACGTGCGAACATTCTGTGTCATGCTAAATAACATTTCAACTTACTAACCCGTTTCTTTCTTGTACACTCCTCTAACGAAAATGACAAATAAAGTTGTTTATTGATATAGAATGAAACCTCCATTTCGTCGTTCCCTCACATTCAATATTTTGGTGAACCTGACATGATATGAACACGCAACCCCATTTCATTGTTTCTCATCTCTATAGAATATAATATTTGTTTGTGTTTTTTTAGACTATTTATTGATAAGAAATACAACAGTTTTCTTTTTTATTTAAAAGAACTACGAAAAACTAAACACTGTTACGTTTAAAACATATTGTTTTGTTACTAGAAAAAACGTTCAATGTCACTTATACAAATTACGAAAATGTAACTTTTTCCTTCATTTATAAATTACAGTACTTTCACCTTTCACTTGAATTGTTAATTCACGCTCATAACGTGTTTATTCTTGAAAAAAAGTTTACTGCTGATTATCATTTTTCAGTAATAAATACTGTGAGGGAATTCCACACATAGGTTTTGCCCCTGGCAGAATGAAAGAAAACCAATCAGAATCACAACAGGCTCACCTTTTAAACTTCAACGTAAATTTTATTAAAGCAAAAAGATCCATATTGCAAAAGATGCGTCATCTTCAGCTATCTGCTGTAATGGGCTGGTAACATCCCCAAAAGAGGTAATAGTTCATCTTCGATAAAAGCTAGGTACAAAACTCCGCTGACAAAGAACGCTGCACAGGTTGAAGAGTTGAGTGATATCTTCCAAGATGGTTACTGCTAGTCGGGTAGCCTCGAGGCGTCCACTGTAGATAACTGTCCAAATGATGGACAAATGACTGGTCAAACTGTAGACCTTAATTTCGTTTCTAACATTGTAATGATGAAAATCAATTGATTTACAGAGAAAACAGCATGCAATAATATAATAATTCGTCCAGCATAAGAGCATTAGTGTTTGCAAATGATAATAACATTTCACCCCACATTAGGGCATCAATACGTCTCAAAGAGACAAAGTAATTTTAAGGCTACAGGCCTCGAGTGAATTTCGAGCGTCCTTGTTCACCCAAGTCTGTATTGAAACTGACGATCTTAAAGGATAAATTTGGTGCCAAGCACATCCTAGGCAATTAGTAAATAACAAGCAATCTGAATGGTTCACACAAAATCGTGGGCAGATGAACTGACCAATAAGGAGCCTGTTTATTTCTGCAGAATTTCTCACAATACACTAATTGCATATAATTATTTACGCTTATAAATAAAACAAAAATCATGTTTGTTGCTGCATTCATAACGTGGTACATACGAATTTCATCTAACAAACAATTATATTAGACTAATTTTACATAAACAATTTATTAAATTCACAAAATGAAAATGAAGCAGTTTAACTATTTCGTTTTGAAAACGAGAAAATCAAGTATCTCTCACACACACACACACACACACACACATATATATATATATATATATATATATATATATATATATATATATATATATATATATATATATGAGAGACAGACAGAGAGGGAAGGAGAGAGAGAATGGGAAGGAGGGGCAGATACAGATAGAGAGATCAGCCGTGTTAAAATTTTTTGTCACTAAAGCACTTACATTTTATAAGTGTCATCGTGGCCAATGCGGCAAAAGTGTTTACTTTTTTTTTTTGCCTCCTTTTCCACTTAACGTTCCACGTTCAAATCTTGGCACTGCCAGTAATTTTTTTTTTTTTCCTTTTTTTGTTTACTCGACACGGTACTACATGCTATTTGCACTTTTCCATAGGGGTTTGCGTAAGTTTTTAACCACTTTACAGTAGCCACCAGGTCCTATTAGGTCTGGTATTTATGGGAATATTCTTTTTTTATCATTGACCAACCACTCCCCCACTCACAAAAGGGGGTGTTTATTCCGAAAGCCATTCTTAACATAGGGAGGTTGGTGGTGTCCATTTTGAAAGCCGTTCTTAACGTGAGGAGGTTGGTGGTTGGGCTACAACAACAACAACAACAACAACAACAACAACGACAACAACAACAACAACAAAAGGGGGGGGCATACTAACACCAAGCAATGCTAGTTAACGGGTCCTGCTAGTATTAAAAAAAAATGGAGAAAAAATTTTTTACATTTCAATAAAAATAAAAAGATGGTATATTAGAGGATGAATGAAGAGTTGATTAAAACTAACAGAAAAAAAATTGTCACATATGTAAACGGGTGTATAATAAGATCTTATCATTCACCAAATCGGTGTGAAAACAAAACTCCAATCTCATAAGATTTTCATTAAGCAACTAGAAGGATTTGAAGAAACGCTGTAAACTAAACAAATACTAGATTTTAATGCAAATAATAAATATCAGGTTTACAAGAATCGTCCACTAGTGGGAAGAATAAGGAACTGTATAGCAACAGAAAAACTAATTAAAGAATTCATGCAAGGGAGGTAATAATGTAATTTACATAACACCAACACCGACAATCTCGTTGATCTCAGAAGATATAAGAAAATGATCAGTAATCTAATCTACTTTACAACTTGCATCAAGCTGAACTTAACATTCATCCAAGCCATATGCAAACACTACTAAGCTTCCAAAAATGTATTGATGTATATAAAACACTCAACATGCTATGAACAGTGTTACAGGAAAAATGATACCATGTTTAATTTCAGAAGCGTTTCTGATGGGTAGCTTTTCTATGCAAGTCTTGGACATGAAGACTTTTCAATGGGTGGCTGTTCTGTACATATCAAAAATATTGCAACATGATACATAAAACTAATAGCATACAACAATTCTGACCGGGCATCAGACAAAAGTGACAGACATAATATATCAAAGTACTGTTTAAGTTGAACTGAGAATGTTTTCTAGAAATAAAAAAATTGAAACCCACAATTATATTGTCCACATGCAAAGCCATTCTAACACTGTGAAAATCCATGCATGAAACTCTCATGATGTTATCAAATTCCACACAAAAAAAAACATACTTTATTCAACTGTTGAATGGAATAGACTCTCCACTAAAATACATACGGGTGAAAATATTGGGAGACAACAAGGATGAACTTGTATTTTCTAAAGACCCCATACACCTATAGGAATATAAGTATACTGATATTTAATATCATTTTATCTGACATTATTTCTGTGGTGATGACATACACCTTATTTACTGTCCAACTATGGATATAATTGCAGACATAATAACCAACGATCAGAGCAAAATTAGAAAAATACAAGATATTTTTGTTTGGACTTGAAAAACCTTCAATGTGGTGATCTCACATGTACAAACACACACACACACACACACACACACACACACACATATATATATATATATATATATATATATATATATATATATATAATATGTATAGAATGGCATACACAGAGTTCTTTGTTATGATTTCTGTAGGAAGCTTGACTCAGATGTTTATGGAGAGTTGAATCCTATTGATTACATATCCTCGAATTTTTTTCAGTCAAAGTAGATAGAATTTGGTTATATTCATCAGGAAGCGGCTCGGTGGATGATATGCTAAACCTCAGTTGCTGACAATGTGACAATGAGCCTAGATGGAATGCCATCTTTTTGAATCTCAGGAAGGCCATATAGTTGTGGTTGCTTGCTGCAATGTTGAACTATCTGTATTTCAGAGGTAGTATTAAATTCTTGTTTTATTGAAGATATTCCGTTCTTTATTCAAGTTCAAACTATTAGGTCTGGTATTTATGGGAATATTTTTTTATCCATGAACACTGTAGCATTACCTTTTGCCGTTAATAGTATTATGTCATTATCGCTTTGAAGTGACTTGACAGCAGATACTTTTTTCCTTATAGAGGTTAAGTTTTGGAGGCTTTGAATTCTCGAGTTCTTATCTCGTCTCTTAGCTCATGGGTTGACATATGGCCGCCTCTTCAACGGGAACTATCATGTCTAGGTATGCAATCCACGTGATGGTTGTTTAATAATTTAAATAATACAAACTTTCATGTAAATTCCTGCAAGAATTTTTGAAATCTTTCATAAATTTTGTATAGATTATTTTAAAAATAAGAAAATATTTCATCTGCATTTCACTTTCTATGTATACTAGCAGGATACTCATCCCTGGATGGAGGTTCACAATACTATTGACTATTTATTTTGTTTACGTTTTGCCAAACAGCAACTGAATTGATCTTGTTATTAATAAATGGTTCAAATTCAAAGTCAGTCCAGAATGATGGAATTCATAAAGAATTACAAATATGCCATCACTTCTCACTGCTGTGTTGGATGGAAAGATTTAGGAAGTTGCTGCTCATCCTTACATCTAGACACATTTATTTCAAGATTCAAGACAAAGTTTTTTCAGCATGTGTTTGTTCTGCTATCTTACACAGATGGGCGCCAAACACTTCCGATGTGCAATAACAATAATGATTGTATCATTTTATCATGTGGATGTGGTTTATCAGAAACTTGATATTGGTTCGATTATGCACTCAGCGTCTGTGGTGGTTCAATCGTGTACAGTGTGCCATCTCTTGTATCAACTCTATAGCATGTATAGATATCCCAGGCACTGGGAAGTAGTGGACTGAAGCAGACTTGGCTTGAGTGCATAAGAAGTGATAAGACTCTACGCAACCTGATTGATGTTAATCTTTTGGACAAGATTGCATAAAGCACAGGCATGAAACATTGCCAGGTGTAACCCACCAAGACCAGAAGAATGAGAAAAAGAAAGAAAAAGATGGAGAGAGTGCTAAGGTGATAGAAATTTAGTAAGTGATGGGTCATTTGATGAGTTATTTTCTAATTGTAGCTAATTAGAAGAATTAAAATGGAAGCTTTGTGTGACTAAAATATATATGAGAAGGGCCTTGGGGAAATAAACTTTGATTAACTCAGCTTTAGTATAAGTATAATAAGAGCAATAGGAACAGTCACAAAGAACTTGGAAAAAGACTAGGAGAGATCGGAACCAAGGGGAAGATTGAGATTATACAACAGACAATAATGCTGAAAACCCTCGAAATCAGAAACTAGCCCACATGAGCCAAAAATGTTAAACGGCCATATGGAAGCTGCAACAGAATTAAAACAAAAAGATAAAGGAACACCACATGGAACCAAGGAAACTGAAACCACAAATTGTAAGTTGATTATGCCCCCCTCCACAAAAAATGGTAATGCCGGCATAGACTGGTGCAACACCAAATAGTTGTGAAGGGTCAAGGAGGATGGAAAGGCTGATGAGAGAAAGCACTAACCAGTCCTCCACTTGATGAGTGGAAAGAGGACTGGGACCTTGGGGAAGCTTGTTGCCACACGAATTTTAGTGAAGATCAATGTTTATTCCTAGCAATAATACAAAAACATTTTCAAAAATTATTGAAAGAAGTAGAGAGTACTGTAAATTTGGAGAGACTTGTTGTCACCCACACTCCAATGAACAGCACTGGTTATTGTCAGAGAGTACTAAATAATAACATCACAGACTATACTAGTTTGAACAATGGTGCAACCTATGTCACGATCTGCTATGTGACAATTACTTAATCTCTCTAGGTTAATGGAGAAAAATAATGATCACTTTATTAGTATGACATGAATAAAAAAGAAATAATGGTCAAATATGAAAAATGGGTTTTCTTTTCAACCTCAAAATGGACACATGACAACATTAATACGGCTGGAGCCAATAGAAAGTCTAAATGAAAATAGAATTTAAAAAAAGAAAAGAAGAAAACAGGCTAGAAAGAGTTAGGAATGAACCTAGAAAATTTAGCAATTAAATAGAAATTGCATATGTGATACACGAAGAGGAGTGGGGTCTGTTCCTTGACCACATAACAAGCAAAAACCAATATTTTTTTGACACCAAAGAATTGAAAAACATATCACGAAATCTGAATTTTACTGATCAGAGAGAAAGTTAATTAAATGAGACAAGACAAAGGCTTAATATTGAAAAGGTGACCAAAATGATAAATTTGATAGGAAAATTTAAACAAGCCAGCATGAAAGAAATGGAAGGGAAAACTAGAAAAACAAAGAAAAACAGAGAGCGGAGATAAAGAAATAGAAAAACGTGAAGGAGGAGAGAAAAAGAAAATTTAATATTTCTTTTCTGGAGGAAACCAAATTTCAGAAAACCTCTTTCAGAAAGCCTCTTTCAGAAAGCCTCCCGCCCTAGGCATCAGGAATTAGAAGGTGGTACTAACAGGTGACAATAAAAGATTGAGTCCAGAGAAAAAGAGGAGTCCTCTTCACCCCCAAAAGTATTTATCTAGAACCAAAGCGAGAGGGGAGTTGGGTCTCATTGGATAAGCAAATGAGAGTAAGAAAGGCTAAAATATTGATTAGTTTTTATAATTAAACTCTTTCGGGTTTGAAATGGAATTTGATATAAGCAAATAAACTTTTGAAAAATCAGTTGGAAAGGCAGATCGTCACATTCTCAATGCATCTCTAAATAAGAATGTTGAGCTGGCACTCATAATCAAGTATGCGTATCTCCCAGCTCTGCATCAACCAGCATAAAAAGAAATGTAAAAGACTATTTACTCTTATTGTAACATAAAGAAACAGAACGAACATGATACTAACGTGGCACTCCTTACTTTAATAAAACTGTTTTTGTGATTGGAGCAAAAGCTAACAGTTACCATTATTTCTGGTTAATATATATTGTCGACTGGAGTTAACACAATAGACTTTTTTCTACACAATTTTGGGATCCGTCCACAAGGGCAGCCATAGATCAACATTGCATTAACAACAGCGATCATGTATGGTATAAATTAATAATAATTTTTTTAAATGAAAAAGAAAAGAGAAAAGCCACAAAAACTCATATGTGCAAAAATATGTACAAAAGAAATCAGAGTTTTTAAGTGAGTTTAAGGATATAATTGTTTTCAAAGGCAAACACATAAAAATATCGCTTTTCCTGAAAGGTTTACAAGAGTAGTTCCAAAAGTAAAGCATCCTATTTTTTTAAATTCAAAAAGTTAAAGAAGAACTATGATAACAGGAGTGGTACCATCAAAACAAGTGATTTTTGTGCTCCAGAATTTATCTTTCTACATTATCACCATCATTCTTAACACTCTTTTGCCAGGAATTCAATGCCACATCTCTGCTTCTGACGCACATTCATGACAGGAGTTGCTTTCTTAGTGTCTCACATCGTCAATATCTCCAACAGAGAGATGAACTTTTCAGGTCATGAATGCATAAGTTCAGTCATCATAACAAAGAATACAATTTGCAATCCCCTCTAATTCATTTGCACAGAATAAAAAATAGGAGGCATTACTTTTGGAAGGCCCTTCGTAAAAACATGAAAAGTTTGAAATCTAATTCAAGTTTATAAATTCGGTAAAACTAAAAGAACCATGTAGGGAAATGGTGGTAGAAATCTAAACAGAAAAGAAGACGTGTTCAATTTCATCTTGAATTGCTTCATCATTGGAGCTTTTACTACATTGCATGGAAATCCATTCCAAGGTTCATAAATAGTCTGGAATAGGTTTTAATATGTTTTTCATGCAATGTAAGTATAATTAGTAGACATGAGTTTTACAGTTTTATTCTTTTTTATATTTTCATGGAGAAAAGTGTATGTGCCGTTTGAAACATAAAAAGTTATGTCTTAAAACACTTATGCTAATAAATCCTGCATTCACAAAACTGCAATATCTTGTCCATACAAGATATTGCAGTCGTAGATCTCTTTGAATAAAATCACCAGTTAGATGTTAGGAAATGGACAAATTTCTTCCTTGCATCTTCCAGCACTGTAAGTAATTAGTGCATCTTGCATGATTTCCAAGATCAAACTGATTTAACTCTCACCCATGTGTCTTCTTACACGATCTCTTTGCTACTGCCACTTCCTTTGATCACTGCCTGTGACTTCTCTCATTTTTTCCTCCTCCTTTATTTATGATGGCTCACCTTTACCGTCGCTTTCTTTTTCAGTCACTACTGCAATCATGTCTGGTTCCTCCACTTTTCTTTCTCTTGTTTTCTTTCCCCTTTACTTTTCCCCCTTATTTTTACTCTAAAGTGTTTTAATTCTTCATTTGATTAGGATGATGCTATTATTCTTTTAATTCTTATTGAACCATCCTCTTAGATAATCAAATTTACAACCATAGTTACCAATCTTTGCAATGTTATCTGGCTGTCCACCTAGTAAACTCATTAACCCATATCCTCGAGTGGACTTAGGTCTTGATAAGCGGTAACTGATTAGTACAAAAAATTCAATTAATCAAATCTCTCTCTCTCTCTCTCTCTCTCTCTCTCTCTCTCTCAGAACAATTCTCTCCCCTTCCATGTCAATACATCACGATAGCAACTTAATGTTACGTTTTTATATCCATCACTCTATAATAAAAATTAATGTGTATGTATTTGTTTAAATCAGGTTTAGGGTTGAGTCATCTGCGTGCGCGCAACCAGACATTCCAATTTCGTAGAGATGACATTGTGGCAATCACCATAGAATTAAATGCACTTCTTTCCTGTTACACAAATAACACAATGTACGGGATGAAATAAATGTTTAGGAGAAGGAAGAAAGCAAATAGCAAATAAGACAAACCCAACTATCTGAAATTAATTCAGAAAAAAAACAATTCCATTTTATTTCCATAATGAAACGTTTTCATTATTTTTATGCAGATTGATATGTTTATTTTCTTTTTTTTAAATTCTCCATTTTGAGATGTTTTCTTTCTTGCTTTGTTATTTCTTCACAGATTGAGATGTTACTTCATATAAATATTAGTCCGTCTTTCTAATCATTTTTCACAGAGCGTGTACACTCATATATATTAAGAGATTAGTAACAGGATTCGTTAACCTTTTAACACCTTTTGGCTAGGAGTGGAGTGTGATATCTGTTCTGATGCTGTATTTTATTCTTTTCTGCTTTTAGAAAACTCTTTCTAAACTGAGGAAATTTAATTTTTATTTTGACTCCAATCCAAACTGCCCCTTTTTGAAAAGCTACATTTTCTCTACATAAAAAACGACCTCATTTCTAACTTGGCCTGTTTTGCAATAAATAATACCCATTTTAGGTTATTTAATGCTTAAACACAATAAATGATTCATTGTATACGATTAATTAAACATTAAATTACCTACAAGGGGAAGGGAGAATTGCGAGTTCATACCTTTCCCAATGATAATATTGGATAAAAACAATATATCTTCTTGAATAAGATGAAAATATATTGAAGCATCAAACCTTCCCTAAAAAATCACACTGACACACAGGTTCTCATTAGATCACCGAAGTTAAGCAACGTTAAGCTCGACCAATACTAGATGGGTGTCAATTGGGAATATAAAGAACTGTGTGGAAGGACGGTGAAACCATTCTGAAAAACTGCAGCTCTGAAGATGCCTTTAGTAAGCACTTTAGTATAATCTGTTAGTCTGCACATGTGTTGATACAATGAAACAAATGTTCTATGGGTGAAAGTTCTGTTCTCAATCATGTGGCGAAGCTTTTCAGAGTGAGTATGCTATCGTTTGTTTTTATTGTTGACCTTTAAAAATAATTAATTATATAAGACCACCAAGAAACTGTCCAGTGTCCAATTTATTCAGCAGCCTTTTATATGATCTTGCATGTACTGATTTGTTCTTGTCGATGGGTTTACAAAAATCCCAAATGAATAATATACATAAGATATTTTGGCCAAGCAAAAAAGGCGAATCATAATAACGATTAATTGGAAATGAATAATAATGATAAATTAGAAATAAGTAAGAATAATGATTTAATCAGAAATTAATAATAATAATAATAATAATTGTTAATCAGAAATGAGTTACAATAATGATTAATTCGAAATAAGTAATAATAGTTATTAACTAGAAAATGATAATAATTAATCAGAAATAAAAAGACATAATTATTAATTCAAATACGTAATAATAATGCTAAATCAGAAATTAATAATGATAATGGTTAAGTAGAAATGAGTAAGGATAATTATAATATAATAAAAAATTAAAATACTAATAACAATTAAGTAGAAATGAACAACAATAATAATAATAATAATAATAATAATAATAATAATAATAATAATAATAATAATAATAATAATAATAATAATAATAATTTAAATAGAAATGAGTAATAATAATAATTAATTAGGAATAAATGATATTTATAATTGATCAGAAAGGAATAATAATAATGATCATTTAAATTTATAATTATAACATAATAATGATTACTTAGTGATGAGTAAAAATAACGATGAATTGAAAATTAGTAATAATAATTGTTAATAAAAAATGAGTAATGATAATGATTAATTAATAAATAAATAATAATAATTATTAAGTGAAAATGAGTAATGATAAATGTTATTTAGAAATGAGTAATAAGAATGATTATTTAGAAATAAATAACAATGAATAATGAAAAATAAGCAATAATATTTAATTAAAATTAGAAATGATTAATTAGAAATGATAATATTAATTGTTAATCAAAAATATGTAATAATAATGATTAATCAGAATTGAATAATATTAATAATAATGATTAATTAAAAATGAATGATAATAATGATAAATTACATATGAGAATAATTATGATAATTCAGAAATGAATAATAATAATAATAATAATAATAATAATAATTGTTAATTAGAAATGAGTAATTAAAATTATTAAGCAGAAATTAATAATAATAATAATAATAATAATAATAATAATAATAATAATAATAATAATAATAATAATAATTGTTGATTAGAAATGAAAATAATAATGGTTAATATGAAATAAATAATAATAATAATAATAATAATAATAATAATAATAATAATAATAATAATACAAAATTAGTAATAATGAAATTTAAATTAGAAATTCATGATAATAATGATTAAGAAAATACAGGGACTAATAATTGTCTTTTAAAAATTATAACAATAATCTTGAACTAGACACATTTTGACCCATTCGTCCAAGCACTGTCACTTTTATTCTTACACTTTGGCAGTCACCACAATACCACATTTACTCTTATGTGCTGGTTGAATAATTCTAAAGTGTTAAGATGAAAAAATATACAATGCAACAAATTAAGCACAAGCCCATTATCAAAAGTGTGTAAAAAATGTGGTTGGTCATTCTTTGTCTATTAACTTGTATGATTCTTGGCTAGAATCATTGCAGTCACCATGATACCATATTTACTCTCGAAGATCGTCCTACTTAATATCAATAAAGTGTTTGAAATTTTTATTTAAAATTCCATTCTTTATAAATATATTTATATAGAAATTTATTGACAGTACAGAAATTTATTGACAAATAGGAGTTCGTAAGACCCTCCCAACCCTTTCTAAATAAACCGCCTACTGTTTTCCGATTTGTTCAGAATCAAAAACAAGCATGTTAATCTCTAAATGGGAGTGGGATTTAAGCGACTGAAATGTAATAGAGACAGAGTTTTCAGAGTGGATAGTGTCCTAAGATAAATACAATTTGGAAGAAACAGTTAAAATAATAATAAATAACTTATGAGTATTTTAATCTGTACCCACCATCAACTGGCAGGCGATAACTAACTTAGTATTGTGATCTGTATCCACTAGACACTGGCTAGCGTTAAATAACTTATGAGTATTCTGATCTGTACCCAACATACACTCGTTGGCAATATATCATTTTCTTAAGAGAATTCAGTATAACAACGGTTTATGTTATTTGGAATATTCCATTTTTATTTTAAAGTATGTTTACAAATACAATGATAACGGTCAAAGTGACAAGCGTAAAAATATATAGATTAGAAGTTATAAATAATACTGAATTATCAAAAATGAGTAATAATAAATATTCTATTTGAAATGTGTAATAATAAATATTCTACTAGAAAAGAGAAATAATTATAATTGAAACGTAATTAGCAATAAAGGTTATTCATTAGAAATTAGTAATTATAAAAATTAATTTAAAAACAGTAATATCATTGATAAATTAAATATGAGTAATGACAGTCATTACATAGAAATGAGTAAGAAAACGATTAATCAGAAATGATAAATAATAATAGTTAATTAGAAATGTAATAATAATCATTGTTCATAGAATGTGTAATAAAAGTAGTTAATCAGAAATGAGTAATTAATAATAATTATTTAGAAATAAGTAATAATAAGAGTCAATTAGAAATGTGTCATAATAATGATTATTTAGAAATGAGTAACAATAATAATTTATTAAACATAATCAAACAATAATGATTAATTAGAAATGAGTAAGAATAATGATTAATAAGAAATGAGTAAGAATAATGATTAATAAGAAATGAGTAATAATAATGATTTATTAGAAATGAATAATAAAATCAATTAATTAGAAATAAATAATGATTGATAAGAAATAAGTAACAAAAATGATTAATTAGAAATAATTATTAAAAATGATTAAATAGAAAAGAGTAATAAAAATGATTATTTAGAAATGAGTAATAATAATTATTATTTAAAAATGAGTAATAATTAGTGTTAATTAGAAATGAGCAATCATAATGATTAATTAGAGAAATGAATAATTAATAATGATTAATTAGAAATGAGTAATGATAATGATTATTCAGAAATGAGAAATAGTAATGATTAATTAGAAATGAGTAATAAAAATGATCTTTTAGAAATGTGTAATAATAATGATTTATTAGAAATGAGTAATAAAAATAATAATTTAGAAATAATAATAATATTAAATAATAAGAAATGTGTAATAATAATGATTATTTAAAAATAAGTAATAATAATGATTTATTAGAAATGTGTAATAATAATGATTTATCAGCAATGAGTAATGATAATAATTTAAAAGAAATGAGCATAAAAATGAGCTATTAGAAATAAGTAATAATAATGGTTAATTAGAAATGAGTAATAATAATGATTAATTAGAAATGAGTAATAATAATGATTAATCAAAAATGAATCATAATAATAATTGATTAGAAATCAGTAATAATAATGATTAATCAGAAATGATTAATAAGAAATTAATAATAATAATGATAAATTAAAAATAAATAATAATGACGATTAATTATAAGGATGTAATAATTATGATTAATTATTTTATATGGCTGAACTGTACAGAAAATCTGTTTTGCACAGTTTTCATGAAACTAAAAGGCAATTCGAGAAATATGAAAAATAGATAAAGTTGTTTTAAACAAGAAAGCATTCGGAAGTTATTTATGATGTGATAAGGAAAAAGAAAGAAAAGCAACAAAACAAAGAAAAACACAACCAAGACCAAAAAGAAAGATTTAAAATCTGAATGCAAATGTTTCAATTAAATTCTCACCTGAATAATTAATGTGCTCAACACGAAACACAAAAGAGTTGACTTTTTCAGTTGAATAGAATTATCCAACACTTTCAGTAAAGTAGACATTAATTACGATTAACTTAGTATCGTTCTGACACATCTATGGATGCATGGGTCTTTTAATAGTAAAACTAGTTCTTTGAAAACACACACACACACACACACACACACAAGTGAAATTATATAAACATCAGAAAAACCCTATGTGGATTAACCAACATTTCTATGAAGTTACTCGACTCATCAGGGGTTCAGCAATGATTTAAAATGATTAAACGAAATGCTAATATACTAAATAAACCAATACAAATGTTAAATAAAACAAGAAATAAAACAAGAAAATAAAAAATTATTAGCAAAGATAACAGTTAAAACCGTTGGCCTCCACACACACACACATATACATACATGCATACATATATATATATATATATATATATATATATATATATATATATATATATATATATATATATATATATATATTAAGTTATAAAAATATATATGGCAATTAAGCTACATAGAATATTCCGGTTTCATTCTTGTGAGAATTCGTCACGCTTATATTTTTATAACTTACTACCTATGTATTGAGCACTTTTGAAGTAAATACTGAAAATTTACGCATAAAATTATATTTTGCATATTAATTTGATTAAGCAGACATATATATATATATATATATATATAATTATTATTTCATGTATCGATTTTCAGTATTTTCTTCAACAGTGCTCAATACATAAGTAGAGCTAGATAGTAAGTTATGAAAATATATTTATGGCAATTAAGCTATGCAGAGGCGTCCACGTTTCATTCCTGTGGAAATCATCAGGATAAAATACATAGAATTTGTGTTAGTAAGTTATTTTTTATATATCCATGTGGTGTTTAATCTTGCTAACTAGCCACTCGGATTCATTGTTGTTTTCATTAACCATTGCCAGTGCTTCTCTCACAGGTTTGGCTGATAGAAAAAAAAATGATTATTGTCAAAGGAATATATACATTTAATAAATGCATATAACAGATACTGACCCGAGTTCACATCCATTCAGATTCTATTGTGTTCACATATGCAGTTATATTGTCTAAGACTTTTAGCAGCCAGACTTCCTTATTTTATCACTTCCTTCACTGTGATATTGTTTTAATTTTCTACAACTGTATATCACTCAAATAAATACATTATTTGTTATTTATAAAAGTTTGCTTTTAATTTAACCACCCAACTTTATTACGAAATATAGAAGTTATTTTTACAATCTGTGCTAAGTTTAGCTTTTATAAAGAGCCATGGAGAAATAAGAGTAAATGGTTTTGTAAGAATAGGAGTTAGTTTCGATTGCATCTTGTTAAACACAATGATTGGAATTTTGTCAGGATCAGTTGCTTTCCTGACATCAAGGTTCCTGATAAGTTTGCCAACATCCTGGACATATATACAAATGTCACCAACAGTGTTTTACTATCATAATGGGAAATTCAGGAGGAAGGCAGCCTTGATTGCAAAGGGTTGAATTTGATGCAAAGCTTTTTGCAAAAGTTTAGCTTTATTGGATTAATGAGGAAAATATTTTGGTTCATTGATGATTCAAATAGAAAAGTTTGTCCAGGACTCTGTTTGCTTTCACCCTTACTCGTGAGAACCAAGCTTCTGTTCAGTCACACTAGATTTAATATATTGAGCAATTTCTAAAAAATTAAAAAAAAATGAAACAGAAATGTAGATATACTTAGTTGACAAATATTTATTTACAAAAAAATCAAATTACCCATAATGCAAAAATATTTAACACACTGACAAATTTCATTCTTAAACAGTCATTTCATCTTGCTACAATATTTCAACCAATCAGAAATTTCATTATTTAGCAATCATTCAATCTTGCTACAATACTTCAACCAATCAGAAGGCGCCCCAGGGTTCTGGCTTCTTACCGGTCAGTTGATAACATTTCTCAGACACTGTACAGGTTGCCTCTTTCACTACTGTTTTAACTATGTTAAAACAAAGGAATTGACTAATTATATATGCCAGGAAATAATAGCAAGGCACAAAGATGGAAAAGGGTACAGGAAAATAGGTTTAAAACTAAATTTGATGGTAACAATAAGAGCTGTCGTGAGAAAGTGGAAAACAACAAGTCGTAATATTAAATGATGTTACTGCTTGTTACATTGCTCGTAACGTGAAAAAATAGTCATTTCTGATTTGTTCAGGAATTCAGAAGGGTTTGCAGGAAACACATATTGAAGTAAGCAAGGACATAATCAAGAGATCATTGGATCATACAGACCTGTATTCTAAGTCACAGGGAAAGACTCCATTGTTGAGTCCTATACATGTGAAAGATCGTTTGAAATTTGTTTATAAATATCAATGTGAATTGGATGACTTCTGGAACAAAGTTATTCGGTCAGATGAAACAAAAATTGGAGTTTTTAGAAGAAACATGTGCACCCTGGTATAGAGAAAAAAATCGCACAGAATTTAAACGATCTAATACCATTCCCACTGTAAAATTTGGAGGTGGAAGTGTGATCATTTGGGGTTGCTTTTCTGGAAATGGGGTTGGAGGAATGGAAATCATTGAAGGGAAAATGAAGGCAGCAAAATACACAGATTTTGTCAACACATTTGTTCAAGAGTGCCGCAAATTTAGGATTGGGCCAGGACTTTATTTTCCAGCAAGACAATGGTCTAAAGCATAAGGCTAAAATAACTATGAAATGGTTTAAAGATAACGGGATTCTGGTGTTCTACAGTCATCTGATCTAAATTCCATCGAAAATCTGTGGAAAACTTTGAAGTTAAGGGTGCATGCAAGAGATCTCAAGAATATCAAGGAATTGAAGAAAGTTTACGAAGAAGAATGGCTGAAGTTACCAGCAAATACTTGTAAGAAACTGGTATTATTGAAAGCATTTGGAGGCTGTAAGGCAGAACAGAAGATATACAATCAAATATTAATGAATGTGTTAAATACTTTTGCATATGGGTAATTTGATTGTTTGTTGATAAATATTTGTCAACTAAATATATATTAATTTCCATTTTATTTTTAATTAGATAATATTTGTTCAAAAACTGAGTGTAAATTTCATTCAAATTCGCTTTATATTTTTGGAGAAATACGAAAAAAAACGCAATGTACTAAATACTTTTGGTACCCACTATATATATATATATATATATATATATATATATATATATATATATATTTAAAAGAGTGTAGCCATCAACAATTGTGGGTTTTTTTTTAAAGGTTTTCATCATATTTTTATTTTAAAATATTTTTATAACGCGTTTCGAGCTTAAGGTGTGCTCTCTTCAGATATTTTCGTAAAAAGTTTTTCTTTAAAATGGGAGTTTGTAGATATGCCTCCGCTGATATTAAATATGTTTTTCATAGTGATGCGATGCGTGTGTTCAGTGTTTAGACATTCTGTCTCCAACTGTAAGTTGTTCACTGTGACCGGTCAAAGTTAGTTTCAAAGAGTGTTTTTTAGTCCATATGGTGAAGGTTTTTATGGCTTCTTTAGGGTTCTTTTTAAAGACTTTCTTTCCCCCATGTATAGCATACACTCACACACAATCACATACGCATACATATATATTCATGTACATGTACACATGCACACGCACACGTACGCAGGCACACACACATACACACACGTACATACATAGAAATATATGTAGGAGCATACATATATACACATATACATACCCACCTACACACCCACGCACACACACATATGATTGTGTATGCGTGTGTGTATAATTATATATCATCTGTTATCTATGCTACACCTTGTTTGTATGTATACGTGCACTTATGTTTGGGTGACCGAATCCATGTATGCATATGTGCATGGATTGGAAAGGAAACTTCAACCAATATATACATAAGGTGGGATGTATGAATATGTATGTGTGTGTGTGATTGTGAGTGCATGTGCCCATATATATATATATATGGGTGGATGAGTGTATACACATCCGTATGTATGTGTGTGTATGTATATATATATACATATGTATGCACATGTATGAGTGGGTAAATGTGTTCGTGTGAATATGGATATACGCATATGTGTGAGCCCCTGCATATGTCTGTGTGTGTGCATGTGTGTGTGTATGTGTATGTGCCTACATAGTATGAGGATGTTTGTGAGTGTATGTGCACATACATATATGTGTGTACATATATGTGTGTATGTGCGTGTGTGTGTGTGTATATATATCTTCTACCTATTCTCCATCTTACTTGTGTGTGTATGGGTGCGTGTACGTATGTCTGAATGATTAAGCGCATATATACATGCGTGTTTTGGTTGGGAAAAAAAAAAAAAAAGTGTATATATATATATATATATATATATATATATATAAAATAAAAAATAAAAAAATAAAAATAATTGTTAGCGGTGGATGTATGCGAGTACGTGTGTGGGTGTGTAGGTGGGTATGTATATGTGTATATATGTATGCTCCTACATATATTTCTATGTATGTACGTGTGTGTATGTGTGTGTGCCTGCGTACGTGTGCGTGTGCATGTGTACATGTACATGAATATATATGTATGCGTATGTGATTGTGTGTGAGTGTATGCTATACATGGGGAAAGAAAGTCTTTAAAAAGAACCCTAAAGAAGCCATAAAAACCTTCACCATATGGACTAAAAAACACTCTTTGAAACTAACTTTGACCGGTCACAGTGAACAACTTACAGTTGGAGACAGAATGTCTAAACACTGAACACACGCATCGCATCACTATGAAAAACATATTTAATATCAGCGGAGGCATATCTACAAACTCCCATTTTAAAGAAAAACTTTTTACGAAAATATCTGAAGAGAGCACACCTTAAGCTCGAAACGCGTTATAAAAATATTTTAAAATAAAAATATGATGAAAACCTTTAAAAAAAACCCACAATTGTTGATGGCTACACTCTTTTAAATATATATTTTTTCTCTCGTTGGAACTACACAACCATCACTTTAAATATATATATATATATATATATATATATATATATATATATATATATATATATATATATAGCACCCTAACATCTGCATTGTGTGCTATTCTTTGGATTATTACTAGATCTTTTAAAAACTTGTTAATATGGATGAGCATACAATATATGCGGATCTAATTATTTTTTTTATGGAAGTCACCGCTTATCAAGGCCCGGGAGCCACTCGGCTGGACTTGAAGACGTCCAAGTTGTAGTCAGGTGGGAAACAGGCAGAGGGAAGAGAGTTCCACAGGCGTGCACTTCTAAGAAAGAAGCTTTGTTCATGGAATCTACGTTTTGGTTTTGGCACAGTTAAAGAGTGGGGAAAATTTTTGATATTGGTTTCAGCTATACGGGTGTTTATTGTGAAAGATTGGAAAGGGGGGACCAGGGATTGGAGCTCAGATGAGCACTTGCCATGGAAGTAACAATAAAACAAAAACAGGCTCACAATGTCTCTTCTGTGGGAGAGAGGTTGCAGGGAAGAGAAAAGGGCATCCCCCACTAAGCCACAAAGTCTATTTTGTACTCTGTCAAGGCAGGATAGGCTAATTTTAGCAGCTCCTACCCAGACGTGGCAGCAGTACTCCATCCTTGCACGTACTTGGCTTTTATATAGATAGAGAATTACATCAGCAGTGAGATATCTTCTGGAGTAGTAGAAGGATCCTACTATTTTTCCAGCGACCTTGGCAACAGACTTGATGTACGTGTTCCATTTCAGGTCAGGAGTAAAGGTCAATCCCAGAAGCTTATCAAAACATGGAGCCTCCCCTAGATGAGAGCCATCCATTTCAATTGTTGCCAGATGGGGATCAGAGCGTTGATGATGTAAAGATAGGAGCTTGGTTTTAGATGCATTAAAAGTAACCAGCCACCTCTTCCCCCACTGTACCGTGCACTCAAGATCAGAGGAGAGAGAATCAGAGAGAACTTTGTCATTTATGGCCTTAGATGTGTTGCCATAGATGGTCGTGTCATCAGCATAGATGTCAACGAATGATTTAAGTATATGTTTTGGGAGATCATTGAAGTAGATCAGGAAGAGAGTTGGGCCCAGGATGAACCCTTGAGGGACTCCAGCATTAATACTGAGGGCCTCTGATTTCTGCCCATCAACCACTACTCTTATGAGCCTATCAGAGAGAAATAATTTAATGATTGAGAAAACATTTCCAGTTATACTATAGCTGGAAATCTTGTGAAGTAGGCCCTTATGCCATACCTTATTGAAGGCCTTTGATATGTCAAGAGCAATTGCCCTAAAAAGGAAGCCTTTGTCGAGAGATATGAAATATAACCGTTAGCACATCTGCTGTAGATCTTGCAGAACAGAAACCATGTTGCATGCCACTAAGAAGGTTATTTCTGCTGAGGTGGTTGACTACTTCTTTATTTAATATGGATTCCAGCAACTTGCTCATGGCACACAGGAGACTTATTGGTCTGTACTGAGAGGGAGATGACTTATCACCTGAATTCTTAAATACAGGGCATACTGATAAGGTTTTCCAGGGTGTTGAGAAGCACTTCTCCTTAAGGCAATGCTTGAACAGTTTTGCAAGTATGGGGGCAAGTTCTGGTTGAAGCTTTTTCAACACTATAATTGGAATGCCGTCAGGGCCAGTTGCTTTACTGGAATCAAGGTTCTTGATTAGCTTGGCAACCTCATGCACGGATATTTGTATGTTGCATAGTGTGTTGTCTGTTATAGGAGGAAATATGGGGAGTTGATGGCCTTCGTCACATAGGGTAATATTAGTTGCAAAGTTCTTGGCAAATAGTTTGGCCTTGTGTGATGCTGACGAGATGACCTCAGGTCCATTGATGATGGTTGGGATAGAACGCACGCTTCTGTTCAGGATCCTGTTTGCTATTTACCAAAACTGGTGGGAACCAAGCCGTTGCTCAGCTACTTGGATTTAATGGACTGAGCATATAGCTCCCTTGCATTTTTTATTACTCTTTTACAGTGGTTGCTGGCAGTCCTGAAAGCAGCTTTAGTCTCAGAGCATCTATTACGTTGGTAGCTATGGAAAAAGTGATTTCTGTGTGCGATGGCAGCAGCATATTCTGGGGAGAACCATGGCTGGCTGTTAGGTTTTTGTTGGAATTTTTTGGATGGTATGAATTGGTCTATGCTTACAATTAACCATTCTGTCATGTCTGACACTATAGAGGACACATCCTTTTGAAACATGGAATGCAGAGGTAGATCAGATATAAATGTACGGAAGCTATCCCAGTCAGCTATAGAGTACCGATATACTGTACAGTGGTGAGGTACGTCTGGGGACTTATTACATTTCATTTTTAGCTTAACTGTTAAAACCGAGTGGTCGGAAGATCCCAGAGGAGACAGAACGGAACATGAACATAGCTCAGGGGAAGTTGTGAAAAAAAGGTCTAGAAGGCTTGCGTACTGGCCGGAAGTATCGGGCACATGGGTGGGTTTGTGAACAATGTGGGTGAGGTCATAGGCAATGGCGAAGTCATGACAGAACCTCCCCTCATCATCTGTCGAGTGGGTCAGCCATTCCATATTGTGGACATTGAAGTCACCACAAATGTGGATATTAGCCGAAGGATAAACAGACAGGATGTGGTCAATTTTCTCAGATATACTCTTAAAGATAGTAACTCCGCTGTTGTGGAGGCGATAGAGGGCAAATATAAATGCGATGGTGTAAGCAAGTGCAACCCAGAAGCATATATAAGGTAATTTAAGGTCTTTCCTACCACACAGAAAACCATCCTTAATGTATGCACATATTCCATGCCCATGGCGATCTTGGGGGGTCAGATTTAGAAGTTAAGTTAGAGTATCCTTTAATTATGAACTTGTCTAAGGAAGTGGTCGGCCCTATGCAAGTTTTGCTTAGGAAGAATATGTCCGGTTTCGTCTCCTGTAATTAGAATTCAACCTCTGGAAAGTTAGAACGTAGATCACTGATGTTGGAGAAGGACACATAGTAGTAGGGGTCTATGTTGGAGGATGGGATTCTAGGTTTATTCGCATTTTTTTTCTGGAGATATTTCATGTTGAGGTTTTTGGGATTTGTGGAACAGGTCGACAGACTTGGTTAGAGCAGGACAGAGAGAGAAAGTAAGAGAGAAAAAGACAGGAAAGTTTTTTATTTTGTAGCACATGATAAGGTAAAGTCGTAACAATTACCCACTAATATGGCATCGAAAGGCCCCACTACTGCATGGTCCAGAATCCATTCACTAAATGGCAATACAGCAGCCCAGTACTTTGCACCTGCTGATAGGACAGCCTCCTTAGTGGTTAATCCAAGGTTCGGGTCCCTGACTATCAGGCAGATAACGTCAGCTCAGATGAAACGTTTACCTCCAGCACCCTTACTAGTGACATGACCACAAGGATAGACATAGAAACAGAAAATTTCCGACATCTCAGGCTACTGTTCACAAAGTACTACCGACCTGGAAAGCAGCTTTTTCTTCGCCCTTTGTCAGAAAAATCATTCATTGGAAATGAGGACTAAGGGATAAATAAGGAGAAGAGAGAGTAACAAGAGCTGCCGATAACGCATCAACAATTCGTTGTCTACTCTCCATTAAAAAAAAAAAAGAAGGTATGTAAAAGACTTATTAATATTTACTTAGTATAAATATGTAGTTCTAATTCGAAATTAAAGATATTTGAAGATAAATTCCCCTCCCATATTTACGAATAGATGAAAATGGAATACGTTACTGGATTGCCGTTTAAACTTTTTTTTCTTATCCAAGAGACACCTCAAACGCATTGAAGGCTTTCCATTTCATCGACACTTGCTTGCTTTCGGGATTGTCGGTTCTTATGGCTTATGCTTCTTAGTAGGGAGACGGAAGGGGTCGCGGTGGGTGGTAAGATTTCGTTTATATTTATAGAGAAAATAGAGCAATAATCCTAAGTCAAATTTCATTTTTTTTTAATTTATATTCATTTTTTTTTATATTCATTTTTTTCATTTTTACATTTTTTCTAAAATTTGTTTTTTATTAATTTCATTTTATTTATATTCATTTTTTCATTTATTTTAATTTATATTCATTTTTGTGCAAAAAAGTAAAATGTATAAATCTAAATAAATAAATAAAATAAAATAAAATAAATAAAAATAAATAAAATAAGAGATTCTGTAAATTGACAATTTGAAAAAAAAAAAAAGCTTTTATGGTTTTGTTTTTATTTACGCTTGGGCATCGTAAAGCAAAACTTGAAGGATGGTTTCAACGCCCAAGAAAGACGATTTTATAGTATAGATAAAAACCACCAGAAGAGAGGGAAGCTAGATGTGCGCTGGCGGCCATATTACATAGTAATTAAAAAGACTGAACCTGTCTTACAAAATTAGAGACCAGTTGACGGACTCTGTTACAAAGGTGCATGCTGAAAATCTCAGAGCAGAATAAGAAATCTCCACTACAGAGAGGCTGTTACAGAAAAGTGCATTAGCTACTCCAAGGGAATTCAGCGACTCAGACAGCAACTCAGTAACAGCACACCCCAATTTTTCAATGCAGACGTGCTGAGATCAATACGGATTCACAATTTTTTCATGAGGATCTTTTTAACGAGGAAGTGGATTTCTTCTTCAGCATCTTCGGAATTATTCTATTTTCGAATACACTGGATATTAACTTTCAAGTCATTTCAATCTTATTTTTGGAATAATAACATTTCACTCAGAACTTGAGTCCATAAACTTTCTATTTGTTTCATATTTATTTTTCATTTTATTTTTCATTTATTTCATTTTTTTTTGCCATTGCAAAAATAAAATTTTATAATTCTTATTTTTTATTTTTTATTTTTATTTCGCTTCTTCTTTATTTTATTGCTTACTTACATATGTTTGTTTATCTTCTATTTACTATATATATTTTTCTAGTTCCTTATTTTTTGTTCCTGATTATTTCCTTACTCATTCTTTTATTTTTTGAATTCTCTTTTAATGCTTTTCTTTATATCATCACGTGCCTCATAATTTTTTTAATTTCTTATCTAAATGTTTTTAAAGTCAGTGTAGTCTTTTTACTTTTACTTTTGTATAATGCCGGCTTTTTCTCTTCTGATGAAAAGCGTTTAGTTTCAAAATTCCATGGCTTAAAGAGGTTTCTTCCCTATTTCTTTTTCTATAATCCTTATTGACCTGGTAATATAATAAAGTTCCCTTATAACTTTATTCTTTTTTATTATATTCTCTCTCTCTCTCTCTCTCTCTCTCTCTCTCTCTCTCTCTCTCTATATATATATATATATATATATATATATATATATATATATATATATATATATATATAAAGCTGAATGTTTGTGTGTGTGTGTGTGTGCGCGTGTGTGTGTGTGTGTGTGTGTGTGTGGTCACGAATAGACTCCTATATGGTTGAGTATTTTAAAAAACTGATCACATATAATGATAGAAGATGTATCGAGACACAGGAATCGGTATGTTTGATCTGGCAGAACGGTGGTTCATTAAAATTGTGGAGTCTGCGTTCGCACCTGGTCCACAAAGTATGGAAATAAAAAATTAAAAAATTTAAAAAAACGTTTACAAGTGTTTTTGATATAGATGTACATAAAAATACTTTGATAAGTATGTTTTAACTTAAATAGGGATGGTATAATAAAATTGAGGGGTCTGCGTTCGCGCTTGGATTCCATAGAATGGAAATAGGCACAAACTTTAATAAAGACTTTTCATATCTATCTGCAAAAGTATACTTTGATAATTATGTTTCAGTTTGAAAAAATATGGTATAATAAAATTATGGGGTGTTCGTTCGCACCTGACCTCCATAGAATGGAAATACGTCACAAAGTTTAAAAGGTTTTTTAATATAGATCCACAGAATATTGTGATAAGTGTGAACAGGTATGGTATAATAAATTATGGGGTTTATCTATTTTATTTTTACTTTCATCATATTTTGCTTTGGTTTTGATACCCCCAAATTCGAAGCTATCTCTTTACAACCCTTCCTTTTCAAAACCTATCATACTTTAATAAATCAGAGTCCATTTTCTGTAGGCTGTTTTTGAACCCAGTCAACAACGGGTACTTTTGCTAGTATATATATATATATATATATATATATATATATATATATATATAGTCTTGGAAGTTTTTTTAACCTTTAAAACTATATAAAAAATTTATTTAATTTTTATATTTTTTACCATTCGTTGGAAAACTAGTTAGTAAGTCATTTAATCACCTGCAATCAATGCATTCACTTGCTCTCTCGAATTCATAATACTCCTAATGTTAATTTAAGGGATCATCAGTTGTTCACGATGAAACACTGCTTTGGGGATTTAAAAACAAAACAGTATATTAAATCATGGTTCCCCAGCATTGTTGATTAAACACCAGCTCCCTTTATTACAAGAACAAAAAAAAAATGTTCCAGATATTAGATCTAGTTACCTACTTATGATTAATTTGAATAGCCTATTCATGTTATAAAAAATATCTTCCTTACCTGTGAGATTCGTCTCTATTTCCAAATTCAAAATGGATATATATTTTTAATTTACCAGTATAAGATTAGGATTAATCCATTTTACTACTTATCACCCCTACTATATATATATATATATATATATATATATATATATATATTATCATTGATTAATTTCACAATCCTAATTTTAGAACTGATTCTCAACTAAGAAAGCAAAAATCACACAAGACATCTATAATATAAATCTCACCTGCCTGTTTAAATGTATTTATGAATGTATGTATGTATGTATGTTTGTATGTCTCGCAAAATCTTTCAACAGGGGCGACAGATTTTCACGAGATCAGTATCATTTTGAGGCTCGACCCTTTGGACAATAAATATCGAAAAATTAGTCAAAAACATTAATTCCTTCATCCTCAACTGACAGTTTTCTACAGGAATGGTCGTTTTTTTTTTGCAAGTCATTCAACCATTGCGCCCACCACGTCACATAAAAGGTGTTATTTCGACCGCTCGGACATCACAACCACGGTAGACACATTGGTAAGAAAGTTTGTTTTTTTTCACCTCTCTTTTGTCTTTTGTCTTTTGTCTTTTGTCATGTTACGGGTCCAAGCCTGCTTACTACTCCTATTTTTCTTCTTTTTTTTTTTTTGCACTCGAAATTTTCCTTATTTTTCGCTCAACCAACACCCTTACAACATCCACTTTCTTTTCCCCCTTCACATCATGAGTTCGAGCCAGCCTGCCTACTACAACTTTTTTTTTTTGTTGTTCAACACACACCTCCAAACACTCGGGTAATGCTGAGCACTCAGGCTAGTATATGTATAATACACAAGCAAAGTGATTACATGCATAGAGGAAGTATCATGATTGGCAAATAGTTATCGACATGGCTTAGAACTAGTTTAAAAGTTAGGATAGAGTTGGTCATATTAAAAAATGTTGCGTTGGTCATGTTTACCCTCTACCAACAATCGATTCCTTTATCAGCCCTAGCATTTCCGGGGATTATCTGATTTTTTTTTTCTAGATGTTTTACTAAGAGAGAGAATGATTAGAAGGGAAGGAAAATTTTGTCAGCTGACATTGAAATTTAAATCTATGATGATCGTATTGGAATAAAAAATATTTTTATGTAGTATGAAAAATGAAAGAATGTACTAGTACAATTATTTATAAAAATTTGCTTGATATAAAAAAAAAAATGGCTCTCATCTGTAATTTACATTTCATGCGAAAAAAAAATGGACTCCTTGCAGAAAATATTCAAAGCAGGATAAATTGTATTTGTAAAGAGGATGGATCAAAATAAAATTTAATGTTTTCAATCACATGCACCAACAGTAAATGAACCACAAAGAAAAGGAATGACATGATATTACAAGCACAACACATACAGAGGTGCCTTTACATATATTGAACATATATTCACAAAATTATGCTATCGATTTGCCAAACACCCAGTATAGTACCCCTACATCTACGCCCATTTCTTAAATTAGGCTGAACCTATCAGTTAAATGGACAAAAATTGTAAGTTTGAAAGTTACCTTGGTCTCCACATTTTTTGAATAGATGATAAGACTGATACTGGAATGAAGTTCTTGCCGTCACTTTCAGTTTCGCAATTAAAGGAAGTTGAACAACTGCTGCTTATTTTCATTTTATCTTTAATTTTCTTTTCTTGTTTAAAGATCTGAAAAATAAAACA
>NC_136494.1:42223831-42418831 GCF_053919585.1 Euprymna scolopes
TCTCGTCGTCTTTCCTTTTCACGTAGAGTCTGTCAGTATCGTCCTTTGGGTGTAGTGCATTATGCATGGTCATGAGTTTCCTGGTTTTCTGGTCGAATTGTCTCAGTTCTTCTTTTGTCCATCCTATAAACGGTCCAGAGTATCTTACTGGCGATACTGCCCATGTATTTATATCTTTTATTAGGTTTCTGCTATATAATTTCGTTTCCAGGAGTTTTCTTGTTCTGCTGAGGTATTCCTTTCTAATTTTCTCTTTCATTTCTGTTGCTCTGATGGTGTCCGCTTCCAGAATTCCCAAGTATTTATAGTTGTCTTGTTCCCCTAGTGACCTCATTTCTGTTTGGTTGGGTAGTTTCATGCCTTCTGTCGTTTCCATTTTTCCCTTTCTTATAACTAGTTGTGCGCACTTCTCCATTCCAAATTCCATTTGGATATCTTGGCTGAAGATTCTGGTAGTGTTGATTAGTGTCTCTAGCTCCTTTTCGGTCCTTGCAAATAGTTTCAGATCGTCCATGTACATCAGGTGGTTCATTTTTTCCTGTGTATTGGAGAACTTGTATCCGGCTTGGCACTTTCTCAGAATACTGTTCAAGGGCATCATGGCTATGATGAACAGTAGTGGTGATAGTGAGTCTCCTTGAAAGATTCCTCTTTGTATGTTAATTTCTGTTATGTGTTGTCCATCTATTATTATTATTATTATTATTATTATTATTATTATTATTATTATTATTATTAGCAGGCATTTGGAACACGATTGTTCAAAAAAGTTCTAGGAGAGGAAGTTGCTGCAGAATGCCGGATTTATAGTAAGACCTCAGAGTCAATTGCGCACCTTGCAACAGGGTGTAGTGGACTGGCCCAGAGAGAGTACTACAAAAGACACGATCGCATGGGACTCCGGATATATTGGGAGGTGTGTAGGAGGGTTGGGGTGAAGTATGCTGGAAAATTGTTTGAGGAGGTGCCTGATGAAGTGAGAACAAGTGAGAATGGCAAGGTAGGTGGGACAAAAGTGTCATAACGACCAAGCAATTGGAACATAATCGTCCGGATTTGGTCATCATTGACAAAGTTTTAAAAAAACTGGCTGATTGTAGACTTCTCAGTCCCCTGGGACAAGAATATGAAAGAGAAGGAGAATGAGAAGTGGAGCAATTATGCTTGGAGATAAGGCATATACACAGGGTTAAAACACAAATAATCCCAGTTGTAGTTGGTACATTAGGAGTAGTATCAAGTCGTCTGGAAGGACAATTAAAAAACTGCAAATCCCTGTTTTAGGCGGCGTTCAGACCTCTGCTATTGTAGGTACCACCAACATCCTTAGGAAAACCCTTGATATTTGAAGCTCCTGGTTTGATGCCGGGATTGAGGGAAATCCTCTGCAAATGAATCCCATCCCTTTCTAGAGAGACGTTGATAAACGAAATCAGAATTATTATCATTATTATTATTATTATTATTATTATTATTATTATTATTATTATTATTATTATTTACTTACTTACTAGGAGTCGTCACACAGGAAATTATCAAAAATTTCTCCTTGATAATTGCCTGTTGTGCTCTCTTGAGTCTGAGTGGCAACAAGTCTCTCCAGATTTTCAATACTCTTCACCTTTTTCGATCATCTTTTCAGATAAATTTGTGTTATCGCAACAGTCATTTACTATTGATTTTTTGTTAGCAGCAACCATTATTCTTCACTGAAATTTGGGTGGCAATAAGCCTCCCCAAGATCCCAGTCCTTTTCATACTCATCTAGCAGAATTAGAATTTAAAGGCAAAAACATTTGCATATTTCAAGAAAACTCACTTACTAGAATTCAAATACAATAAAACCTGCCCTTTTCAGGGCAGCTCACCCTTAAATTCCATTCTTTCCACTTTTGCTCTTTAACCTGCCCTCCAACCTTTGTGATGTCCACATTCAACAAGCAACATTAAAGAACTAACTTTGAGCGACCAAACCTACTAAACTGATTCTCCAGATCTGCTGACATTCACATTTGACCAACAGCATTAGAGAGTTAACCGTAAGCGATGATACCTTACTTTCTACTTGTTACAATTTAAATGTGAACAAACTTATTTAATTTCAGTTGGCTTGAACTGATATTACATGAGATTGGTGAAGGTGTTCAGGTTCTACCACCTTTAATCATCAAAGTGATCGATTATGTTCTCCTAAACATCCCTAAATCTTTACCATACATCTGTCTCAAAGAAGAAGGAAGGTCATGCCTAAACTGACTGGCTGTTTGGATGATGACCTCATACAAAATCAATGTAACCTAAGGTGACAGGACTCCATCCCAGCTCCTAGAATTCATGAAGAGTTACTTGACCCAACATAGCTATGGATGGATCACCTAATTACCACAGTAACGTAATCCTCACTTCAATGCCAGAATCTACTCCAAATTGATCAAAACATATATCAGACCAATGATGGCATCAGAGATTACATATGATGCTTGAAGGATCAGATCACAAAATTGTAAGAGTGGGTACAAACTTTCAGGTCTCCCTGCAACAAAGACATTAGACAACATTTCGAAGAAATAAAAGCCAAACTCATAGTTCCAATAAAATATGTCAAACCGGTAGATTTTGGCAATCAAGGTCAGAATTATCACCCTCCTTGCGTACATAATAAATCCCAAGGAAACCACGAAACCAGGAGGCAACTATAATGAGTTTGGATAGCACACCTTCATATAGTCATCTTCTTTATATATAAGACCAAAAAAAAAAACAAAAAAAAAAAGAGACAATTTAACCCCTAATCGTGTGTGGCAATTACTGTCATTCTTCCCACAAACTTGCTGCCAAGTCCACCTCATTTAGACTCCCGGAATCCTAAGACTGATTTCCTTTTTTTCGTAACTGAACTGATACTATTTTCATCGATCAGGCCAAGCCGTTTTTCTTAGACAAAAGCTCCTGAAGCATGACCAGTGACAACAACAGCAGAGATGCCACTCATCTCACAACATCTACTAACGATGCAAACCCAGTCAAACAGACCCAGTGAGGAAGGGAGATCACTTTCTTTGTGAAATTCAAGACATATTTTAATTTTTAATTTGCACAATCAATTATCCAAATACAAAACTATTGTTGATTAGATGACTTTTTTTGTGTTGTGTCACTGTTTATCAACGCCCAAAAGTTATTTGAGAATAACTTTGTTGCCAGGTGTTAGGGTTAGATAACATCAGGACGATTTGTAATGATGGTTGAAACTGAGAAAATTTGATGATGTAAGAGGATGGCTTTACAAGCATTTGTTTACATTAGACTTGAAAATGACATACTTTCCGACCCCTGCTAGTTGCTAAGCAACAAAGAAAGAAAAGAGAGGGGTATGAAATGTATAGAGAAGAGAGAGAGGGAAAAAGAGGAAAAGAGATATTTTGATACAAGACACTCCGTCGAGGCGTTGCGCCGAGTGGGCGTGGAAAGATTTTCACTCCACCAAATGACAGAGAACGAACTGATGTCGACCCCCCTCTCTTCCATCAACAATAAAAGAAAAGAGATAATGCCTGGGAGAACAAGCTGGCGTCGTCGAAATATAGAATGTTAACTCCACGAACACGAGGGACACGATACTCCAAAAATAACCAAAACATTGGATGGATACTATACAGGAATATCGCATGTTACAAATTGTCATCCGAAGTGAATAAAATGAAGGTTAAACTTCATGCAGAAAAGAAAAAAGAGAAAAATTAAAAATAAAAACTGTAAGTGTCTTTCTGAATCTCTCTCTCTCTCCCTCTCTCTCTCTCTCTCTCTCTCTCTCTCTCTCTCTCTCTCTCTCTCATATATTAAGTCAATGAGTTGATTTTGCCATTGTATTTGTTGATATTGATGTATTTTTTTATATCGTTATATTTCTCGTCAGCATTTGCAGATAGTATATCAAGATACCCCTTCCACACCCTCATAATCTGTTTCTTTTATTTTTACTTAGTCTCATCCCCCTTCCTACCAGAGTTTAAATTTTTTTGTAATAAAATTTAACTTTAAAAATTACCATTGTGTGTCGTGTCTTTGTTACTTTCATATGCTGCTCGTTCGTCTACTGTATATTTCAGGGCTTTGAAAGTCTCCCCATACTTTCTATTTCAGCAACATGTACCAAATCCATGGCACATGTGTTTTAATGTTCATTGTATTCCATGAATGTCGTTTTATTTATTTATTTATTTATTTTTTTTGCATTCGTAATAAAATTCGTAAAAATACACATACATTCACCAGGGAGCGTTTCAGATTCATATTATCTCCCCTTTTCTGATGGTAAGTGGCATTACAATCCACACAAAAAATTCACAAGCAAACTCATCCTCTTTCTTTCTATCTGGCCTCTGATGAGCACACTTACCAGCATACGTGCTACTTACCTACATTTCACTCAACTTCCATATAAACAAACACCTGCACACATCCTTCTCAGATTTTATTGTACACATTTTCATGGACACAACTTGACAGCGAACTCTATCGAGTTTGCAATGAATAAATCAATTTTTTTTTTTTTTTTGCATATATTATGGTTTCTATGTTGTTTCTTTGTTCGTATGCAAATGTTTGTATTTGAACGCATACAAAGAAAAGACGCTGACCATTGGCTAACTACCTTGGCATTACTATGCATTTTTGAAAACGTTTTTTTCAGCATTGCTTATCAGTTTTTCTTGTGAAAGTTTAGATATATATTTCTTATTAGAAATTTTTTTCTTCAATATTAACTTTCATAATTTTTTCTTATAAAAGTTTAGATATATATTTCTTATTAGAAATTTTTTTCTTCAATATTAACTTTCATAATTTTTTCTTATAAAAGTTTAGATATATATTTCTTATTAGAAATTTTTTTCTTCAATATTAACTTTCATAATTTTTTCTTATGAAAGTTTAGATATATATTTCTTATTAGAAATTTTTTTCTTCAATATTAACTTTCATAATTTTTTCTTATGAAAGTTTAGATATATATTTCTTATTAGAAATTTTTTTCTTCAATATTAACTTTCATAATTTTTTCTTATGAAAGTTTAGATATATATTTCTTATTAGAAATTTTTTTCTTCAATATTAACTTTCATAATTTTTTCTTATAAAAGTTTAGATATATATTTCTTATTAGAAATTTTTTTCTTCAATATTAACTTTCATAATTTTTTCTTATGAAAGTTTAGATATATATTTCTTATTAGAAATTTTTTTCTTCAATATTAACTTTCATAATTTTTTCTTATGAAAGTTTAGATATATATTTCTTATTAGAAATTTTTTTCTTCAATATTAACTTTCATAATTTTTTCTTATAAAAGTTTAGATATATATTTCTTATTAGAAATTTTTTCTTCAATATTAACTTTCATAATTTTTTCTTATGAAAGTTTAGATATATATTTCTTATTAGAAATGTTTTTCTTCAATATTAACTTTCATAATTTTTTCTTATGAAAGTTTAGATATATATTTCTTATTAGAAATTTTTTTCTTCAATATTAACTTTCATAATTTTTTCTTATGAAAGTTTAGATATATATTTCTTATTAGAAATTTTTTTCTTCAATATTAACTTTCATAATTTTTTCTTATGAAAGTTTAGATATATATTTCTTATTAGAAATTTTTTTCTTCAATATTAACTTTCATAATTTTTTCTTATGAAAGTTTAGATATATATTTCTTATTAGAAATATTTTTCTTCAATATTAACTTTCATAATTTTTTCTTATGAAAGTTTAGATATATATTTCTTATTAGAAATTTTTTTCTTCAATATTAACTTTCATAATTTTTTCTTATGAAAGTTTAGATATATATTTCTTATTAGAAATTTTTTTGTTCAATATTAACTTTCATAATTTTTTCTTATGAAAGTTTAGATATATATTTCTTATTAGAAATTTTTTTCTTCAATATTAACTTTCATAATTTTTTCTTATAAAAGTTTAGATATATATTTCTTATTAGAAATTTTTTTGTTCAATATTAACTTTCATAATTTTTTCTTATGAAAGTTTAGATATATATTTCTTATTAGAAATTTTTTTCTTCAATATTAACTTTCATAATTTTTTCTTATGAAAGTTTAGATATATATTTCTTATTAGAAATTTTTTTCTTCAATATTAACTTTCATAATTTTTTCTTATGAAAGTTTAGATATATATTTCTTATTAGAAATTTTTTTCTTCAATATTAACTTTCATAATTTTTTCTTATGAAAGTTTAGATATATATTTCTTATTAGAAATTTTTTTCTTCAATATTAACTTTCATAATTTTTTCTTATAAAAGTTTAGATATATATTTCTTATTAGAAATTTTTTTCTTCAATATTAACTTTCATAATTTTTTCTTATGAAAGTTTAGATATATATTCCTTATTAGAAATTTTTTTCTTCAATATTAACTTTCATAATTTTTTCTTATGAAAGTTTAGATATATATTTCTTATTAGAAATTTTTTTCTTCAATATTAACTTTCATAATTTTTTCTTATGAAAGTTTAGATATATATTTCTTATTAGAAATTTTTTTCTTCAATATTAACTTTCATAATTTTTTCTTATAAAAGTTTAAATATATATTTCTTATTAGAAATTTTTTTCTTCAATATTAACTTTCATAATTTTTTCTTATGAAAGTTTAGATATATATTTCTTATTAGAAATTTTTTTCTTCAATATTAACTTTCATAATTTTTTCTTATGAAAGTTTAGATATATATTTCTTATTAGAAATTTTTTTCTTCAATATTAACTTTCACTATTTTTTCTTATAAAAGTTTAGATATATATTTCTTATTAGAAATTTTTTTCTTCAATATTAACTTTCATAATTTTTTCTTATAAAAGTTTAGATATATATTTCTTATTAGAAATTTTTTTGTTCAATATTAACTTTCATAATTTTTTCTTATGAAAGTTTAGATATATATTTCTTATTAGAAATTTTTTTCTTCAATATTAACTTTCATAATTTTTTCTTATAAAAGTTTAGATATATATTTCTTATTAGAAATTTTTTTCTTCAATATTAACTTTCATAATTTTTTCTTATAAAAGTTTAGATATATATTTCTTATTAGAAATTTTTTTGTTCAATATTAACTTTCATAATTTTTTCTTATAAAAGTTTAGATATATATTTCTTATTAGAAATTTTTTCTTCAATATTAACTTTCATAATTTTTTCTTATGAAAGTTTAGATATATATTTCTTATTAGAAATTTTTTTCTTCAATATTAACTTTCATAATTTTTTCTTATGAAAGTTTAGATATATATTTCTTATTAGAAATATTTTTCTTCAATATTAACTTTCATAATTTTTTCTTATGAAAGTTTAGATATATATTTCTTATTAGAAATTTTTTTCTTCAATATTAACTTTCATAATTTTTTCTTATGAAAGTTTAGATATATATTCCTTATTAGAAATTTTTTTCTTCAATATTAACTTTCATAATTTTTTCTTATGAAAGTTTAAATATATATTTCTTATTAGAAATTTTTTTCTTCAATATTAACTTTCATAATTTTTTCTTATGAAAGTTTAGATATATATTTCTTATTAGAAATTTTTTTCTTCAATATTAACTTTCATAATTTTTTCTTATAAAAGTTTAAATATATATTTCTTATTAGAAATTTTTTTCTTCAATATTAACTTTCATAATTTTTTCTTATGAAAGTTTAGATATATATTTCTTATTAGAAATTTTTTTCTTCAATATTAACTTTCATAATTTTTTCTTATGAAAGTTTAGATATATATTTCTTATTAGAAATTTTTTTCTTCAATATTAACTTTCATAATTTTTTCTTATAAAAGTTTAGATATATATTTCTTATTAGAAATTTTTTTCTTCAATATTAACTTTCATAATTTTTTCTTATGAAAGTTTAGATATATATTTCTTATTAGAAATTTTTTTCTTCAATATTAACTTTCATAATTTTTTCTTATAAAAGTTTAGATATATATTTCTTATTAGAAATTTTTTTCTTCAATATTAACTTTCATAATTTTTTCTTATAAAAGTTTAGATATATATTTCTTATTAGAAATTTTTTTCTTCAATATTAACTTTCATAATTTTTTCTTATAAAAGTTTAGATATATATTTCTTATTAGAAATTTTTTTGTTCAATATTAACTTTCATAATTTTTTCTTATGAAAGTTTAGATATATATTTCTTATTAGAAATGTTTTTCTTCAATATTAACTTTCATAATGTTTTCTTATGAAAGTTTAGATATATATTTCTTATTAGAAATTTTTTTCTTCAATATTAACTTTCATAATTTTTTCTTACAAAAGTTTAGATATATATTTCTTATTAGAAAATTTTTTTGTTCAATATTAACTTTCATAATTTTTTCTTATGAAAGTTTAGATATATATTTCTTATTAGAAATGTTTTTCTTCAATATTAACTTTCATAATTTTTTCTTATGAAAGTTTAGATATATATTTCTTATTAGAATTTTTTTTGTTCAATATTAACTTTCATAATTTTTTCTTATAAAAGTTTAGATATATATTTCTTATTAGAATTTTTTTTGTTCAATATTAACTTTCATAATTTTTTCTTATAAAAGTTTAGATATATATTTCTTATTAGAAATTTTTTTGTTCAATATTAACTTTCATAATTTTTTCTTATAAAAGTTTAGATATATATTTCTTATTAGAAATTTCTTTCTTCAATATTAACTTTCATAATTTTTTCTTATGAAAGTTTAGATATATATTTCTTATTAGAAATTTTTTTCTTCAATATTAACTTTCATAATTTTTTCTTATAAAAGTTTAGATATATATTTCTTATTAGAAATTTTTTTCTTCAATATTAACTTTCATAATTTTTTCTTATAAAAGTTTAGATATATATTTCTTATTAGAAATTTTTTTCTTCAATATTAACTTTCATAATTTTTGCTTATAAAAGTTTAAATATATATTTCTTATTAGAAATTTTTTTCTTCAATATTAACTTTCATAATTTTTTCTTATGAAAGTTTAGATATATATTTCTTATTAGAAATTTTTTTCTTCAATATTAACTTTCATAATTTTTTCTTATAAAAGTTTAGATATATATTTCTTATTAGAAATTTTTTTCTTCAATATTAACTTTCATAATTTTTTCTTATAAAAGTTTAGATATATATTTCTTATTAGAAATTTTTTTGTTCAATATTAACTTTCATAATTTTTTCTTATAAAAGTTTAGATATATATTTCTTATTAGAAATGTTTTTCTTCAATATTAACTTTCATAATTTTTTCTTATGAAAGTTTAGATATATATTTCTTATTAGAAATTTTTTTCTTCAATATTAACTTTCATAATTTTTTCTTATGAAAGTTTAGATATATATTTCTTATTAGAAATATTTTTCTTCAATATTAACTTTCATAATTTTTTCTTATGAAAGTTTAGATATATATTTCTTATTAGAAATTTTTTTCTTCAATATTAACTTTCATAATTTTTTCTTATGAAAGTTTAGATATATATTCCTTATTAGAAATTTTTTTCTTCAATATTAACTTTCATAATTTTTTCTTATGAAAGTTTAGATATATATTTCTTATTAGAAATTTTTTTCTTCAATATTAACTTTCATAATTTTTTCTTATGAAAGTTTAGATATATATTTCTTATTAGAAATTTTTTTCTTCAATATTAACTTTCATAATTTTTTCTTATAAAAGTTTAAATATATATTTCTTATTAGAAATTTTTTTCTTCAATATTAACTTTCATAATTTTTCTTATGAAAGTTTAGATATATATTTCTTATTAGAAATTTTTTTCTTCAATATTAACTTTCATAATTTTTTCTTATGAAAGTTTAGATATATATTTCTTATTAGAAATTTTTTTCTTCAATATTAACTTTCATAATTTTTTCTTATAAAAGTTTAGATATATATTTCTTATTAGAAATTTTTTTCTTCAATATTAACTTTCATAATTTTTTCTTATGAAAGTTTAGATATATATTTCTTATTAGAAATTTTTTTCTTCAATATTAACTTTCATAATTTTTTCTTATAAAAGTTTAGATATATATTTCTTATTAGAAATTTTTTTCTTCAATATTAACTTTCATAATTTTTTCTTATGAAAGTTTAGATATATATTTCTTATTAGAAATTTTTTTCTTCAATATTAACTTTCATAATTTTTTCTTATAAAAGTTTAGATATATATTTCTTATTAGAAATTTTTTTCTTCAATATTAACTTTCATAATTTTTTCTTATAAAAGTTTAGATATATATTTCTTATTAGAAATTTTTTTCTTCAATATTAACTTTCATAATTTTTTCTTATAAAAGTTTAGATATATATTTCTTATTAGAAATTTTTTTGTTCAATATTAACTTTCATAATTTTTTCTTATGAAAGTTTAGATATATATTTCTTATTAGAAATGTTTTTCTTCAATATTAACTTTCATAATGTTTTCTTATGAAAGTTTAGATATATATTTCTTATTAGAAATTTTTTTCTTCAATATTAACTTTCATAATTTTTTCTTATGAAAGTTTAGATATATATTTCTTATTAGAAATTTTTTTCTTCAATATTAACTTTCATAATTTTTTCTTACAAAAGTTTAGATATATATTTCTTATTAGAAAATTTTTTTGTTCAATATTAACTTTCATAATTTTTTCTTATGAAAGTTTAGATATATATTTCTTATTAGAAATGTTTTTCTTCAATATTAACTTTCATAATTTTTTCTTATGAAAGTTTAGATATATATTTCTTATTAGAATTTTTTTTGTTCAATATTAACTTTCATAATTTTTTCTTATAAAAGTTTAGATATATATTTCTTATTAGAATTTTTTTTGTTCAATATTAACTTTCATAATTTTTTCTTATAAAAGTTTAGATATATATTTCTTATTAGAAATTTTTTTGTTCAATATTAACTTTCATAATTTTTTCTTATAAAAGTTTAGATATATATTTCTTATTAGAAATTTTTTTCTTCAATATTAACTTTCATAATTTTTTCTTATGAAAGTTTAGATATATATTTCTTATTAGAAATTTTTTTTGTTCAACATTAACTTTCATAATTTTTCTTGTGAAAGTTTAGACAATCTTTATTCAGTATGAACTTTACTATTTCTTTCCTTTTGCTCTTCTTATCATGAGTCTTTTTCCAGTAACAATTGCTCATGCTGTGGCAGCTTCCCTTCTCATTGCTGCTGAACAAGATACAGACTCCAAATATGCAGCCGATGTCGAAGAAAATCAAGGAACTTACTAGGGAGATTAGAGATTTTAAGGTCGTCAGAAATAATTTATTTTGGTTTACTTATTTGATTTGAAGTTAAAAATTTAATAGAAATTAAAGGTCTTTGAAGCTTTTATAAATATGTATTCTGAACAAAACGGCCATCTTTACTTAGTCAGTTAAACAAAATGGCTGCTTTACTTAAAATTGGTATTCATGCAAACTTATAACTTCTATTAAGTATTAAATATTTTTTAACACAAATAGGTCACAAATGAATAGATAAAGCAAAATCAATTGTTTTTGACTGATTTCCCAACTGATTTTTATTAAAATAATTTGTTCTGGTAATAGTAATTATTTTTTCATCATTCATCTGATAATCATAGCTAGAAGGTGACGGTGATTAATAACATGGGCTGACAAACTGGGTGCACTAAGTTTGAGTTCAGTTCGTTCCATAGAAATACTTTCAATCTCTCTCTCTCTCTCTCTCTCTCTCTCTCTCTCTCTCTCTCTCTCTCTCTCTCACACACACACACACACACACACACACACACACACAAATCTTTTAACATAAAAAATGAACTTGAAAATTCCTTTTACAAAAAATAGTTTTTAACAGAATTTAACAACTTTAAAAGTAAAAATGAAGGCATACCAGTCAATAATAATTTAAGAATAACAGCTATCTGTCGAAATGAAAATGCCCTCAATGAATAGAATTTTAGCATAAAAGTTACATTTTTCTTGGCACTTTACACAATTTGAACTAAACTAAACTGATTCTTATCAAAGTCTTGAATTTAAAATGTTTTTTAGAATGGTTTTATATATACTAGCAGAAGTACCTGTCATTGACTGGGTTCAAAAACAGCCTACAGAAAATGGACTGTGATTGATGAAAGTATGATAGGTTATGAAAAGGAGGGGGTTGTAAAGAGATAGGTTTTGATACTCAAAAATTTTACCATAAGCAAAATATAATGAAAGTAAAGATAATTTTGTTTCCATTCGTAGCCAAGAGTGACCAACAAAATGATGTTTCCTTACAAAGAGAAAATGCTATATATATAATAATATAAATATACAAGAAATAAATGTTACCATAGTCAATAAAAGTTACTTTTATGGTAGAAAAGTTCATTGGTTTGTATTTTGTAGTTTGTAAAAAATCTTTTTTTAATTCACGAACTGGTTTAAAAAAAAATCAAAATGGCAGTGACTTTGAAATGGAGAGCCCCGTTTTCAATTTGAAGGAGGGGCACCTGAGCATTCTGTGTTAACAATTTAAGAGAGTTCCGTCAATGTAAGGAATATTTATAAACATATTTTAATGTTATTTTGTGCTGGAGGAAAGCCATCTTTTATATAAGGACATATTCCATGCCCATGGCGATTTTGGGGGTCAAATTTGGAAGTTAAATTAGAGTATCCTTTAATTACAAACTCATCTAGGGAAATGGTCTGTCCAATGCCAGTTTCATTTAGAAATAATATGTCTGGTTTAGTTTCCTGTAATTGGGTTTCAACCTCTGGAAGGTTAGAACGTAGACCCCTGATGTTAGAGAAGGAGACCTGGTAGTGGGGGCCTACGTTGGAAGTTGGAGAACCGGGTTTAATCGTGTATTTTTTCTTGAAACTTGTCATGATGGAATTTTGGAATTTGTGGACTAGGTCGTCAGATTTGCTTAGAGCAGGACAGAGAGGGGAAACTAAGAGAGAAAAAGAAATAAAGAATTTTGTTTTTTTGTAGAACATGATAAGGTAAAGCCGTAACAATTACCCACTAATATGGCATTGAGAGGCCCCACCAGAAGCTACTTCATGGTCCAGAATCCATTCACCAAATGGCAATACAGGAGTCCCAATACTTTGCACCTGCTGATAGAACAGCCTCCTTAGTGGTTAATCCAGCACCCTTACTAGTGACATGGCTACAAGGATAGACATAGAAACAGAAAATTTCCGACATCCCTGGCGGCTGTTCACGCAAAATACTGCCAACCTAGAAAACAGCTTTTCCTTCTCCTTTTGTCAGAAAAATCACTCATTAAAAATAAGGACCGAGCGAGAGTAATGGGAGCTGCCGATAACGTATCCACAATGCATTGTCTACTCTCCATTAAAAAAAAAAAAATTAAGTATTGTACTTAATAAAAGTCCATTTGGTGTGTTTAAGAGGGGGTAAGGTGAAAGATTCCCCTCTCGCCAACTGAAAATGAAAACAATTGCAAAATCTGTTATGCTATCAACTTGGAAAATATAAACATTTATAGACAAGAAAAATCTATGACAAAAAAAAATTTTTTTTAAATAAAAAAATAAATAAATAAATAAAACAAAATATATATTCCAAAGGAACTTGCCAGATAAATTCGGTACATCTTTCCACGAGAAAACCATTTACACAATAAAACAATGAAATAAAAATAAAGATTAAAAACTGAAATAAATATAATATTAGCACTTGCATCTAGAAAAGAAATATTACAAAATTCATAACTGCTATAATAAGATGTCCTTCGCGGCTGCAAATAGGAATTGATTTTGCTTGAAATAAAAATGCAGCGTTTCCATTTTTGAAAAGAAAACGGTCATCACGTGACATAGTTCGTTACTTAGTGGGGAAGTGGGAATGAATCATTACCTTGTAAAACCAAGTCAGCAAATGCTATTCGTGAGGAATTTGGTAGCTCAGGATATGCAACACATAAAGCCTCCTATTAACCCTTTTGGATATATAAGACATGTCGTAAAACCTGAGATTGCTAGATATTATTACTCTCAGATAGTTATGAGATTTCAAAAATAGCACAAATGTATCTTGAAGCCAAATCCCATGAACAGGGATGAGAGAGAGATATCTAGAGGACAAAGGCACACCATGCTCCAGTTCCCCATCCACTCAGATGCAAAAACAAGCAGTATCTGCAAGTATACTGATGCTGTGTAAGGATATGGGTGTGACACAGCAATTTGTGTGTCATTTGCAAAAGATCTTTGGAACACAATCAAGTCGTAACAATTAAAATGAGATGTTGCACTGTCCATTAATGTCAGCTGGTCATGGATGAAGAACAAAAATAATAGCACAATAACACTTTCCTGCGATACCCCAGCTGAGACAGGAAGCTCGTCCAACAAACAGACAGTGACAAAAGTAGCCTGCAGCCGATCAGACAAATGGTTGCAGATCCAAGAGAAGAGCTTGCCTGGGACATCAAATGAGGGTTGTTTTTGCCGCAGGGCCACGTGAGGAACGGTTTCAAATGTGTTGGTAAGATCTAAAAATGCCGAAATTGTGCACTTCTTAGCTTGTAGGTGAATAAAACGAACAACACCGTCGGGTTACAGTGTAGGGTAAAGAGTTATGTCCCTTAATAAAGGTAGACAGAGTTTGGACACGTGTAGAACCGACACGTAAATTCTCCCCCTGGTGAAACAATGTCGGACGAAACAGAGTAGAACTCTAGACCACGATTCCACCCCCCCAATTCAGCCGGTAAACCCACTATTGAAGTGAGTAATGTTTTAGAGCGTTGTTTGATATTGTTGTGCTGTGGTGTGTTCATGTTTATCAATAAATATTTGTTGATGTACTTGTGTTACTGTTATACCGGCCTTCCTTGAATAGAAGAATTTACACCGATTAGCACTATAAATAGCGCTAGTAATTCCAACACCGGTGAGAGAGATGTGACTGCACTTCAAGTGCTAGCCGAGTGCCCAGCAGATATACACGCTTTCCTATCTTTGCATATTATTGTTAATACACTTGTTCCTTAACCGAACCTCGACTTGATTGTTCTTATTTTCACTGTTGTTCCACAACACAACAGATTGGCGACAAGAAATTGAAACGACCGTCACTGCAGAGAATCACCAAAAGTGATTGGAATAAAGATTCGTAAAATCTTTATGGCAGAACACTGTTATGATTTAATTTGTTGTTAAGAGTTATCCCCCTTGGGATTGACATTCATAATAAAAGCGCCCTCTGTTTCATTTTCCCGTTCGATCCTTTCAAGAGCGTACGTGTATTTTACAGTTAATAAAACCTTTCTAAAAGGCAATTCTTTACTTACTGATACTATTCACTTCAATTTTATTAACTGTAAAAAAAAAAAAAAAAAATAATGGATCGAATCTTACGTCCCGACAGATTCGAGGTGGAACCTACATGCCCTAATTCCGAAAAATCCTATAGGCATTGGAAATTAACCCTCCAGAATTATATCCGCTCACATAATAACGGATTAATCGAAAACACTTCAGATAATTTCTTTGCCTTGATCAATTGTATTTCAGCCTCTGTTTTCGATTTAATAAGCGATAAAACCGACTACGATAGTGCATTAAGAACATTGGACGCCGCTTATTTAAAACCTGAAAATATTGTTTATAATAGATATCGATTGATGACGACGAAGCAACAAACAACACAAAATATAGATGCCTTCATACTACAATTGGAAATGCTTGCCAAAACATGTAACTTCGAAGCGGTTTCTGCTGAAGAAAACAAAAATCAATACATTCGGGAAGCTTTCATCGGCGGAATATCTTCTTCGTCCATCCGACAACGACTGTTAGAAAAACCCATCCTGACTTTACAAGACACATATGCCACGGCCAGATCTCTTGAACAAGCAGAAAAGCATTCGATAAGCTACACAAATAACTTTACTGTAGCAGCTACAAATAATCCTTCGGGCTACAATCGTATAGCTGTGACTAAAGAAAATATGCATCCAAAAGGGGTTTGTTTTTTCTGTGGAAAATCACGTCATCCTCGATATTTATGTCCTGCACGAAACGCCGAATGTAAAAAATGCAAAAAAAATGGTCATTGGGCTAAAGTGTGTAAATCTTCTATTTCTAACACTCATACTGCTGTTCTTTATGACGACTCTGACTACTCCTCACCTTCTCTATCCTGACTAGGAACTAACTCCAAAGATGTCACATTCACTCAATGCCAAATTAACGGGCACTTCGTGAACGCTATGGTGGACTCCGGCAGTGTAAAAACATTCATTAATGAAAATACTGCTAAAAAACTTAAACTCTTCACAATACCTAAAAACAAAACTATAGCTCTGGCTGCTTCCGATCAACATGCTAAAATAACTGGCGAAGCTGTCGTGGATTTAATACTGAAAGATAAAACCCATTCTGGAATAACAATTGAAATCATTGAAAACCTTTTCATTGATTTAATAATCGGAAAAGATATTTTAAAAAAATATAAAAAAAGTAACACTTAAATTCGACGGTCCTAGAGACAAACTTATAATTGGAGCTATAAACACGAATAATTTTTTTCCTACCATAAACGTTCCACCCCCTCCTCTCTTTTCTAATCTTTCTCCTCATACTACTCCTATTGCGACAAAATCCCGACGTTACAGTTTTGCCGCCAACAAATTCATAAAAGAAGAGACTGCTAGAATGTTGAAAGAAGGCATAATTGAACCTTCGATATCTCCGTGGCGAGCGCAAGTTCTTGTAACTTCGAATGAGAATCATAAGAAAAGAATGGTAGTCGACTACAGCGATACCATTAATAGATTCATGGAACTAGACGCTTACCCAATGCCTAATATCAATAAGATGGTAGACGACATCGCTCAATATAACATCTTCTCTACTCTCGACCTAAAATCTGCTTATCACCAAATACCTATAAATCATGCTGATCGTAAATTCACTGCGTTTGAAGTAAGTGGCAAACTTTTTCAATTTACTCGTCTTCCTTTTGGCGTCACCAATGGAGTAAGTGCTTTCCAGAGGAGCATAGACTATATTATAGAAAAAGAAAATCTAACCGATACCTTTGTGTATGTTGATAACGTAACTATATGTGGAAAAAATCAAGAAGAACACGATTACAATCTTCAAAAATTCTACAAAATTGCTAAACAATATAACATCACTTTAAATGAAAATAAAAGCATAATTTCTTCTAGTTCTATTACTCTACTCGGCTACACCATAGAAAATAATCAAATAGCTCCCGATTATCAAAGACTAAAACCATTACTCGAAATGCCACCTCCGCTGAATCTTAAATCTCAAAAAAGAATAGTTGGAATGTTTTCCTATTACTGCAAATTCATTAAAAAATTTTCTGATAAAATTTTATTACTAAATCAAAACAAAGAATTTCCACTACCTCCATCTGTATTAAAATCTTTTCAAACATTGAAAAATGATCTAAAAGACGCCACTTTAATAACGGTAGATCCAAATAAAGAATTTGAAGTAGAAACGGACGCTAGTAACTATTGCATTGCTGCAACACTAAATCAAGAAGGTCGTCCTATTGCATTTTTTTCAAGAACTCTCAATACTAACGAAATTAAGCACCATGCAGTAGAAAAAGAGGCAGCCGCTATTGTAGAAGCTCTCTGTAAGTGGCGACATTTTCTACTCGGCAGGCACTTTAAAGTCATCACAGATCAGAAGAGCATCAGCTTCATATTCGACAATAAAAGAAAATCAAAAATTAAGAATGACAAAATATGTCGTTGGCGTATAGAATTATCCCAATACAATTTCACTATAGTTTATCGACCTGGACCTGAAAATATTGCTGCTGACACATTCTCTCGCATCTCTGCTCTTACTTACAATCTACAAGATCTTTGTGATTTACATAAACAATTATGTCATCCTGGTGTTTCAAGACTAAGCCATTTTATAAGAATGAGGAACCTCCCTTTTACTTTGGATCAAATTAAGAATATTACTGACTCTTGCTCATCCTGTCAATTACTGAAACCCAAATTCGCCAATACCAATGGAGGGACTCTCATTCAAGCCATATTACCTTTTCAACGATTAAATCTTGATTTTAAAGGCCCTCTACCTACTTCTATACATGGCAACAAATATCTACTTACTCTAATTGATGAGTATTCCCGTTTTCCTTTCGCTTTTCCTTGCAGAGATATGACAAGCAAAACCATTATCCACTGTCTAAACAAACTCTTTTCAATTTTTGGTTTGCCTGACATGATACATACTGACCGTGCTTCTGATTTCTTAGCAAGAGAAATAAAGGATTTTTTACACAAAAAAGGAATTGCTACTTCTAAAACAAGTAGATATCATCCTGAAGGTAATGGACAGATTGAAAAACTCAACGGTACCTTATGGAAGGCCATTCAAACAACATTACATTCTAATCAAATGAAACTACCTTATTGGGAAGACATACTACCGGACGCACTTCATTCAATTAGATCATTACTTTGTACTGCCACTAATATGACTCCCCATGATAGACTATTTAAATATAGTCGTAAATCTGCTTCCGGAATTTCAATTCCTTCTTGGGTTAAACCAGGCCCAATATATATTAGAAACCACACTAAAACAAGTAAACATGACCCTCCTGTAACGCCTGCCACCCTAATAGATGTCAACCCCCACTACGCTTATGTTCAACTACCTTCTGGTACTGAAACCACTGTCAACGTTCGAGACTTAGCTCCAAACTCATCAAATGAAGAAAACTCTAATAATAATCCTACTACTTCAGAGACTTTATTTGAACCTTCTACTAATGAAAACATTGGTCATGAGGAAGACAAAAATCAATCGTCTGATCTTGAAGAAAATCAGATTTCACTAAAAAATAATACTGAAAATCAGCATTCCTGCCAATCTGTGCGAAGGTCGTCCCGAGTTCGACAATTCCCTAGTAAATATAAGGATTTTGTGACTAAATACTGAAAAAACTGCAGTTTGGGTTCATATGTTATTTGTAAATAAAATGATTCTTATGTGATCGTAAAAAAAAAAAAAAAAAAAAAAAAAATTTGTCTATAATTAATTACCCATTACTTGAATACTTTAGGACGGGGAAAATGTTATGATTTAATTTGTTGTTAAGAGTTATCCCCCTTGGGATTGACATTCATAATAAAAGCGCCCTCTGTTTCATTTTCCCGCTCGATCCTTTCAAGAGCGTACGTGTATTTTACAGTTAATAAAACCTTTCTAAAAGGCAATTCTTTACTTACTGATACTATTCACTTCAAACACCTTCATCATTTCAACAGATATTTGGATACACAAGGATTAACAGCGAATTAATTACTACAATAGTAATTTGGCAATGGGAAAAAACTTGCTACCAAAATCTACAGTGAAAAACACGAATGTTGTCAATTATTTAATAATTGAACACACTTACAAAGTGTTTTAGAAAGGGGAAAAGGGTTCATTTTTTTCTTCACCAAAAGCCATTTTTCCTATGGTAAGAATTTTCTTCTGCAAAGTTAAATGTCCAAAACCAACTAGCAAATACCGTGTAAGCTTATCATTATTTCGATAACATTTGGGATTTGAAAAAAAAAAAAAAACACGCTTCAAGAGAAAAAGAGACAGACCATGAAAAATAATTATTCACGTACGTCATTTGTGCTTAGCAAACATGCAAAGAATCAAGTCATTTTTTGCGCAAGGCAAAGAGAGTAAAAAAAAGAAAGTTTCTCATATGAAATCGTCAGATATTTAAAGCAATGGATTTTATTTTTGCTATGTAAAAACGCGTGCAAATAATAAAAAATGTTAAACGAATGTTATTTCGCTGGATTGTTTCTAGTAAGACTAGAAATATAGCGTATAACAAATTAAGTTACAAAAGGACTGTTAATCTGTTGTTCTTCAAACAAAAGAATTGGGAAAGAAAACTTGGTTGATTTTTTTTTACTAAGGAATATTTATTTAATACAAGCGTAAATTGTAAACTGAATTTGTATGATGGATACGAAATTCAAAGATTCACTGTTGGAATTGTTCCAATTCCAGGCAGAGCAAAATCTTGCATTGCAAAAGCAGCAACTTCAACAACAAGTAGAAAGAGAAGCGATTTAAACAAGCATTTGAAGAAAAAATGCTTCAACAACAGAAACGCTTCGAGGAAATATTGATGAAAACACAGGAGGAACAAAGAAAAATTCTGGAGGCGACACAGTTAACTAAAGCAGATGATAATCATAACGCATTTTCTCAAACAGCTGTGTGGACCGCTATTGCTAAAGATATTGGGAACAGCCGAACATACAAAGTTCGTGAATTTTATTCTCCCAAAAAAGACCAGTAAGTTGAGCTTCCCAGAAACAGTTACGCTACTTACAGAACTGTTTTCTGCAAAAACGTCTCTGTTCCATAGGCGAGATAAATGTATGAATGTTACTAGAAGAGAGGAAGATGACTACACTACTTATGCAAGTATAGTGAACAAGCATTGCGACGATTTTAAACTGGGGGAATTATCAGCAGATAATTTTAACTTGCCCTGACCCCCAAGATCGCCATGGGCATGGAATATGTGCCTATATTAAAGATAGCTTTCCATGTGGGAGGGACATCTCCAGGGAAGATCCTAACTTACCCTATATGTGCTTCCGGGTTGCTTTAGCTCACACTACTGCATTTATATTTACTCTCTATCGCCCCCACAACAGCGGAGTTACTATCTTTCAAAGCATATCTGAGAAAATTGACCAAGTCCTTTCTACTTATCCTTCAGCTAACATTCACGTATGTGGAGACTTCAATGTTCACAACATCGAATGGTTGACCCACTCAAACAAGACCGATGATGAGGGGAGGTTCTGTCATGATTTCTCCATTGCCTATGACCTCACTCAGATTGTTCAGGAACCTACCCATGTGCCCGATAATGACGGCCAGTATGCGAGCCTACTAGACCTTTTTCTCACAACTTGCCCTGAACTATGTTCAGTTTCTGTTCTGTCGCCTCTTGGATCTTCCGACCACTCTGTTGTATCAATTAAGATAAAAATGAAATGTAATAAGTCCCCAGACGTACCTCTTCATCGTACAGTATATCGATACACTAAGGCTGACTGGGATAGCTTCCGTACATTTATATCTGATCTACCTCTGCATTCCATGTTTAAAAAGGATGTGTCCTCTATAGTATTAGACCTGACTGAATGGTTAATTGTAGGTATTGACCATTTCATACCCTCTAAAAAGTTTCAGCAAAAACCTAACAGCCAGCCATGGTTCTCTCCAGAATGTGCTGCTGCCATTGCACACAGAAATCACTTTTTCCACTGCTTCAAACGTAATAGATGTATGGAAACTAAAGCCGTTTTCAGGACTGCCAGCAACCATTGTAAGAAAGTAATAAGGAACGCAAGAGAGTTGTATGCTCAATCTGTTAAGTCCAAAGTAGCTGAGCAGCGGCTTGGTTCCCACCAGTTTTGGCAAATAGCAAACAGAATCCTGAACAGAAGCGTGTGCTCCATCCCAACTATTATCAATGGACCTGAGGTAATCTCATCAGCATCAGACAAAGCCAAACTCTTTGTCAAGAACTTTGCAGCTAATTCTACCCTTTGCGACCAAGACCGCCAACCCCCAATATTTCCTCCTGTATCAGAAAACACGCTATGTGATATACGTATATCTGTACGTGATGTTGTGAAGCTAATCAAAAACCTTGATTCGAGTAAAGCAACTGGCCCTGATGGTATTCCAATTATAGTACTCAAAAAACTTCAACCTGAACTAGCGTCCATACTTACAAAACTGTTTAAACGTTGTCTTAAGGAGAATAGTTTCCCATCTCCCTGGAAAATCTCATCAGTATGCCCTGTATTTAAGAATTCAGGTGATCGCTCATCCCCCTCTCAGTACAGGCCAATAAGTCTCCTGTGCGTCATGAGTAAGTTGCTAGAATCTGTGTTAAATACAGAAGTAATCAACCATCTCAACAAAAATAACCTTCTTAGTGACACTCAATATGGTTTCCGTTCTGCTAGATCTACAGAAGATGTCCTTACAGTTATATCGCATATGATTAGCAAATCTCTCGACGGTGGCAATCTTTCTAGGGCAATTGCTCTTGACATATCTAAGGCCTTTGATAGGGTGTGGCATAAAGGTTTACTTCATAAGATCGCTAGCTATGGTATAGCTGGAAAAGTCTTCTCAATTATTAAATCATTTCTTTCTGATAGGTTCATAAGAGTAGTAGTTGAGGGTCAAAAATCAGAAGCTCACAGTATTAATGCCGGTGTCCCTCAGGGATCCATCCTGGGCCCAACTCTTTTCCTGATCTACATTAATGATCTTCCAAATCATATCCTTACATCATTTGTAGACATTTATGCTGACGACACTACCATTTATGGTAGCACATCTAAGACAGTAAACGACCAAGTTCTCTCCAATTCTCTCTCCTCTGATCTTGAGCACGTAGTACAATGGGGAAAGGAGTGGCTGGTTACTTTTAATGCATCTAAAACCAAGCTTCTCTCTTTACATCATCAACATTCTGATCCACATTTGTCATCAATTGAAATGAATGGCTCTCGTCTTCAGGAGGCCTCAAGTTTTGACAAGCTTCTGGGCTTGACCATTACTCCTGATCTTAAATGGAACACGTATATCAAATCTGTTGCCAAGGCCACTGGAAAAATGGTGGGATCTTTCTATCGATCCGGTAGATATCTCACTGCTGATGCTATTCTCTATCTATATAAGAGCCAGGTACGTCCAAGGATGGAATACTGTTGCCACATCTGGGCAGGAGCTGCTAGAAAGGACTTGTCCTGCCTTGATAGAGTTCAAAATAGACTTCGTAGCCTCGTAGGAGATGTCCTTTTCTCCTCCTTGCAACCTCTATCTCACAGAAGAGATGTTGCGAGTTTGTCTCTGATGTATCGTTATTTTCATGGAAAGTGTTCAACTGAGCTTCAATCTATGGTCCCCCCTCGCCAAACTTTCACAAGAAACACTCGTCTAGCTGTAAACACTATCAATAATTTCCCCCACTCTTTATCTGTGCCTAAACCTAAACGTAGATTCCATGAACAAAGCTTCTTTCTTAGAACTGCACGCCTGTGGAATTGTCTTCCGTTTTCCTGCTTTCCGGCTGACTACAATATGGTTGTGTTCAAGTCTAAAGTAAATAAGTTCTTGATGAGCCGTTCCATATAAGTTATCAAATTTACCAAATTTTCATTACTAATGATTACTATATTGACCAATTTCTACTGTACACTCTTTAACCCTTATCCTTGAGTGGCCTCTGGGCCTTGATAATGTGGTGACGCCTATGTAAAAAAAAAAAAACAAAAAAAAAAGGGCTGGTCTTAAATAAAGACGCAGAAATCAGGCGTCATGTTTTAAATAAACTTGAAAACGAACTGAATTTAAAAGTACAAAACTTAGCGGAAGACTGTAAATGGTTTATTGCGTTGAAACAAGACAGTCATGACAAAGAGGAAAGCAGAGTGTCACATATTAAAAAGATCCATCAAAAGAACAATTCGACTTAAAAAAATAACCAGAGAAAGAAACAGGGAAAAGATCCACCTGGATCATGTTGGAGGTGTGGAAATAAACATTGGTACAATGAGTGTCCCTACAAATTCAAACAATGTGACAACTGCCAACAGAAAGGGCATAAAGCATCGCATTGTAGAAAAACATATGATAGAAAAACATCCATTACACTTACGAAAATTGAACCTGAGGAACAAAATATCCGGAAATTTGTACAGGTCAAAATGTTTAAAAAGAAAGTAAGGCTACAGCTTGATAGTGGGTCTGACATTTCCATTATTAATGTACAGACATGGAAGAGGCTTGGGAGACCCACTATGATTAAATCACATAAAACAGCGAGAAGCGTCAGTGGCGAAAAAATTACCTTCGAAGGAGAATTATTGACGAATATTTTTTTCCAGAACAGGGCCAAAAAAGCAAGAATTTTTGTCATGTAAAATTCAAACAACCTCTTTGGAACTGATCTGTTCAAAAAGTTTAGACTATGGGATCTGCCTTTAAGCTCATTTTGCCAAAAGGTTGAGGATTCGAATGTGGAAGCAGAAAAACTCAAGAGGGAGTTAAAAGAGAATTTCCCAGACGTATTTTCAGGTGGTTTGGGAAGGTGTACAAAAGCAGTAGCAAAATTTGACGTAAAAGTAAATGAACAGCCAGTGTTCAGAAAGAAAAGAAATGTTCCATACGCCGCTATAGAACAAATAGACGGTGAATTAGAAAGACTCGAAAATATGGGTGTCATCGGAAAAAATTGATCACAGTGAGTGGGCTGCACCAATGGTTTACATCAAAAAGAAGAGTAAGGAGATTTGGGTTTGTGCCAACTTCACGACAGGCTTAAACAGGGCATTACAAGATCATCATTATCCTCTTCTGAGCCCTGAAGAGATATTTGCGAAACTGAGTAGAGGGAAATATTTTTCTAAAATCAACCTCAGTGACGTAGACTTACAAGTTCCAGTCGATGAGGAGTGTTCAAAGCTGCTATGTATTAATACCCATAAGGAATTGTACAAGTTTAACAGACTTCCTTTTGGGGTCAAAGTCGCCCCTGCGATTTTTCAGCAAATTATGGACATTATGTTAAATGGGTTGGATTTCACAGTAAGGTACCTGGATGATGTGTTAATGAAAAGCGCTAGCAAAGAACAACACAAAGCTCATGTAAACCAAGTATTCAAAAGGATCCAGGATTATGGATTTAAAGTAAAACAGGAAAAATGTACATTTTTCATGGAGAAAATAAAATACTAGGGGCAAATCATCGATAAACATGGAAGAAGGCCGGATCCACAGATAGATCGAGTGCAATAAAGAATATGCCTGCTCCAGAAAATATTGCGTATTTACAAAGTTTCTTAGGTTTGGCAAATTACTACAATGTATTTGTGTCAAATATGCATAAACTAAGGTCACCTTTAAATGAACTGTTAAGGAAAAACCAAAAATGGGCCTGGACGCATGAGTGCGAAGAAGCATTTTGGAAATTAAAGAGACTTTAACGTCTGACTTGTTTCTGGCACATTATAATCCCAAGCATGAAATTATAGTTGCAAGCGATGCCAGCTCCTATGGCATAGGAGCATGCATTTTACACAAAATTGATGATGGAAAAGTGAAACCCATAGCACATTCATCCCGATCACTTTTGCCAGCCGAAAAGAACTACTCACAAATTGAAAAAGAGGCGCTAAGTATTATATTCGTGGTAAAGAAATTTCATTGTTTCCTGCACGGTAGATAATTTCTGTTACAAACAGACTACAAACCATTATTAACGATTTTCGGATTGAAAAAGGGACTACCACAACATACGGCAAATAGACTCTGAAGATGGGGTACCATACTTCTGAATTACAATTTTCAAATGGAGTATGTACCATCTAAAAAATTTGGTCATGCAGACGGGTTATCGAGGTTAATACCTAAGCAGACAGAACCATTGAAGGATATGGTAATAGCAGCCATTCAAGCAGAAGTTGAAGTAAAAAATACGTTATGTGACACAATAAGAGAACTTCCAGTAACGCTTGATGAGATTAAGAGTAAGGCAGAGGTGGACGAATTTATTATATGCACGAAAGAAAGGATCAACTATAACAAACTGGATGAAGAAATTTATTCAATTTACGATAACATCCTGTTATATAGTGACAGGTTCGTAATTCCTGCGACATTACAGAAAAGAATGCTCAAGGAATTCCATGTAGGACATCCAGGTATATCAAGAATGAAAAGCCTTATGCGCTCTTTCATTTATTGGCCAAACATGGATAAGGATATAGAAGGAAAAATCAGGGAGTGTAGAGGATGCGCATTAGCTATAAAAGCTCCTCCGACTCATTTCGGATCGTGAGCAAAACCGGACGGACCTTGGTCTAGGATTCATTTAGATTTTGCAGGACCGCTAGATGGATTCTACTATCTCATTGTTGTAGACAGCCTATCTAAATGGCCGGAAGTATTAAAATGTAAGAATCTCACATCCGAGGTAACTATCAACTTCCTGTATGAACTATTCGCTAGGTTTGGAGTAGTAGGCTGCATTGTTAGAGACAATGGAACGCAATTTACGTCTACTGAATTTAAACATTTTTGCGAGGATCATCTAATCGAGCATATAACCATTCCGCCATACCACCCAAGAAGTAATCGACAAGCAGAGAAATTCGTTGACACATTCAAGAGAGCTCTGAAAAAAGCTAGTGAGTCACCGATGAATAAGTCAATCCAACAGTTTTTACAAGTCTACAGAGTCACTTCAAATGCAAACATCGAAATGTCGAAGACACCTGCTGAGGTTATGTTCGGACGCAAGGTTAGATAGATTTTTCATAACTTGTTACCAAACCAGGATAGGCCAAAAAGTATAAAGTTGGCAAAAGAGTCTTCTACAAGATTCACAAAAATAATAAGACTTTCTGGGAGTCTGGCATTGTTGAAAAACAAATAGGCAACATGGTCTATATGATTAAGGGAACAGACTTCGTGCACAAACCTCACACTAACCAAATTCGGAAAAGATACTCGAACATTGAGGTGACCAGATCGCCCGAGGAGGACATCATAGACACAGTGTTTGATACTTTTCAGGTGCCCATACCAGAGAAAGCTCTGGAGAACAGAAGATCAAACAGAAAACGGAAATCAACAGAATTGATTAGGGTGAACCCAAAACAAAAACGTTATTAATCCCAGACGGGATATTTTCAAAGGGGTTGTTATACCGGCCTTCCTTGAACAGAAGAATTTACACCGATTAGCACTAAATAGCGCTAGTAATTCCAACACTGGTGAGAGAGATGCGATTGCACTTCAACTGCTAGCCGAGTGCCCAGCAGATATACACACTTTCCTATCTTTGCACATTATTGTTAATACACTTGTTCCTTAACCGAACCTTGACTTGATTGTTCTTATTTTTACTGTCGTTCCATGACACATCAATTACATTTACTATTTATTTATGCTGGTAGGTAGTTTGGTCATAACTTTAACACCTACCACAGTGGTGACCCCAACTAGCAATGAAGAATATGCATAGCAACATGTGCCTTTTTTATTTTAATAAGAAACGGAAAACGCATAAATTTAAAATTTATTTCTTCTTTTTTTTAAAAAAACAACATTTTTGTATGTAAGTTAATTAGAAAAATAAAGACTTGATACGTTTTTGTGCCGAGATTTATTTTATACATGTATTGTTACCCTTTCATCGGTATGTATACATTTTTCTTAGTAAAAACATATAAATATGGCCAACTGATTTCTTCCCCAACTCGCACTTGGCGCCTGTCTTGTAATTGGCTGATGTAAACATTACGTCACAATCTGCCGTCCTCTTTTTCTGCTACTACTATTATTGATATATAGTGTACGGTGTCACCCAGCTAACTGTCGCTGTAGGAAAGACAAAAAAAAAACGTATAAAAAATAATCACAAACTGTTTGGAAATGGCGTCGCCTACATTCAGCTTAAACCCAACGGATGTACGGAACGACCCTGCTTTGTTTTTTGCACAGCTGGATTTTTATTTTAGGCAGAAGGCGATATCCAGGCTGACTGATAAGTTTTGCCATGTGGTGGTTATTTTACCTCAAGATGTTATCACCGAGGTGAGAGAGTTAATTATATCTCCTCCCACGGAGAAACCATATGACATCCTCCGGGAAAGAGTGACAACGGCTGGGACAGTTTCTGCACACAGGCGAATCTCACAATTATTAGAACAGGAAACTTTGGGAGATAGCACGCCATCACAGTCTAAAATATATAAATATAAGGTGGTAATAGCTGCACAAGATGAGTCTATGCCAGTTGAATGGTTGGCTGAAATAGCCGACCATATAGCCGATATAATGTCGATACAATCGTCAACGGTGGCTGCCATTCAGACGTCCAAGAAAGACGAGTGACTGTCCAAACTAATGGAGAGGCAGACCAGATTGGAAGCTCGCATGAACAAAATGGCAGAGGACATCGTGAGACTTACCCTAGAGCATAAGCAAAGGCGTTGGGGTGCCTGCAGCCACTCTAGAGAACGGGGGGTAGGATAAGATTATTTGCTGGAAGCACAAGAAGTTTGGGGAGAAGGCAAGTTCCTGTATCCCACTCTGTAGCTATAAGAGTCTGGGAAAAGCCTAAACCGACAGAAGACTGCGGCATCAACTGTCGGTGCATCTCGCTCTGGCCGTCTATTGTATGTGGTGGATAAAAACTCGGGAACATCCTTTTTGGTGGACAACGGAGCACAGGTGTCTCTCATTCCTGCAACTGCAGCCGACAAGAAATTTTCTCCCTGTAAATTCACACCATGAGCTGTAAATGGCTCGTTAATATACACATATGGGGAGATAAGGTGTACGGACCTTAATTTAGGCCTGCACAGAGCATTTACCCACATTTTTATAGTGGCGGATGTAGACAGTGATATTTTAGGTCCCGATTTTTTTGCAGGCATTCAATCTGGTTGTGGATATTACAGGCCAGTGTTTGAGAGATCCAGAAACGCATATCACAGCATGTGGGGTAGTCAGGGTTGGTACTCCATTGTCTCCAGCAGTGGCACATGCAAATCAGGACAGTGATTTTCTGAGTCTCTTGAAAGAATACCCTTCAATTTCTGTACCCTCTTTCCATAAGAATGTTTTGCCACACTCTACCACACACTATATTGAAACAAACGGTCCGCCTGTTCATAGCAAAGCTAGGCACTTAGTGCCAGAAAAGATAACATCTGCCAAGGCTGAATTTCAGCAAATGATGAAGTTAGGCATAGTTTGCCCTTCAAAGAGCGAATGGACTTCACCTCTTCATCTTGTCAACAAAGGCTCTAACACATGGCATGCATGTGGGGACTACTAGAGCACTGAATGCAGTCACTAAACCGGATAGGTACCCAGTATTACATATCCAGGACATGACAGCAGTGGCTCAAAATAACCACTTTTTTTTTCAAAATTGGATTTAATTTGAGCATATCACCAAATACCGGTGGAGCCCGAACACATTCCTAAAACGGCTATCATCACCCCATTCAGGATGTTTGAGTTTGTGCGTGTTCCTTTTGGGCTGCAGAATGCAGCACAAACATTCCAACGGTTCATAGACCAGGTGTTGTCAGATTTGCCATTCGTCTGTGCACATATTGACGACGTACTTATTGCTAGTCAAAATAGGCAGGAACACATCGATCGTGCGCGACAAGTCTTGGAACACCTGAAGCAATATGGGATAGTCCTAAACCCATTAAAATGTGTTTTTGGTCAATCGGAAGTCACATTTTTAGGACATCATATCTCAGAGGAGGGAATGTCCCCATCACCAGAGATGGTCAAGTCCATTCAGGATTTTCCTATCCCTGCTACCATGAGGCAGCTGCGTCAATTCTTGCGTCAAAACTTTTATCGTAGATTCTTACCTCACTGTGCACAAGTACTTTTATCATTGACAAGTTTGTTGACAAATGTGAGGGACTGTGACATTGCACTTTCAGAGCATGTGGTAGAAGCATTCAACAAGGTCAAGGCTATGTTGAAGGAGACTGTAAAATTGTCTCACACCCAACCCAACTTGGAGCTCTGCTTCGCAGTGGACACATCTGCAATTGGTATTGGAGCGGTCCTACAACAAAAATGTGATGCGGACTGGAAACCCATTTCCTTTTTATTATGGCGAGATGAGCAATTCACTTCCGGAACTTTTTATCGAAAGAACATTATCACCGGTTGTGAGAGCTTTCCCTGGGCGGGAACACTTAAAAACGTACCCTACTTCGATGAGTACAATAGATGCACTAAGAGTTCTCTTCAGTCGTTTTGGAGTGCCTAAAACTATTGTCAGCGACAACGGCACCCAATTTTGCAAGGCTCTAGCCATTGAACATTTAACAACGGCAATCTACCACCCAAGATCAAATGGCCTAGCAGAGAGGTTCGTCGATACATTCAAAAGAGCCTTGAAGAAAAACCAAGGCATGGACACTGACAAGAAGAGTCTTGAACAATTTTTATCGGTGTACAGGATAACTCCGAACCCAAACACTGATACCGGTTCGTCACCAGCCGAACTGATGTTTGCACGGAAAATCAGATCTGTATTTGACAGAATTTTACCAAGTGCAACCAGAGTAACAACAACAAAAGAAAATTTTCCAACAAGGTTTTACAAACCTGGTGACAGAATATTCTTCCTGAATTACAGGAGTGGAAAAAATTTTTGGGAGGAGGGGATTATCATGAAAAGAATCGGACACATGCTATATTCTGTAAGAAGTAATAAATTCGACTGTCGCAGGCATATAAATCAGCTAAGACCTCGACACACTGATGACTACAAACAGGCAGAAGAAAATGACCTGCCCCTAGAGGTTTTGTATGATTCTTTTAATATTCCCCAACCCTTAACAGAACTTACTCCAGATTTGAGAGTTCCAGCTTCTCCACCAACTCCACCCACTCAAACGATATTAAGGAGAAAAAGTACAAGGGTGAAAAGAAAAGTTAACCGGCTGAGCCCCAAGCCAAAAAGCAAACGATATTAAGCCAAATTCTCTTGGGAGAAATTGTCTTAGGGGGAGGTGTTATGGCGAGATGAGCAATTCACCGCCGGAACTTTTTATCGAAAGAATGTTATCACCGGTTGTGAGAGCTTTCCCTGGGTGAGAACACTTAAAAACGTAACATGCTGTCTCTGTAAATATTCTCAATAAATTTCTTTATTACTTCAGAACCTCTTTATCCATTTATTTCCCTGGTGGAATACCTTTCTTGAATATCCTTTTATTACGGCCACCCACCGCAGGATATATCAGTTTTTCTCAAAAAAATTAACAGAGACAGAAAAACGCTACAGTACATTTTCCAAAGAGCTGTTAGCTGCATGCTCTGCAATACGCCATTTCCGGCAACCCCTGGAAGGTCAGCAGTTCCATATCCTCACGGACCACAAACCTCTGTTAGGCGCTTTGCAGTCTTCGTCAGACAAATATTCTCCCAGAGAGATTTGCCAGATGGATTATATCCTCCAATTTACATCGGATATCCGGCATGTCAAGGGAGCAGACAACATCCCAGTAGACACCTTATCATGGGGAATTAATTCTATACTGTTGGAACCGGCAATTGGCGTTAACACCTTGTCAAAGGAACAACAGAAGGATGAGTATTTACAAAATCTCCTGCAGAACAATCCAACTTCATTGAACCTGGTGACAATTACCAACCCTATCAGCAACACAAAAGTTGTATGTGACACAAGCACAAACAAACTGCGGCCATACGTTCCAGCATCTCTACGCAAAGACATATTTAAGGCAGTACATGGTTTATTGCATCCGGGAGCCAATGCCTCCGTAAAGCTACTAACTGACCGATATGTCTGGCCATGGATAAAAAGCTGATGTTAAAACGTGGGCGAAAACCTGTGTGGATTGTCAAAAAGCCAAGGTCGGTTGTCACAGTCGAGCTCCTCTAGGCACGTTCCCAGTTCCAGATGAGAGATTCCAGCACATTCATATCGACATCACTGGACCATTTCCGACATGTGAAGGTCAGTGCTATCTGCTGACATGTATTGACAGATTCTCGCGATGGTTTGAAGCTCTACCTATACCAGACATGATGGCATACACAACAGCCAGGACATTCCTTACTGGCTGGGTGGCCAGATTCGGTGTACAACAAAATGTTACATTAGACAAAGGTCGACAGTTTGAGTCAGACCTCTTTCATAAACTAGCAAAACTTTTGGGCACCAAGAATGTACACACTACGGCTTATCACCTCCAGGCAAACGGCATGGTCGAGCGATTACATCGCAGTTTGAAAGTTTCCTTATGGGCGCAGCTTACAAACAATGCAAGGTGGTTAGAACACCTTCCACTAATATTGTTGGGGCTATGCACCACTGTGAAAAGAGATATGGGGTGCTCAGCAGTGGAGGCTCTATATGGAACCACATTGCGGTTGCCAGCACAATATTTTTTCGAAGTGCCGAAAAACGTTTGGGACATGACAGCGTTTGTTGACCGACTAACAACAAAAATGGCCAAGATGGCGTATTCTCCCTCAGGCTTGAATAAGAACATGGTCTCATATGTACTTAAGAGTTTAGAGACTTGAACGCACGTCTTTATCCATGATACAGCAAGGGTGCATTCCCTGCAACCACTGTATCGGGGTCCCTTTAAGGTTGTGGAGAAACAAAATAAGTTTTCAGGGTTTTTATCAAGAGTGAGGGGCAGAACATTTCAGTAGACAGGGTAAAACCCGCAGCGCTGGAAGAGACATATCTGGAAGTATCACCCCAAAACGCCATGCCAGCAGATATGACACTTCAGAAGGTGGCTGAAAAAAAAAATACATGGTTAGGTAGACATGTCAGATGGCCGGCACATTTTTAAAATTTTGTGTCTATGTAAATAAAATTAAACATAAGGCTCATTTTACAGGTACTCCATATTTTGGGGTGGGGGGAGTACAGTAGGGGAATAAAAGGAACAATGCTGTCGGGTTACGGTTTAGGGTAAAGATTTATGTCCCTTGATAAAGGTAGACAGAGTTTGGACACATGTAGAGCCGACATGTAAATTCTCCCCTGGTGAAACAATGTCGGACGAAACAGAGTACAACTCTAGACCACAATTCCCCTCCCACTCAGCCGGTAAACCCACTATTGAAGTGAGTAATGTTTTAGTGCATTGTTTGATATTGTTGTGCTGCGGTGTGTTCATGTTTATCAATAAATATTTGTTGATGTACTTGTGTTACATTTACTATTTATGCTGGTAGGTAGTTTGGTCATAACCTTAACACCTACCACAGCCTTATGTTCTGAGGCCAAGTGCTAATAAAGACAGGCAGCTTATTCAATGGCAGAGTGCGATTTTAGAAAGTAGAATTCTGGAACTAGCCAGAAAAAAATAAAGCATTTTTAAAATCGGAAGCTGTGAAAACTTTCTGCCAGATGACATAATTTTAGTGATTAATGTTGATAAGGTCTGGAAGAATGCCAGGATGAAGAATCTACTTGCTCGGGTTTGCTGTGTCGGTAAGTATCTAATTGGAATTGAATAAAAGAAAACTATCTCCACTAACTTCGACTTCATTCAAAAGGAACACTGGAATATAAAGAGAGGCAGGCTGGCTTTTGTCAAAAATAGAATGGTATCCTGGAGTTCCATCTCGTCTGGCTGTTTCTGGCAAAAGATGAGAACAGGATAGGCCGTAACAAATCGAATGGGGAACTAAATCATCTTTCTGAGCAGGAATTGAAGTTGAGTCTGCGTAGAGGCGTCTTCTCACTTATGCAATTATAAAAATTCAGGAATAATCGTGCATGTGCCAAGCCTAATCACGACTTAATATAACGCAAGATATTGCACATTCAATAGATACATCATGGAACTGCTACATGGACAAGCCTAAAATGAATTTAAGTGCATTAGTACAGACTATTTTGTTTCCTTGAAGCAAGAAATGAATTCTGCCAAGGAAAAAAAAAAAATTTTTTATCAATTAATTGCAAGAAATGCAAAGATATCTTCACCCTTTCAATAAATTAAAAAAAAAAAAGTGTAAAAGATATATATATATATATATGTATATAGGAGGGAAATGTTGTGTATTTCTCTCCTAATAATTACTTAAATAAACACAAGGCCAAACGACATTGCTTTTAACAAAACAATAATAAAGGGTTTATTTAAAAAAGGCGAGATTGTATCTCAAACTGGAGAGAAAGAAAGAAAGTGTAAATGTCTGTTTGAAGGTGTCGTCTGCCATCAGACTGCAGTTGTCAACAAGTAGCAGTGGGAGGGTTAAGTGAGAGAGATCTGTATAGGCCGCTTGCTGGTGTCTCTCTGGCGATCGCAGCTGAGATCCCAAAGGGCTAAAAATAGTCCTTAAGGGGATAGCTCAAATCAATGCGCACTGCCAACCAATTAGTCAGTGTGGCCGAATCACTTTGGCACCGGGCACTGGCTTATAGTAAATAGTTTGTTAACTACTACAAGTATTCGTCTGCAGGAAGAAAAATTTTTCCAGAGGATGACTGTTCGAACGAAATTCTAACACAAGTCAACCATAAAGACTGTTTAATGACGACGACACCTTTCAAACAACAATACTTCTCTCCCCCCCCCCGCCCCAATAAAGTACGAGTTTTCTTTAGTTCTTTTTGTTTTTTGTTTTAAATGACCAACAAAGTTTCTCGGAGAATAAAAATAGAAAGGTTGTTTCATTGTTTACCTTCGTTCGTAAAATTCTTCGTCATAAAGAAAATGCATTTAGGTTTGACATCGACTCGGTTTGGTTCGACTTTTTCCGGGTGTTTACGTAAATCTCATTCAGTTTAATTTAGTTCAAATTTTGTAGAAGCACCCATATATATATATATATATATATATATATATATATATATATATATATATATATATATATATATATATATATATATATATATATATATATATATATAGATGGGTGCTTCTACAAAATTTGAACTAAATTAAATATATATATATATAAGAGTAAGAGTATTGTTAAGTTGGTTTTTGTGCACTTATTGAACGGCGCTGTTTTAAAATAGTATTTTCAAGTTAAATTAGTTTTACGATATCTTTTTTATTATTAGTATAGAATAGTTACAAAACAAAACACCCTCCTCTTCCGATGTCAAAAATAGCTTTCTAAATAATAACGTTATTATTTCAGCATGGCTCGGTTCAATAAGTGCAAAAGTATCGGTTAAGTTTTTACTTGCTTCCCCACGAGGGCAAAATTAGACACAAGGTCAGTTTTTTATGTGAGAAATATCAAACTCCCCACAAAAGCACACTCAAAATGGAACAAAAAAACGGAACTCTCTTTCTCCAATCGAAGACAAAACAGATACTACAGTTTGATCCAAACCCGAATGCAAAAAATAAGTAAATAAAAATAAGTTGATTTATGCTTAATTCTAAAGTTTTAAACGAGTTTTAAGCTTAAATTTACTTTGGTACTTCTGCAGTTTACGGACCGTGCTGAAATAATATTTAGAATCCCATTTTTAAAAGGGGAACGGGCGTTGTTGTTGTTTTTGTTGTTGTTGTTGTTGTTTTTATCACCACTTATCAAGCCCAAGAGGCCACTCGAGGATAAGGGTTAAAGAGTGTACAGTAGAAATTGGACAATATAGTAACCGTTAGAATTGGAGATTCCGTAAATTTGTTAACTTATATGGAACGCCGGAACGGCTCATCAAAAACTTGTTTACGTTACGTTGTTAACTATTCTGTACTTTCACCTAACAACTTAATAAACAAAAGATATCGTAAAAATTGAATTTAACTTGAAAATCCTATCTAAATATACCACGGTTCGTAAACATCAGAAATGTTTCATTTTTAATTTCTTTCAAATAAACTACAGTAGATAAAAATGTATTCGTTTCAATTAAAAAAAAAAAAAAAAAAAAAATCACCTGTTTATCATCGATGTGTTGCGTCATGACGATTATTTTATAAAATGTTTCTCAATTGAAACCATCACGAAATCATATTAAAACATGAAATATTTCCGGATGAGTTGGTTGGTGCAGTTAGAATGTAAATTTAATGTTCAGTATGAATAGTGATATCAATTTGGCAAGTCGACCCTTCTTTATTATTTTAATCAAATATTTTGTATTGTATCCGAAAATCTATGTAATAAAGACTGTTTCTATTAAACAAATGCTTTATTTATCACATTTTCTTCGATTATTTTTACTCGCAGTAAGAAATAGTCACACACATGCACAAACAAAAGATCCCATAAAACTTACGAAACGTTAGATGTGGATTTTTGTTGTTATTGTTTTGTTTACTTAACAACTGTTGCTATGGAAACGTGCAGTTGTTATGATTGAGACGGCCGGATGCACGAGGCCTCCGAAAACAGATACCCAGGGTCTCGCGGAAAGTACTTTTTGCGTGATGTCACGTCATTTAAAATTTATAAATGACCTTGTCTGTCTAAGGAGCGGTATCTATTAAACTCCTCTGTCAATTTTTTGTCTACAAACTTGAAACTTACTATATAAGGGATTTGGACCTGTAGAACAAATTCAGTTTGGTCTTTAACTGGTAAAAATAACTTCTAAGGGGGGTCAAAATTGTAAAAAATTGAAACTTGGCAGCCATAAGTCGACTGAAGTGTACCCTTTACGTATGCGCTAATATACATTTACTCGGTAAAGTTGGTTAATTTTAAAAGTTCTGATATCCAGCTGTTGTTAAGTCAGATGATAACAAATAAGGCTGGAGAGCTAAATGTTTTGGTTTCGATTCTAGTTGATGGCACCCAAGTCATTTTTTTCAACGTTTGAAATTACTACCATATATTGGGTACAATATGATAATCAATAGAAAATTAGCTCTATAATAATAGCACATAGAAAATCTGCATGAATTAAAATATCATATTTTAGTATATTTTATCACTGAGCAACGCCAGGCGGCCTGCTAGTATATATATATAAACTAACGTTGTTCAAGAAATTTTAGGATATCATGAAACTCCTACTCCTAATTATTTAGTTTATTATTAAATAAATAAAATAGGTGATTACTCACTGACTTGTTTGCTTGACCGTGGTGTGTGCATTGTTGTTATGAGATTGTTGAGGGAAGGTCTTTATTTTTAATTTGCACATCATCACTAGATTTCAACTTCTTGAAAATCAATTAAGTCTGTGGAAAATAGGACATTATCAAATGAAATAATGGCAAGGTCTTTCTATACAGAATATTAATTTTTTATCAACAACTTAAAGCAATGAAAAATGAGGGTTGGTAAAGATTGAAAGATCACAGTGTCCCAAGAATGTTCTTGGTGAATAAAGAGTAGTTTTGTCTGTGGGAAGAAATTGAGTAGATATGTTCAGTTTAGCTGTCACTGTGCAAGCTTGCATATGATAGTGTTGTTAAAATCAGTAGGCATTGTAGGTGTGTATGTATATTAGTTTAGCTTTGTTAGTGAGAAAATGTGTGTGCATCTTGTGTATGCACATTCAGTGAGCAATGTGAATGCACTGTTGGTAGGTGTACAGTAGTTTGCGAATGTCTCTCAACATGTGTGCACTAGTTGCTGAGGGCCTTTCAGATCTTGGCGGGATCCTGTCATCTGAAAAAAATACATGTTGTTTAGGTTATTATATTACATGTAAAATTTGATAGTGAATATTTCTTGCATTGTGATTGGTCGAAAGAAACTGTTGCCTTGAGCTTTTGTGCTTTTGTAAAAACAACATTCGCTTTCCAACAAAATTCCCTTTCCTGTTGTTTTTATTTGTCGAAAAATAATTTTACTGTTTAAAAATTTTATTACGTGCAAAGAAAAATTTTTATGCAACCTTAACACGACCTTTAAAAAGAAAAACTGATTACTTGATACAAAAACAAAATGTCGAAGAGGAAAATGGTTGCGACAGGTATTATTACCATTTCTTTCTTCACTAGTATTAAAAACTAGCAGGACCCATTAACTGGCGTTGCCCGGTGGAAGTATGCCTCTCCTCGTAAAAAGTTAAAGTACAGTTGTTGTTGTTTCCCAACCCCCAACCTTCCCATGTTAAGAATGACTTTTGAAATGGCCTCCCCCCAACCTTCCCATGTTAAGAATGGCTATCAGAATAGACACCTCATTTTGGGAGGGGGGGGGTAAAAATATTTACCCCAAATTGAACCTTAATAATCGTTATCAAGATACCCACTTGTAAATAATATAAACCAACAAAAAAATTGGAGGATGGCAGTGTCGGTCGGATAGAATTAGATTTGTTCCTCACACATGCATACAAATTTGGTGACCACTGATTTAAAGTGCATAATACAGGTCTTTATATCTTGCAAACTACTTGTACCTGCCAAATATAAATGAGATTTTCTTAATCAGCATAGTCGAAAAGTTGCCATTTTAAAGAAAAGTGTGGAGGTGGAGCTAAGGTAAAAATTTTCCTATAAAAAAAAAACATAAATAAAGGTAATGTATGTGCAGTGTCAATACAGAGTCAAAGCCCAGAAAAGAGAAGTAAACAAAATGCTTGACAGGAAGTATGTTTAAAATCAAACATAACGGCCATCGGAATAGACACCCCATTTTGTGAGGTGGGGGGGGGTCACAGTGTTTGCCTCAAATTTAACCTTGATAATCATTGTCAGGATATCACCCACAAATACCAACAAAAAAATGTGGGAGAGGCAATGTAAAAGAAAACTAAAAAATAGCATCGTGTAAGGTTACCTAAGCTGCTCCGAAATCCAAAAATAAACAATGGTATCTGTGCATATTTTTTTTTCAGGGTTTGTTTTTGTTTGTGGATGGGGATAGTGGCATGTGGTTAATGTGTGCGTAGGTAAGTGTAAGTGTAAGGTTATCAGTATTTAATTTTCTGTTTTTGAGCAGTTATTATGTTTGCATTATTTATGTTTGCATTATTTATTAAAACTTTGCCTTTTGTAGAGAGTACTGCCATATTTGAAAAGTTCTGGAGTGTTCGTTAATGTATTAAGATGTATATTCCAAAATAATTGAATTGTCAGCTCTCAGCTAATGAGAATTGGCGAAATTTGAGAAGGGCGAATGTATTATTTTTGAATCGGGGAAATGGAAAGATTATGTTATGTCTATAAGTTTATGATTCAGTTATGAAGGGTAGGAAGCACAATATCTCTAGAATGTGTATATTTCCTCCTGGTCTTGACCGAGGGCGGTAGGAGGGCTTATTATTTAGGGGAAAAATAGGAACTACTTTCTCTAAAAATGCTGTGATTGTGATAGTGTTGCTCCTAGGATGAAAATGCAGGATTTTATTATAATGACTAAATGTGTAAAGTTACATAAGATAGTGGCTAATAGTCTAGACATAATAAATTTTTATGTGGCATCTGTTGTTGCAACCCTACAGTACTTTGGTCTAGAGGGGAATTTCTGCAATCAAAATATTATATATGGATATATAAAATTTATATACCTTTCAAAAGTATGCCAATTTTATAATGTATGGTCGCTTATTATTAATAGTAAAATGCCAAAACAACTTATTTTTGTGTTAAAATCAGGATTTTTATCCCATTTTTTAAGTAAAAACGATATCGGTACTCCTGCGTGAAACATGGCAGTTATGAATAAAATAACGGGTGTACCACATTAACAGTTGTTTTATTTAATGCTGCCTAATACGAATAATGTATGCACAAAATTCTGTTTACCCTGACTTTGATAAAGAAAATGCAAAAGATTCAGTTTTAGTTCAACAGCTGGTAGTTTTCGCTGAACAGATTCTACTTTTCAAGGTGTGAATTTGAACTGAATAACCTGAAAAACTTTGTGAAAAGAAGAATAAACAAAAACAATTATTTTAAAATTTAACGTAAAACATTTCCCGGCCATTCTAGCTTTTTCAGGGCAGTTAACCGAACACTTGTTTTTGTTGTAAAGGATGTGCTTTTTTTTTTTGAGGGGGCGGGGGCGTGATAATTTTTATGCTGAAAGAGATAACTACTTACATTATCACTAACTGAGTGGCAAGAACCTCCCTCATTAAAAGCGCAGGTATCATATTAACAATTTGGTTAACTGTTCTTATATTGAGCTACGATGTTCACTTTTTCGCTGCCGGAAGTTCAAGTGCCCCGAAATGTTTTCTGCACATGCGGCTAGAGGCGCTTTTTTACTAAATTACTTTAAAAATTCAATGTTTTGATTTTCTGACCAATCAGAGAATTTTCCAAGCTGTCGGAAATTCGATGTCTGTGGGAGCCGATGAGAATCTTTAAAAGAGCTCTGTATTTTCCAAAAAAAAACAGTTAACAAAAATTCAGAGATATTGTTGGAAGGCATATATCACTACTGTCTGCAACTCAACTCTAACACAACAACACTTTGAACATAACAGTCAGCTAATCAGACAATGTAGGCGAACACACAGACACAGAAACAGTAACTAACTTTTGCATTCCCCCTTTTATTATCGTATGCTCTCTTGAAATTAAGTTTATGAAAATAATTATTTTAAAACTTCTCACATTTTTCAATGAACCTTCCAGAGTGATTAATTAACTATACTCAAAAACTTTCAGTGAAAATTATTTTATATAGTTGAGTGAGGAAGTTTTCTTTACGATTTACAGACCCGTGAACTAATCACAGCTCTTGAATTATCAACTCAAACTTCCTCGAAATCTCAAACTAATTTCCCCCTTTTGTTCACTCATAAATGAACTATTATTTTCAATGAAAATATTTCCTAAAATGTAATAAATCTTTTTCCTTTTCTAAATTGAGAGTTAACCTTGTTTGTTATGTTGATATATTTTCTACGAAAGAACCTCGTAAATTCGACTCTCTGTCTCGCTCTCTTTACTTCTTTTCCCCACAATAATAACATTAATTAATAATACATAAACAATAAAAAAAATAGGAATAGGCCAAATTCTAATGGTCTGGAACTTCAAATAATCGCCTAAAATTTTAGAATATCATGGAGGGGGGGTGTTATACAGTGGAGCGTGTTATTAACGAGTTTTTATTCAACGTTCATTATATACCAAGGGGAATGAGCAAGATATTTTCACAGTATAATTAAACAGATTTTCCTTTTAAGCAAAATTTTTTTAAAGTCAAATTAAAATATTGGCGCTTTATGTCAACAGAAACTTCGATCTAAGGGAGATAACTTGAAGGTATACAACAAAAGGAAACACCTGTTACAATGAAAAAATTAAATAAAAAATTTAAAGTAAGAAAATTGTTTTTCTTTTAGTTAATCAGTCAACGTGACGTCAGGCTTTTTAAGATTTTAAAAAGTATTTAAACTGTCAATTTCTGATTATGATTAAATCTTTTTTGAAGGAGATATTAAAGTATTTAAACTGTCAATTTCTTGTTAGCACAAGCAATCAAGCATTATAATTCACTTGTCTATTTGGGTGGACATGTGAAACACAAAATCTATGGCCGCGTTACTATTATATCAAGGAAAGGGAAAATTAATCAGAATTATTCAGACAAATAAAAAAGGACCGAGAGAAATTGTGATGGTTGTTTACATAAAAATGATACTCGTCATCATGCAGAGAAAGGACGGTGACTAAAATACTAACGTTATTTCGACATCCATGTTTAACATGGGGAGGGTTTAAATTTTTTTTTCTTTTTAACTATTCTGTAGTTTCACCTAACAATTTAATAAACAAGATACCGTAAAAATTGAATTTAATAATAAGAAAAAACTTGGCAAATGTGTATTTAAGCGGCGTAAATTATTTGATGGACAAAAATTTCTAAAAAACAAATTATTTTTATATAAAACATTATTAGACCCTAAGGCTGAAACAAAACCCGAAAAAAATTAATTTTTATTATTTTTTTTCAACATTTTTTATTAGACTAAATGTACGAAAATCGAGGCTGCCATCTTGTTTTGAAAATTTGGCCGTTCTAAGTATTGTCAGATTGGCCTTTTTGGGTCCAAATTTGGCCTTTTTTACGCTCTTGCATAGAACCATGATTTTGGCCATCGTTTTTTTGGGGGGGGGGGGAATTTTCATGGGATCATGAATTTTGGTCATGTTTTATTAAAATAATAATAATTTGGGAAAAAGAATGGTAATATGAAAAAGAAAATGCCCATCAATGTCTTAATAATTTATGCACTTGAAGTGCCTATTTAGAAAAAAAGAAACAAAAATAAATAAATAAATAAACGACAGCCAAAATCATGGTTCTATGCAAGAGCGTAAAAAAGGGCCAAATTTGGCCTCAAAAAGGCCAATCTAGCAAAGCCTTAGAAAGGCCAAAATTTCAAAACAAGGTAGCAGCCTCGATTTTCGTATATTTAATGTAATAAAAAATATTGAAAAAAAATAATAAAAATTAATTTTTTTTTTCAGGTTTTGTTTCAGCCTTAGGGTCTAATAATGTTTTATATAAAAATAAATCATTTTCTTAAATCAACGTTGTTAGAAAACATAACAACGTTCAAAGATTCTGCACAAGATAATTTGTTCGTTTTTTTTTATTAACAATTTTATTTAATTTTTGTTGTTGCTTTTAATTAACATCTTTTCAGTGTCACAAGTTGTTTATTTTTGTTTTGTGTACGTTTATTAATACCCCCTCCTTTTTTTAAACTTAACATTGTTATATGTTAAGTTCGTTAATTAAGTTGTTTTCTTTTTGAAATTTCCTAGACTAACTTCACCCGGCGCTTGCAGGTATAGTATTCGTGTTTCCTTTATAAAAAAAAAACTGCTCGGCAATTTCCGGAACTCCGCTATAGTAACCGTATAACTTTTTTTTTTTTTTTTTTTTTTTTTTTCCATTTAATATTCTTTCATTGTTCTACTGATTATTTCAGCGTCCCAAATTATACCTTGGAAAATATGCTAATTTTTGCAATGTTTATGCTGGTTATCTCCCTTAAATGAAAGTTTCTGTTAACATCTTCGGTAACTGTTTGTTTGTATCATGCTTTCTGTGAAAGAAAAAAGAAACAAGTTGAGAGAGCTAGTTATAAATAAAATAAAATAATAAATGAAATGGCCGACGTACACGAATGCTACCATACTAGTGAAACATCAACTCCGATGTTGAACGTTGTTCGATTGAGGGAGACATCATTATTTTTACAAGGAAAGAATTTTTGAGTGTGTGACCTAGCTTTTTATTTATTTTGGCTTGAAATTTGCGCATGATTTTATGTTTTTTAGGATGGATATTTTTTTTTGCCGGAGTTTATGTAATTATTAACAGGAAAATTGTTGAAAAAACTTTACTTTTTTTTGCCGGATTTAATAAACAAACAAGATGAAAACAAAACAAAAAATTGGTGCTTATACAGTACTTATGTTACCGTTTTTGTTTATTTGATGGTTGCTGTGTCTGCCTCCCCCACTGTTCAAAAAATACCTAGGTGAAAGTACCCGCGCTATTTTTTAAATAGTATTTTAAAGTTTAATTACAGTTTTACGATACCTTTTTTTTTTTTTTTAAATTGTTAGGTGAAAGTACAGAAATAGGTACACCACAGCACAATGGCAATATCACAGGCTTGTTTTTAGTGCAGTGTGTGTGCAGTGCGGGCAAAACTTTTATTTTGGTCTGAAAGTATCCCCTTAGAAACTAAGCCCTCCCCTAATATTAATTTCATGCATACATTTAAGTCAGATGCAAAATTTGCCAGTCTCCGTTGGGTGTGTTTACTGTTTAGTTACTAAACTTTAGTAATAAATTAATCTTGCCTTCCGAAGGTTATGAGGATGACAGTCTTCGCTCTAAAACCTTTTCCAGATGACTAGTTCTTAATTTTTCTTATCATTTTGTTTCGTCAGGAGATGGGGCATCCTACTGGATGTCGGTCATTATTCACCCATTATCTCGTACATTCCAACGAACCGAAGTGCAATTGTTTATATTTGCTTTCTTTCAGTTTCAATGTTTACAATAAAAATTTTAATAAAATATAAATTTGTATTTTTAAGTTCCAAAACAAAAACAATATTTTTACAGTAAATAATTAGCTACATTTTAAACCCTTAGTATACATTAAGTTAATTCAATTACTTTGTACCTATTTACTATGCCTCCCCACGGGACAGAGTTAGACACCAGGGTCGTTTTTTAACGTGGAGAAAAGGTACAAAAATAAAAATTGTCTCAGTCGTGAAGGATTTCTCCTCCACCGAAAGAGAACAAGAAATAGAAGTGCAGCATCTGAAGAACAGATACTACACTTTGATCTTGTCCCGAAGGCCAAGGATCTAAAAATGATAAAAATTGGCGCATAAAACAAAAACAAATTTGGAATTTATCGCGCGTGCGCATTCGAGTAATATCACGTGATCGGAACAGACTAATCACCTCGCGAGTTATTGGCGCTGAATCTTGTTTTACCGCGAAAAGCCGCATGGCGAACTTCAAACTTTTGTCGACGTGTAAAAATCTTTTTTAGATGCCCTTTTAATTTTAATGTAAGTATAACCAAGCTATTGTGTGATTTCAGTTGTTTCAGTAGATCTTCATAGTTTGCTTATTTTTTTATACTGTTACTCCTTCTTAATAAATGACGTTGCTATTTACTTTTTCAGACCTTCAAATAATCAGTGTGTCATTGTTGTGTATATCTAAGACTAACTTGCAGTAAATCAAATAACATTACGGTTTAAAACTATTTTTAACTGTATTAATTTTATAACAAGCTATTTATATATAACTAGATTAAATTTTCATAACTGAAATGTTAATTATTCTAAAACTCTAAAAAATATTTCCTACAATTTTGTTTAACTTTAAAATGTGTGATTAAGCCTTAACTTTTTCTAAATCGTCAAATGTTGGATTGCAAGTATTTATTTTTCCAGAATTTTTAATTTAATTTTTTTCTAGTTTGTGTTTTGTATAAGAATTGCTTTAAAATAATTTCTATAAAACTCTACACTTTAGTATTACCTTGAGTTGTTCGTTGTTTTAGCAGCAATTTAACTCATCGTTCCTAACAATGGCACTAAATCCTTTTATTTACTTCAACAAGGCTAGAGTTAGACACAAGGTTGGTTTTTAATGTGGAGAAAATTCAGCTACTCCTAAAAGGGAACTTCAGGGCAAAAATTGAAATTGTTTTGGTCTAGAAGGATTTCTCATACACTTGGCGATGACAGAAAACATGAAGTGTAGATTCGAAGCGTTGCTGTTGCTCTCTAATCAAAGGCCAAGAATAACAATGTCACTAAATCGGTCAAAATAAAGTGTCATTTTTGTTCGTATTTTAATAGTAAACAGTTAAATTGGTAGTAATTCTTACTATTTCAACATCTAAATATATTTAATGACTGTTGGTAATTAAATTAAAAAAAACTTCGACAGGGGCGTGGGTTAGATGACACATCAATCAACCATTATTATTATTTTTATTTATTTATATATTTTACAAAAACTGTCTAAATTAAGTCGATTTAAATATTAAATTTTAATGTCAATACTTTTAAACAAAACTTATTTTAATTTTTTGATCTTTAGTTTCATTGATTTAAAATGTCTGCGTTTTTGTTTTATTAAAAGAAACCTGCGTTTTATTTTTTTTTTATAGAAATCTTGTCCTTCTTCCTCCCTCAAAACAATTTAAAACAAAAACACCGAACTTGTGTAATTTTTAGCATTTCGAGCTTCCAATAATTTATTTTAAAAAACAAACTCCTTCATACTTTAGAGCTTCCCTGTTCAAAAAAAAAAAAAAAAAATGTGCAAGTTACTTTCCAAAACATTTTCTCCTATTCATCCATTGCTTATGGATGCGTGTGCAAAACTGTTCTCACATCTTCTTACAAAGAGATGGGGACCTGTACGAAAGAGTCCATCCCCTCAAAATGCCTTTTTTTTTTTTTAATACCGACGATTATCATAGATTAATAATGGTATTATCAGGAAAAAAAAAATTAATGGCTTTTAAGGGGTTCTAATCACGTGACACGTTGGTAAAGAAATGGACAGTAAGTCAGGTAGCAATGAAGTACAATGTTATAACAAAAGTGACCCCCCCCCCTTCTTAAAAAACTTTTTTTTTTCTTCCCCCCCCCCCCCCCGCCTCCTCCAAAATTTTTTCTGCTGCTATGTTACTTATCTATTATAATTGTCGGGGAAAAAAAAAAAAAAAAATGAAAAACTTGCATTTTTAGGAAGTGGGCATTCTCGTAGAGGTCCGCCCGGCAACTAGTTTTCACGAAGTTAAAAAGATACCTTTCCGCATGTTTCATGTAGGAATGTCACGCGGCAGACATATTTTAAAACGGCAACAACGTAATGATCATGAAGTTAATCTTTTTTTTTCTTTTTTTTTTTTTAATAAATATATATACGCGTACAACAATGCTCATCATTTTCCGCAAATAAGTAGTTTTCCAGATATTAAGCAATATAATTCTGTTATATATGATGGCCATTGTTGTACGCGCAAGCGCGCATGTTTTTGTTTGAGCAATATGACCACCACGTTACAAAGGTAGGCTTTGTGTTGGTCTACCAGGCCACAATTATCCTTTTGTAACCTTCGTGAAATAAACACGTCAAAATATGGCAGCTATATATAAAACCATATCAAAAAAGTTTTACAAGTATTTATTGAAAAATATTACCGTACACCGAAACTGATAATGTTGCTAAATAGTGATATGGGGGGAAAATAAGGCATTCAAAATGTTTATTTTAGGCATTACATGAGTCATTTTAAGTAAAAATTAAATTTATTTTAGCCATATAAATCAGAAATGCACGATAAAAATGTGTAAACATTTGAATCATGTAAGAATCAAGATGGATGCCATCAGCAATTTCGTAAACATGAAGCAGCCTTGATCTTGCGATCAAAAACCAAGATTGAGTAAAATGGAACAGAATGCAAGGAAAAAAAAATCACATAATTTAAACCATTTTTTGTATTACATTATTTTTCTTTTTTTTTTTTTTTCGAAACGAACCAAGGAAAACTGACTAGTTGGAACATAACAATGTAAACAGTTTTTATTTTTACTCATCTCCATGTATTTTGATTGCAGAAATTCCCCTCTGGACCAAAGTAATGTGGGTTTTCAACAACAGATGCCACATACAAATTTATTATGTCTAGACTATTAGTCACAATCTTATGTAACTTTAGAATGACATTTTAGACACATTTAGTCGTTATAATAAAATCCTATGTTTCATCCTAGGAGCAACACCATCACAATCGCAGTGTCTTTAAGGGATGTAGTTCCTATTTTTCCCCCTAAAAAGTCCTCCTACTGGCCCCAGTCAAGACCAAGAGGAAATATACATATTCTACAAATATTGTGCTTCCTATCCTTCGTAACTGGATCATAAACTTAAGACATAACATAATCTTTCCATTTCCTGATTCAAAAATAATATATTTTCCCTTTTACAATTCAGGTTGCCTTTTTTCTTTCTTGGCCTTCGTGCCAAGATCAAAGTGTAATATCTGTTCTGATGCTGCACTTCTTTTTTTTTTTTTTTGTGACTAACCAGAGTGCGCATTTTTGGGGAGCTGGTTTTCCTCCCCACTTTGAAAACCGATCTTGTGTCTAACTCTGCCTTTGTGTGGGAGGCAAGTTAACAAAAAAAAAAAAAAAATCAGCCCATTCTCATAAGCTGAGAGTTGACAATTCGATTATTCCGGAATCTACCTCTTAATACATAAACGAACGCTCCAGAACTTTAAAAAGAATTAACTATATACGAACATAATAACCGCTCCTAAACAAAAAATTAAATACTGATAACCTTACACTTACATATGCACGCATTAACAACACACCACTTACCCTGAAAAATAAATATGTATGGGTAGCATTGTTTATTGTTCAGTTTATGAGCTGCTTAATGAACCTTACACAATGCTTTTTTGTTTATAGTATTTTTGGGTGGAAGTATTTTCTTCAAATGTAACTGATAATCATTATCAAGGTTACATTTGAAAAAATAAATGCTTTGACAACCCCCTTCTCCTCCTTCCCCTCACAACATGTGTCTAATCCGATAGCAGTTATGTTTGACGTTAGACAAATTATACTTCCTGTGGAGTATTTTGTTTACGTCACTTTTCCGGACTCTGTATTGACACTTTCGTTTTTTTTTTTTGTTTGTTTGTTTGTTTTTTTTTTATATATAGAAAATTTTTTTTACCTTAGTTCCACCTCCACACTTTTCTTTAAAATGACAATTTTTTAAGGTTTTCGACTATACTGATTAAGAAAATCTCATTTATATTTGACAGGTACAAGTAGTTTTTGATATATAAAGACCTGTATTGTGCACTTTAAATCAGTGGCCGCCAGATTTGTATGCATGCGCAACGAACAAATCTAATTATATCCAACTGATTTTTTTTTTTTTTTTTTTTTTTTTTTTTTTTGCGTTTTATATTATTTGCAGGTGGGTATCCTGACAAGGATTATCAAGGTTAAATTTGGGGTAAATATTTTGACACCACCACCCCTCACAAAATGTGGTGTCTATTCTGATAGCCATTCTTAACATAAGGAGGTTGGGAGTTGGGCAATAACGACAACCATACTTTAATTTTTTACAGGGAGGGGGGGGATGCTTTCACCAGGCAACATCGGTTAACGGGTCCTGCTAGTGTAGAATAAATGCAAAAAAAAAATGACATGATTCAAACCACTTTTAGAAGTGGTTTAAATTATATATAAAAATATTAAAAATAAAAATTGTTGAAGCTTTTTTTTTTTTTTGTATTTTATTCTGTTTCACTCAGTCTTGGTTTTTGATCGCAAAGTCAGAGCTGCTTCATGTTTATGAAATTGCTGAGGGCATCCATCTTGATTCTTATACGATTCAAATGTTTACACATTTTAATCGTGCATTTCTCTAGTTTATATGGCTAAAATAAATTTAATTTTTACTCAAAATAACTCGTCACATAATGATTAAGATAAGAAACATCTTTAATGCCTTATTTTATAAAGTTTTCCTGTTATTTTATTTATTACTGACATATTTAACGTGTGTGTTCATAGGATGGATACTACAATTTGGTCGTAAGGTCAATTATCTGGAATTTATGTCAAGACAAGTTCTTCATATTTGTTTTCTAATTTTGAATTGTGGGCCACTTTCAACCCAAAAGAAATGATTACTCATCCTGAGCAATCATTTCTTTCTCAGCAGCGGAGGCATTTTGGGTATAGTTTAGTATAACGTAATCAGATTTTCAGGTGTGACTATGAACAGAGAAAGACAAATCAAGAAACTACTTATGTTAGCAATACGCATGAAAAAATTGAAATAGCTTAAAATATTTCAATATTGGTATCTATAGAAAGAGCTTGATGACCTGAGAAAGAATCTTTAAAAAATTTTAAATCCAATTAAAATTAAGGAAGTTATGACTATTTTTGTGCCTCACACGTTTGGATATTTTTCCCTCTTTAAGACCATATGTGTTTTGTCACATTTTTTACACTACTTTTTCAGTAAAAATGCTATATCTTTGTTAAAACAGAAGATTAAGCAATGAAATTTACCACATAAGTGTATTTTTGTGCTAGGAATTAGAATATGCTACCGAAAATCTCCAAAAATTAATGGTTTTCAAATAATCTGCAGTAAATGCAGATATATGCTGCGATTCCTTAAAAATGCCATGTATTCATTAAAAGAAAAGAAATTAAAGAACTCAAAGCTGAATTGTAATGCATTTTATGTACAAATAACTGAAATCGAAATCTAGGTCTGTTTAAAAATGAATATATTGCAATATTTCTTTGGTATTATTGTAGATTAATACCCTCTGTTAACCCCACCTGACCACCTCTCCAAAATATGCGATTTTTTACCTTTGTAGGCAATTACGTGTGAATACCTTAAAAAAACTTTAATGAAAGATAAACAACTATTTTAGAATTTAATGTAAAATGATTCCCCATTTTGGGCCATTCTAGCGTTTTAGGGCAGTTAACCATTTTTTTTTTTTTTTTTTTTCTATCGTGCATTAGGTGTATCAGAATTTTTGTAGGAATTTTGACACCCCTAACACGAAACTGCGAATAAAATATAAAAACCTTGTAATTTCTCTTTTAAAAGTGGGTTGTTTATTTTCTTTATGGATGATACTTCCAAAATAAACTATTAAAGTTGTTTAAAAAGTAATAGAAATATTTTTTTATTTTTTAAAAAACAGTAATGGAATTAATTGATTTTACGAGTTCAGTATTTTTCAATTTTTAAACTTTAAAAATCTATCAAAATTTTTTCTATTGATTCTATTTTTACGATATTTTCAGGTTCAATGTGAAATTTTATGCTCTTTCCAATAAACTGAATATAATATTTTAGACAAACGTTTTTTTTTTGTTTTGTTTTTTTAATTCACCCTCCCCCATTTTCAAATGTATATTAAAAAGTAAATAATTAATTTACTCAAAGTTTTATACATCACAAATTTAAGATAAAAAGATCAATAAATAATATATTCAAATTTAAAAAAAAAAAAAAAAGTGTTTTTTAGAAATTTACCTGTGAAGTCCGAAGTTTAAAACCTTTTTTTAAACACATTGTTTTTTTTTGGTTTTTTTTGAAAAAAAAAAAAAAAAAAAATTAGGGCTTGAATTACATTTTTTGAGGAGTTATAAGTTTGGAAAGACAGGGGTGGAATTATTCAATATTTTTCACAAAATTTCTGACACCTAATCGTGCACTTTTTTTTAAAACGATTGTGTGTGGTTTAAAGAGGGTCTTTGTCCAATTCTGAGAGGGTAGGGTGGTTGCCACTCTGACTTTGGGTTAATGATAGAGCTAAGGAAAATTATGTGTGAACACCCTGAAGACTTGATAGAAACAAAAACAATTTTAGAATTTAGAGTGGGGGTTAGTTTCACATAAATAAATGTAAAATAATTCAGCATTTTGCGACCATTCTAGCGTTTTAGGACATTTGACTAATTTATTTTTTTATGAGTGATAAATGGTGTACTTTTCTTCCAGGAAGATTATTTTTTTTTTTTAGACACTTATATGTAGCTTACCAAGGAACTTTGTTTGGTGAGGAGCTTGCCACTTAGACTTAGTGTTATTGTTAGGGCTAAAGAAGGGTTTAAGAGGAGGAGGCTTGCCACTCGTACCTAGGGATAGAGGTAGAATTAAGGGAGTTTTTTTTTAAGGCGTTTGACACCCATATTTACGGTTGTTGGGTCATAATTATTGGCTTTTGAATATGAAATTTATTTTTGTTTGTCATAATTCTTAAGGGGTGTGAAACTTAACGAGAATTATGACAAATAGATAAAAAAATAAATTTCATTTAATACAAGTAACGGTTGGAAAACTTTATTTTTGCCCACTTATTTAAATATCAAAAAGCATTTTTTGCTAAAGCTAACAAATCGTTCACAAATTTTTGATAAATTTGGTTTTTATTTTCAATTATATTTCTTGTCAGAGTGACACCTTTTGTTAAATTTTCCAGTTTAAGATATTTTTTTTTTTTATTTCTCTATCTGGACTTCTGGCCAAGATCACAGTGTTGTATTCTGATGCTACACTTTGCCTTTTCTGTCCTCTGTCAGTGAAGGAGAAATCCTTCATGACTGAGACAATTTTTATGTTTGTTTCTATCCAGATTAACCCTTTTTGGGAAGCTGGATTTTCCTCACATTAACTGACTTTGTGTATAACTGTCTTCGTGGGGAGGCAAGGAACTTAACTAGAAACTGAGCACCTCCTACAAATATTTTTTGTATTTTTATTTTTTTATATAATTGGGTAGATTAGTGTCCATTCGATTATAATCCGCTGAAAAAAATTCTTTAAAAAAAAAAAAAAAAAAAAAAAAGACGAAAAAATATGGAGGGGGGTACTGCTCGCACATGTGAAGCAAAAAAAAAATCCTATTTCACATTTTCGTTTTTGTTTATTTTAAAACAAAACACTGTTTAATTCACTGTTAAAAACTAATATAATGGATAGAAGTGCACACGTTACATATTTGTTTTTCAATTATATTTTTAAAATTTGACCAAAAATAACGCTGGATTGCCTTAAAATTACATATTTCTTATAACTGAATAGCTCCAGTTAGGCTAATTATGTTCTGATAATATGAGCTCTAACTAAATATGTTAGAAAAAATTTTTATATTCAAATCTTACCGAAATGTACATTATTATTTATTAATTTATTTAAAAGTATATTCATTTTTGAACAAAACGGTGGTATATTGAGGAGTTAAAGCGCTTTGGTTTTTAAAATATGACACTTTTAGCAGAAATCCATATTTATACAAAGCGTTTTATCATCCGTGTGTATTGCTACTTCTGTCACGTCTGAAAATCTTTGGATACATTATCTGAAACAGCACCAAAAAAAAAAACCTGTGTGCTCTAATCACGTCAGGGTCACCATTTTAGGAAGTATTGATGTTTACTCCTAATTATTAATTCAAGGACATCTCTAAGAAAAACAATAATAAAAAAAAAAAGGATTATTAAACAAATATAAGTAGATTGACCAAGAATAAGTAAACTGTTTCTCTGGTGCTGTTTGATATGCCAAAACGCCCAGTGAGTTACCGGCTACTCTGGCACAAGTTGATAAGCTGTTGTATCCAGTGGACATTGACAGGAAAGCAAGAGATTTGTCTTGCTTGCCAATTAAGTTCCCTCTGATGAGTTGTTTTGTCAGGGGGCTAAAAATAGTTCCTAGGAGACAGATGAAATTCATCCACTCTGCTAACTGATTATTCAGTTGTGGCTGAATTGCTTAGCATAGAGGCATAAATTTGCAGAAGAAAATAGTTCTTTATTTTGTTTGCTGCTGCAAGTAATATTCTTTAGTGACAGGATAGTACATAGAAAAAAAACATTGGTTTGTAAGAATAAACGTTTGTATTACAAACCAACCGTTGCATATTTCGAAAAATAAAAGTTAACCTAAAAGAAAAGTATAAAATCAGCAAATATTTAAATCGCTAAGCATATGATCGGTTTTTAATTGGGAAAATTCATATCCCTAAAAACATGAAGGGGCATTCTTGATAGGGATAAAAATTGCCTAAGTATAAAAGGATTTTACTTCACTGACTGAGGACAGAAAAGATTATCAGAACGTTAATTCTATTTGGAAAACTACCCCCCTCACACACACACACACAAAAATCAGAAAATATTCAAAAGACACCTAAAAAATAAACACCAGTTTTAATTTTTTGACAATTCGGAAGCTTAACGCATTGTTTTAAGTGAGGTAACTAGTTTACAAAGAATTATAAGAAATATATATATATATATATATATATATATATATATATATATTTTTTTAACTACTTTAGTAAAATAGTTTTTTTCGCTTCGAACAAGGAGTTAAGTCCTCAGAATTGCCAAAATTTTTAAAAGCAAGTTAATTTTCAATTTCAAATGGTTTCCATTGATTGGTTAATTTAAATCGCATGAGACCGATTCTTGATTGTGATTGGTGGCGGATATAAAGTGTTTCTCTTCTTACCATCATTTTGTTTGTAATTTTTATTGACAATCATCCATCCATTAATGAAACTTGACTCAAACCATTGGCATTTTGGATAGAAAAAAGGAAACTATACTTATGCTATACTTCATCTATTTTGATTTTGTTCAGTAAAGGAAAAATTGTAAGTTTTACTTTTGTCCTAATCCGGCCACATTAAAAATTTACCTTGTGTAAATTACCTGCTCATGTTGTAAATTTACCTTGTGTAAATTACCTGCTCATGTTGTGAAGTCCTCTAACATCATCTGTGCAGATGAACCGAATTTAGTATCTCAACTATGGGTGTACCGATTATCAAATTTGGTCGATTGTTTTCTAATGTTGATTTATCAGAAAATTTTGTTGTCATAAATGATAATATTAATTTTATTAACGAAGACAAGTTTTGCTTTCCAGTGAAAATTTATCACATTGTCTACACTCTATTATGAAATAACAGGCATGACACGCTGTTAACATGTAGACTTTTACAACTGCACTGAATTTGAGGCAAATAGATGTAAGCATATGGAAAATTTCCCTTTCTCTTCCTATTATAGAATTAACATTATTTTTTACTTTAAATCATTTGTCAAAGAAAATTATTGCGACAATGTGAACCGAAAATAAAGCCTTCCTCATCAGCCATACTCTTTTTCCTCATTTTCTTGCTACCATTACATATATAGTAGCATCCATAACTAAGGGACAAACATTTTAAAACCTAATATTTGTTAGAAATGACTGAAAAGCTGAAAATTTGACAACTGGTAGTCGTTATCATCCATAATAACATACTAAAATTTGAATCATTTGCAAAGGATAGAAAAAGAATCATAACATTTATTTTCAAAATAGGAACATCCAAAAGTAAGGGACAAAATTGAGAAAAACAATGTAAACAGCCAAAAAAACAATAAAAATACATGTACAATCAATATTTAGTAAATGAGCCCTTGCTCTCAATGACAGCTGCACATCTTCGACTACAAGAACTAATCAGTTCTTGACAATTCTCTATACTAATTTTAGACCATTACCCACAAATTATTAGTGAGATTTCTTTCCATAACTTTCACTCTTAAGGTCTTCCAAAGATTTTCTATTGGATTTAAGTCAGGACTTTGGGGTGGTCAACCCATAATTTCGAAATCTTGCTCGCTAAGGTAACTCATTACCTCCTTTGCCTTGTGACATGGGGCATTATCTTGCATAAAGGTAGCCCTATCGAAACCTGAATTCTGTATGATTGGCACAACATGATCTTGAACAATATTTTTATAGATCTGCGCGTTTATACGAGTTTGTAACCGGACAAGAGGCGTTGTACCTTGGCTAGAAAACATTCCAAATACCATGACACTTCCGCCCCCAAACTTGATGTCTTTCTTAGTACACTTTGCACTTAATCTTTCACCAGTACGTCTCTTTACATTGTTTTTTTTTTCCATCATTTCCAAATAAATTAAACTTGCTTTCATCACTGAAAAATACTTTTGCCCAATTTTCATTTTATGTCCAAATTACATACCTGTTTGTCTTATTCTTTGAACAAAAGTGGTTTCTTCCCTGGGGTTCGATTAAACAATCCTATTTCTTGCAGTCATCTAGAAACAGTCTGTCTTGACACATTAACACAGAGGTATTATTCATAACCCTTTTAATTTCTGTGCAAGACTTAAAACTGTCCTTTAATGACATACGCTGCATTATTCTATCTTCTCTTGTCAAAGTTTTGTGAGGTCTGTCGGTTTTAAAAGCACTATTTTGCCAGTATCATTGTAGGATTTAACAACCCTTGGAACATTTCACTTTCTCTGAAATCTCTCTAATGGTGTGCTTTTCCCTTGTGTAGCTTCACAATAGCTTGTCTCACAGAGTAATCAAGTTTTTGGCGTTTCTCCATGGTGCCGGCTGATACAACGTTAACAAATGACTAAATAAGACTTTTTCTTTAGAGAAAATCAAAAACTTTGAATATAATATCTACTGTTTACATTGTTTTTCTCAATTTTGTCCCTTACTTTTGGACGTTCCTATTTTGAAAATAAATTATAATTCTTTTTCTATCCTTTGCAAATGATTCAAATTTTAGTATGTTATTATAGATGATAACGACTACCAGTTGTCAAATTTTCAGCTTTTCGCAGTTATTTCTAACAAATATTAGGTTTTAAAATTTTGTCCCTTAGTTTCGGACGCTACTGTATGTTCAAAATTTTATCATATCTTAAAAAGATCTGAAGATACAACTTTTTAAAGATGGTTTAGTCTGTAAATTGTGCAAATTTCCTACCATTTTCAATCACAAACTTGTATGCATTTAAATTGTACTGATTTATGGCAAAATATCCAGTGAACCACTTTTTTAAACCAGCAGGCAAATTTTATACATTAAATTGTATGGCATAATACTGAAACTAACTTCTGTTAATTTTTCAAGTTATAAAAATTACAAGAATTTTATTTTTGCGAGATATAAATTGTTTTGGATAACATCATTATTTAATGACTGTTAATTTGAAAATATGCATTTTTTTAAATTTTTTATGCTTTAATAAAGGTGTGGTTTTCTGCTCGGGTGACAGTGGATCGAAATTATTTTTTCTGATTTATATTACTGCAATCCACAATTTTTATAAACTATTTTCCCTTTAAATCATTGAAAAATCCTTTTTGTTCAACCTGTTAATTTTTTTTATTTTTTAAAGAATGGATACAACACCTCACAAAACCAACATGGATTTAAATTTAACATTGGTACTGAATAGTGCAACTTGCAGTAATGAGGATCGATTGAATGTCTACCAGACTCTTTCAAAGTGAGTATCTAGTGTGTGTGTGTCTATATTTTTAGCCCCCTCTCCTCGTAAATGTATCTCACCTGCAGCTTAATTGGCATTAATGCGAGGCTCGCTGTTTGTTTTGTAAATAAACAAGCAGATTGAGCACTGTAAAAGCAGTGGGCTAGTGTCTATTTAAATGGACATTTGAGATCATTTGTGGGCACAGATTCCATGGGTCAGAGGTTAGAACTGCTGACTATCAACTTGATATATGTAGGTTCAATCCCTAGCTAGGGAAAGGTGCTGGTCTAGCCTCACTGATGAGCTGTGATACAGCGAAACAGTACTATGTGGATGAATAATAGATATATATATATATATCTGTTTATACACGTATATAAGATGATATAATATTGTGTGTATATATATATATATATATATATATATAATTACTTCAGTGGTGCTCAATATGTGAGTAGAGCTTAATAGTATGAATGCATATCCATTGCAAGTAAGCTGCGCCTGTAGTTTACATGCCGTAGATATTTTCATACTACTACTTATATTATTTTGGATAATCAGAATAGAATGCTGTATCCAAAACTTTTTATATTTGTTTCAATGTTAATTTATATTTTTACAAGTAAATCCCAAGTTCACTTTTTCATTCTTCATAAGAAACTTCTCACCAAAAAAAAAATGGATGAAAACTTCTCAGAAAAATCTACCAAATGTTCTAAGGAACAGGTTACAATTTTATAATCTTTATAAATTACCATTTAGATTTTTTACATTCTTTTATTTAAAGTAATTAAATTTTTGTTTTTACTGTCAGAATTGTAGAAAATATGAAGATAAAATAATTTTCCAACATTCGTTTGAAATTAAATAGCTATTAGAGATGCATGTCTGCCACAAAAACAATGCTTTTATTAAACTACTATTTCAATTCTTCAATATTTTTTTTATTTATGTTATATATATATATATATATATATATATATAATGGTCACCTTTTGCATGTTCACAAACATTTCATTAAAAAAAAAGAAAAAAAATGCAATTTGTTCAAGGTAAAAGTATTTTGTGTTTTACTAAAGTAATTTAGTTCTGTATTTAAATTTTAGTTACATTTTTTTTAAGCTTAAATAAAAAAAATGAGACTTTTAAATTTAAAGAAACTAAAATTTATTAAGCATTAATATAGTACACAGAAATACATCTTTGTCAATTTTTCACATTGTATATTGATTGCATGTTGGTAATGGCAGTACAAAGTGATTTTTCTTCATGAAATTTTATCATTTATGATAGTTTTGATGCGCTGAGGGACATTTTTGACAGTCGTTTTCCATCTGTCTTTTCTTTTGTTACTCTCAACTTATGTGTTTGTATGTTTATTTATCCAACCAGAACTGTTCAACATGTCCATACTTCTGCAAGCATTTGGAATGCAGAGCTGACTCCAGTTTAGGCACCTTCAGCTTTGGTAGCACGAGTTAGAACTAACTCTATGATTAAAATGCATCATAAGTGATCTAGACCATAGTCTTGTCATTTCACTGAGGTTCCAGAAAGACTAAATTAATGGCAACCCAGCATTAACATCGCATGTAACATGCCACTATGGCATGTTACATGCGATGTTATATGGCATCTGATTGATATGATTATGCACCACTCCCTAGAATGAATCTGTCCCCAATCTGACACCCAGTGGATAAGAGATGGTTCTTCCATAATTCTTTAAAAGAAATTTTATATTTTAAGCTCGGTATCGTTTACAATCATTTAGTAATATCTGGATTATTATAACTTTATAACTTTAATTTGTTCAGTCTAAATCAAGATGAAAGTACAGAATTCATGTAAAAAATAAAACTTATTTAAATAAAATTTAAATTTGATTACAATTTAATCAATTAGAAATTTAAACTTTTGTTTTAAAAGAAATAATCTAATATTGAGCTTAAGACTCGTATCCATATTTAAAAACAAATCTATTTCTCTTACATTTGCTTAATTGTTTTCAAAGTATTGTATTAGATTCAATCGTTTCGGAGAGACTGATCATAAGATTGTTTTAAATTACACAAATCTATGCTAACAATACCTTTTTTCTTTCTTTTTTTAGTAAATTAAAAACAGAGACTGATCCCTCAGAAGAATTTCTCAAAAACTCTAAACTTGCCATAAATTTGGCTCTGACAGACATACATGATAAATTATCACATTTAAGCCAAGGATCTCTACAATTTTTGGGATTATGTATACACAATCAATCGATTCTTGAGTAAGTATTTTTTTTTTTTTTTTTTTTTTTTTTATAAATCTTCTGACATTTGAATTCATTTCATTAAATGAATGTTTGTGAAGTAATTTTAAACCATTTTCATAAAAGAAAATTCACTTTTTAACAAATAGTTTTACTTGACAATGTAAATCTGGTTTCTGTAAAACCTGAAATTTCCAGTTTCAATTTATAAAAGAAATTGGACACGAATACTGTCGTAGCACAATGGAGCCGGTGCTATTGTGATCGCAAGAGTTAAGAGTAGATAGTATAAGTTAAAGGAACTTCTGCCATTACTAATCACTTACTGCTACCAATGTTGATTGAGATAAGTTTTATCAGGTATGTGTACGCAGTGTGATGTGTATAAATGAAAGCTGAACAGTCAGGGTTGAGGATATGCATTGCATGGAGAGAAATGATGAGTTTTAAAGATGGGTTTCGTTCTGATGACTGCAAAGGAAGATTAAATGTGTATGGTATAGGGAGATGTGTACAGAACAGGACACTTTGATATGATCATGTTGAAAGAATGTATAAGGATTCTTGGATCGGTGGAACAATTATGGTAGCAGATCCTGTTCATAGTGGAAAACATAGTAAATGATAAGGATGGATTTGGGAGAACGACAAACACCTGGTCAGAGATAAATTACTTTGGAAATCATGCCAGCATATAAAATGAACTTTAAAGCAAATATGACGACAATGAATGTAGCATTTATTTCTACTGAATCGAGCATATGCATTATATTAGATTTGAAATGGCAATCATTAGACTGGTTTTATCAGAAAGGAAAAAACTTTTAGCTGAAAATGTCAGATTAATTTAATTTTGTAAACTTCTTCTAAAATAATAAGTTATTGTAAAGAAAAAAAAAGCATGTCAATAACAAGTTTCATTAGTTATATTTTTATGATCTTCAAATTATTTTTTATTTATTTATTCATTTTTGAAAGATCCCCATATCCAGATGCACCATTACAAACTAATTTTTGTATAGCTATGTTTAGTTATTTCCTAGTTTACAGCTATGTTGATATGTTTGCAACTATCCTGATATGTTGACATTAGAAAACTTTGGATATATATACGAGGGTAAATCAAAAAGTTCTGAGACAAATTGAAGAAAAACTTTATTTATGGAAGTTGAAAACTTTATTTTTCTACATACGATCTGCCTAACTCAATACACTTCTGTAAGCGATGTTTCCATCGATAAATTCCTTCTTAATAAAATTCTGGAACTTGTCTAGTGAACCAGGTCACAACCTCTTTCTTTGCTTCATTTATGGATTGAAATCTTATTCCTTTCAAATGTTCCTTCAGTTTTTGAAATAGGAAGAAATCACTAGGCGCTAAATCAGAACTATAGGGAGGGTGTGAAAGGATTTCCCAGCGAAACTCGCGTAAAATTGTTCTTACAGTCTTGGCCGTGTGTGCTGGAGCGTTGTCATGATGGAACGGAATTTAACGATGGAGCTTTCCTCGTCGTTTCTTAGCCAATCAAGTCTTCAGCTTTCTCAAAACTCCTTCGTAATAGCTTGTGGTGATAAATTTCTGTCCTTCAAGAAAATCTAATAAAACGATTCCATCTTTATCCCAAAAAACAGTTGCCATTATTTTTTTGAGCTGACCTTTCTGCTTTGAACTTGATAGGGCCTGCTGATCCTCTTGGTAACCATTGTTTAGACTGAACTTTGCTTTCAGGATCGTACAGGTAAATCCATGTTTCATCACCGGTTATGACCCGTTCAAAAAAGTTTGCCTCATTTGCTTCAATTCTAGTCAGAAGGGCCAATGAAAGATCTGATCTCAGATTCAACTGATTCTGCTGCAACGCTTTAGGCACCCAACGAGCAGAAAGCTTACTCAGACCAAGATCTTTTTTCAGAATTGAAAAGGTTGACCCAAATGAAATGTCAAGCTCCTTAGCAATCTCATTCACTGTTATTCTCCGATCTTCTTCAACAAGATTCCTGACAAGCTCGATGTTTTGAGCATTTTTTGATGTTGAAGGCCTACCTTCTCTTTGGTCATCTTGAAGATCATTCCTACCATCCTTGAATCGTCTGATCCAACGATAAACAACAGCTCTAGAAGGTGACAAGTCTCCATAAACATTTTGTAGAGCTTTAATGATTTCCGTCGGTTTCCATTCCAGTTTTGTTAGAAATTTAATGTTTGCACGAACTTCAAATTGGCTCATTTTGGACTGTCAAAAAGTTAATATTATAAAATATTATCTGATAAAAAGAATAAAAGATTTAGAATGCTGTAACTTGTCAAATTTGTTGTTAAGTAATCAGTAGTGCAATTAAACCTTGTTTTGTTGCTCTATTTTCATTTAGATTGAATTTATATCACTTGTCTTAAAACTTTTTGATTTACCCTCGTGTATATATATATATATATATATATACACATTTTTTTTTATTATTTATTTATTTTTTTTATTACATTTTCACTCCCCAAACAAGACACATTGCCACTTTGGTGTAGGGGGCTACTATCAGGGGCAACAACTACTGGGGCACTATGTTGGGATTTGGGCAGCAAGATGTCAATTCACGTTACACTTGAACTTCTGCATGCCAGTACAGTTAGGGAAGCAGGAACCTGGAATGGAATTCCAGAGTCTAGCGGTTCTGGGGAAGAAACTACTGGAATAGAAAGATCTTTTACATCTAGGGATCTCTACTGTGTGGGGGTGGGATTTAGCTGCCTGTCGGGTTTGTCGAGGGTGTCTGTCATGGGGGGGGGCACAAGTGTCTGCAGTTCGTCAGAGCATTCACCATTAAAATACTTGTAGAACAGGCAGAGGGATGCAACGTTTCGTCGATGGGACAGAGGCTGAAGCTTAGATGCCAGTTCAGGGCCTATCAGATTGGCAACTCTTTTGAACCTTGTCTAGGAGCGAGAGACTAGCAGCAGATGCACCAGCCCAAATGTGACAACAATACTCCATACATGGGCGAATGGTGGCCCTATAGAGGTACAGGATACTTTCGGGTGTTAGTAGTTTTCTAGCATGGTAGAGAGAGCTCACCTGCTTCACAGCGGCCCTGGCAATGTTTTCAATATAATTGTTCCAACTCAGGTTTCCTGTGAACGTTAGGCCAAGCAGTTTGAAAGATGTACTCTCAGACAGGGAGTCACTGGCCATTGCTATTGGTGGCAGAGAAGGTTTCTTGTAATTATTGAAGGAAACCAGTTTAGTCTTGGCAGCATTGAATGTGACCATCCATTTATGTCCCCATTCCATTACAGATTGGAGTTTTCTAGTGTTTTTGCCATTTCTTTAGTTATGTGTTCATTTGTTTTCCTGTCATGCCTGTCAGTGTGGTGTCATCAGCATATATACCCATCTCAGAGGCAGTTTTTTCGGGGAGGTCATTAATAAATATTAGGAACAATAGAGTCCCAAGGATAGACCCCTGAGGCACTCTCGCATTTATATCACACTGTTTAGATGTACGACCGTTGAGGATAACCTGGATTTTTCTCTTATTTAAGAAGGATTTAATTATGTTAAGTATTCTACCAGTGATACCGTATGATTTAATTTTCCTGAGGAGACCCTCATGCCATACCCTGTCAAAAGCCTTACATATATCTAGAGTTACCGCTCTGCCCTCCCCCGCTTTGTCCAGTGAATGGTATATATGTTCAGAGATTACAGTGAGGATGTCTGCTGTGGAACGGGCTTGTCTAAATCCATATTGTTTGTCAGTCAGAAGTTTAGCATCTGTAAGGTGCCGGACTAGAGCATGGTTAATTATGGTCTCAAATATTTTGGCGAAAAGTGGGAGGAGGCTAATGGGGCGATAATTTGATGGGTCAATTCTTTCGCCAGAATTCTTGAATACTGGTACCACAGAAGCTGTTTTCCAACAGCCCAAAAAGCATGATTCATTAAGGCATTTGTTGTAGAGTTTGGAGAGAACTGGGGCTACTTCGGCTGAGCACTTTCTTAATAGCACAGCTGGGATGAGATCAGGTCCACATGCTTTTGAAGTGTCAAGGTTTTTTATGATAGCATGTACTTGAGCAGGGGTGATTTTTAGATTGTCTAGCGTGGCGTCTGTCCGCAAAGTAAAGTCAGGCAGGGGGTGGTTGGAAGGGTCCAGTGTGGAGTTCGAGACAAACTGGCTGGCAAGCATATTAGCCTTGTTGGTTAGTGGGGGAATTGTTGATTGCCCATTATTTACTACACTGTTGTAGATTTTCCAGAAGTCACGATTTCCTAATTTTTGTGCTTCGATGCGTTTTTTAGTGGTTTCAGTAAATTCTCTCTTAGCTGTCGCTATTTCTTTCTTAACATTGCTTCTAGCTTCTATATACTTCTGTTTGTGAACTGGACTTATGTCCGTTAAATCTGCGGTATGCATGCTGCCTTTGAACAATGGCAGTTGCGCAAGTCAAAGTAAACCATTGGGGAGAGTGGGGCTTGCTATAAAATTTCTGCATGGGAACATGTGCTTCAATTGCTGTTTTGAACCCTTCAGTGGTCTCATTTGCGCACTGTTCAGCAGGAAGAGAAAAAATATTTCCCCATGGGGCATCTCTGATGGCTTCCCAGTCAGCCTTTTAATAATATCTTGTTGTTTTGAGCACTGGCTCTTCAGTTTTGGGTCTAGAGTTTAGGGCGATTTCTACCATTATCACTGCATAGTCAGCGTTCCCGAGTGGGCTGTCAGCATTTGTTATACAATCCTTGGGAACTGTAGTCAGAATATATATATATATATATATATATATATATATTAGCAGATATACCCAGCGTTGCTCGGTATTAAATGTAATGTTAAATTGCTTAAAAAAAGAAAAAAGTAAAAGAAAACAGAAAAAAAACTGAGGCAGGTGTATGCAAGTATTATGCTTATTCTAAACTGTTCTGAGTAAAAAAAAAAAAAAACTCAAGCTAAGATGAAAACCAAAAAAAAAGACAGTGAGTTAAGTATGATTACCATTAGGCCGGCTTGGCACAATCTTTATAAAATGTTTTCAAACCTACTTATTCCTAACAATGAATTTCATGGATCATTCACGCATGCACATTTGTAGAGCAGTTTGCAAATAGATAAAAATCCAACAACTTCCATACAAATTTAAACTGAAACATGGGCATGTGAGTATTGTTTTTTCTAAAAGTAAAAAAAAAAAAATAAATAAATAAATATATATATATATATATATATATATATATATATATATACTTGAGCTGAGATCAAAACTAAAATCTACAGACATTGAGTCAAGTATGAAAACGATTAGACCAGCTTGACACGATCTTTACAAAGTGTTTTCAAGCCTACTTAATCTTAACATAAAGAAGCTGCCATGTTTCATGGCCACACATGTGCATTTGTGAAACAGTTGGTAAACAGGAAAAAAAAACAATAGCTCCAAAGTAACATTTTTTTTTACAATTTTGAGCTCTTAGCAATTTTTTTTCTGGATGAAAACCGATTAAAGTTTTACAGATGTCTGAATACCCTATATACAAAATTTCAGGATGAGAAATTCATTGAGTATATAGGTTGATAAGACACATTCTCACTTTTATACACAGTAGTGTTTGAATATATGTTTAAATGTTAATTTTACTCATTTAGAACTGCTTTAAAGTTTCACTGCTCCCTCATTTTGTGACCAAATTTCAAATAATTTTTACAGTTCATAGGTCACCTTCTCAGCTATATTTTGAAATAAAAATTTTCAATTTTCGTTCGTACATAATATATAACAAAAGTTATAATAAAATTACTTGTGTTCAAGTCTTCAGAATAAATAAGGAACATGAGACGGTTAATTCTGATTCGCCGTTGGTTACCATAGCAACTTTTTTGTCGTTGACACCTTCCTAAATCATAGAGGAATGTCGCTCACATGCCATCTTATTTGAGTTATATAGAGAGAGTTAACAAAAGTGATGCTCTTTGCTGTGCTAGGACTGATATTTCGCTTACTATGTTGCTCGTTAATTCTGTTTCTCTTTTTTCTTTTTTGTCCCTTTCTGTTTATTTGCTTAATTACGCCTTTTATTTGATTTTTTTTTTTTTTTTTTTAGTCAATTTAAGAAGTTGATAATAAATTTTTTATGTATTGTGGATAATGTGTATGATATTGGATACAAAAAAAAATATTTCAAAACAAAACCTGGAAAAATCATTGATTACATAGAAAAATGTGAGCATGAAAAGTAAAACTAGAAAAGGACAAGAAATTCTAGTAAAAAATATAAATTTATAACTTACAATATGGCAGCATTAAGAATTTATATATAATGTTAAATTAATTTAAAAAAAAAATTCTTAATGCTGCAATATTTTAAGTTATAAATTTATTATATTTTTTTCGAAAATATCTTTTTTCTTTTCCAGTTTTAACAACTAGTCCTTTTACTTTTTTAAGTTTAATTGTAACCATATTACTTTTCATGCTCACATTTTTCTATGTAATATAGATATATTTTTCTATGTAATATAGATATATTTTTCTATGTAATATAGATATATTTTTCTATGTAATATAGATATATTTTTCTATGTAATATAGGTATATTTTTCTATGTAATATAGATATATATTTCTATGTAACATAGATATATTTTTCTGTTTTTTTTCTTTTTTTTTTTTTTACATAGGCATCACCACATTATCAAGGCCCAGAGGCCACTCAAGGATAAGGGTTAAAGATTGTACAGTAGAAATTGGTCAATATAGTAATCATTAGTAATGAAAATTTGGTAAATTTGATAACTTATATGGAACGGCTCATCAAGAACTTATTTACTTTAGACTTGAACACAACCATATTGAAGTCAGCCGGAAAGCAGGAAAACGGAAGACAATTCCACAGGCGTGCAGTTCTAAGAAAGAAGCTTTGTTTATGGAATCTACGTTTAGGTTTAGGCACAGATAAAGAGTGGGGGAAATTATTGATAGTGTTTACAGCTAGACGAGTGTTTCTTGTGAAAGTTTGGCGAGGGGACTATAGATTGAAGCTCAGTTGAACACTTTCCATGAAAATAACGATACATCAGAGACAAACTCGCAACATCTCTTCTGTGAGATAGAGGTTGCAAGGAGGAGAAAAGGACATCTCCTACGAGGCTACGAAGTCTATTTTGAACTCTATCAAGGATACTATAGATATATTTTTCTCTGGTTAAAAAATTTAAACCAGCTTAATATTTTGTTACAAAACAAAGTAAATTTGAGCAAGAAAAACACTACAATAAAATAAGGTAAAATTTGCATGAAAAATGTATTGGTTAATCTTTTTAACTAAATAATTTTTAAAGCCAGTAGATAAATCATGATTTAAAAAAAAAAAAAAAATGTTCAACATCAATAACATATCAAAACGCCTGTCAATTAGGAAATAACTTTTTTTATTGCTTCGTCTCATCCATACACCTGCATAGACATTAAAAATCAACGTTTTCCTTGTGAAATGCAACAAAAATTATCAGTAGTTCATGTGACTATTGTTTCATATTTTACTGAATTGTTTAATAAACAGTATTTATTTACAGTTAGTTTCATGAATAAACCAAGTCCTAAAATATTAACTGGCAAGCAGCAATTGGCAGAATTTGAAGCACTCAAAATGACATATTTAAAAAGGAAATGAATGAAAGTTGCAAAATAAGTATATATGGTGCATTTGTTACAGGAAGCCTCACAAAGGTGCTGTTTTTTTTTTTTTGTTTTTTTTTTTATGGACACAATGTTTTCTCACCTCATTTCTGAGCGGCGCAATATTTAATGCACTTGGACCAAACAGTAAATCCACAAACTTTAATGATGTGTGTACTCTTTTCCTGTGCTTTTATTAGAAACATAAAAAAAATTTTGTTACAGTTGCTCTGAAGAAAAAAAAAAGAAATCAAAAGTCAAGAATTAAAAAAAATTTAGAAGAATATTTTACATTTATTTACTCGTAGCAAAAATATTTTTTTGTTACTGGAAATTTGATGAACTGAATCTTAAAAGGTGAAATAATGACTGATAAAAATGAAGTTCGTAACATAACAATATAATAAAGTAATTCCTCTCCCAAAGTATGATTCACCCCCCCCCCACTCACAAGGAAGGAGGTAATTTCTTAGACGACAATCTCATGACAACAGAACTTACTCTATATTCATTAAAAATTAATGAATTAAATTAGTTTTTTTCCCTATTTAAAAATGCTTAGTCCTAAAATATTTCTATTTCTTCGCCTTCACAAAAGTTGATGTTGAATTCTTGGAACTGATGTACTCGAAAATGATTGTTATAATTTTTTTTATATTTCTATATTATTATTATATAACTCTGGTTGACTCATAGGCTTAACCATACAACTGATTTTCTTATCTGCAGTATTTCTAGATATAAAATGGGATTAATTTAACTTCTTTTTTCATGTATATTTACAGTGTCATTTCTTAGTCTTGAACGATTCTAAAGTCTACTTTGACTCCTCACTTGGTATTTGTTTTTACTATTGAAATTTAAAACAGACTGAAAATTGTATTTTTTGTCTGCAAAGATTTATTTTGCATATTTAATTTTTATATTAAATTAGCAGGGATACCCGACATTGCCCGGATGTTTCGAGGTGTGTGTGCTCTTAAATAAAAAGAAAGGGGGGGGGGGTTAAAGTTTAAAAAAAAAGGTTTTGGTAGGTAGACAGGATCGAACCCGAAGCCCTGAGGCAAAGTTGAAAAATAAAATCTGAAAAAAAAAAACATGACATGTTAACCGCTTGGCCAGCAAGAAAGAGTTACTGAATGTTTGAATTTATTTAAGTAGGAAGAGAATTGACAGGTGAGGTCAAATAGAAATCGCAGTTAATATTTTCTGCAGGACAGTTTTTAATGAGGTCAAAATCCGGTTTGTTTGTTTGTTTTTTACCCAAATTTGGGCAAAACCAGCTCCCCCGTTTATTAGGGGAGTGTCCAGATGAAAGCAATTGTCTAATATGACGGTGAAAAGCCGACATTGACCAAACGTTTACATCGCTTTCCTGAGACCACCCGGCCGTGGGTCAGGGAACTGCCGATTCAAATCCAGTTTCGCTTTTTTATACTGAAAAGCAAGAGAAACATGCAGCGATCTAACAATCTGAAAAAAAATAGCGCGTGAAGGTCGGACAAATTAATACACACACGACCCCTGTTCGTAACTCATAGATATTATTTAGACAGCATAAAAAAGTTTTAAGGAGTGAGCTGACTGAGAAGCCCGGCGAAAAAAGCCTTTTGCTGACATAAACAAAAAGCGAACATACACACATTTTCGCTTTTACATTTATAGATTTTAAAGTTGATATTGATATTCTTTTCCTCTTCTTCTCTAGTTCTTTATCTCCAAAAGAGAATGAGCATATCATCCAAGGATTGTGTAAATGTATCCTGCAGACAGAAGATAAAGCCATTTGTGCTCGAGCACTTTGGTGTCTTGGTAATCAGATTGTAAATTTGGATATTCTCACTTCACAGGTAAGTTTTGTTTCAAATTATTTATGCATTTTTGATAATTTTATGCTGCTTTATTGGGCTCTTCTAAATTAGCTGTTTGATTATTGGTTGTAAAATGAAATGCTTTCTCTCTCTCTCATATATATAGATATATATCTATCTATATCTAATGCAAAATAGCAACGAAGCTGTTCATCTTGTCAGTTTGAATTGGAATGACTGATTTCAAATTCCTCCACCAATTAAGTCTAGTTGGCAAGTGTAATGGATATGTTATTTTGTCTGATTTTCGGTCACTTTTTTTTTTTTTCTAACAAAAGAAACTTTGTATCTGTGTAACCAATATAATTTTTTTTATTTTTTATTTTACTGTTATTGGCAATATAACTACAATTTATTTAAAAAATGATTTCTGATTTGAAACATTTTTAAATAATTACATAAAACTAAATCAGCAAGCGATTAATTCATTTTAAATTGAATTTAAAAAATTTTTGCAACTAAAATAATTCCAGTGCATTCCTGGAAATGTTAGATACAGTGCATGTGTGCGCACAAGTTTTTCCTATTTATCCATATCCTACTCTTAACTACAATCATCTCGCTCACTACAATACACTAGAGGTTGTTCTACTTAAGATATCTCTGAATTGATTTAAACACTTTAACTTTTCATAAGTATACATATATATGCATACACGGATTTTGTGTAGAGAAAATGCAGTGGACAGAACAAAAACAAAAAAAAATTTTTTGGTTAGTAACACCCTATTAACCCTTTTTATTATTAATATTTAATATTGCAACAGATGCTGAATCGCTTCTCTGGGGCATCCAAGCTCTTCGGCTTGACAATCAGTCTTGGAAAGACGAAGGTGCTCCACCAACCTGCACCATACTCCAACCCTCCCCCTCCCACTATCACCATTGACGACACACCACTTGCCAACGTTAATCACTTCAAATATCTGGGAAGCACCATATCTTGTGATGGCTCCTTGGACAGAGAGATTGACACCAGAATCAGCAAGGCAAGTCAGGTACTGGGAAGATTCACAATCGAGTGCTCAATGAACCCAACATCCGCCTATCTATGAAGCTAAAGGTCTACAATGCTGTGGTCCTTCCCTCCCTGCTCTATGGTTGTGAGACGTGGACACTGTACCGCAGGCATATAAAGAAACTGGAGCTTTTCCACATGTGAGCTCTCCGCTCCATCCTGGTAATCAAATGGCAGGATCGCATCACCAATTTGAAGGTCCTTGATAAATCTAAGTCCACCAGTATAGAGGCCACCATCATCAAGACCCAACTTCATTGGGTTGGACACATGATTCAAATGGACGCATGTTGGATGCTTAAATCCCTGATGTATGGAGAGCTCCAGGCCGGCAAAAGAAACCAAGGTCGACCAAAACTGCGGTATAAAGACACTGTTAAAGCCAATCTGCAATGGTGTCGTATCAAACCGGGAGACCTAGAGGGACATGCTATGGACAGACCAAAATGGTGAGGCTCAACTCACAAGGCTGTTGCCAACTTTGGAGAGGCTCGTAGCCAAAAACTCACTGCTGCCAGAGAGACACCACAGAGCAGCTTCAGCGGTGATCACAACAACTGACTTCCAGTACCCCCAATGTTCTAGACTGGGACTACAGAGCCACCTCTGTGCACAGATGAGATGCAGAACACAAACGTCATCTTTGGATCTGATGGACAACCACCATCACCATTTAATATTAATAGACCACCCACTGTTTTCCAGATTCTTCAGAACTTAAGATTAGTAATTCAGTTTCTAAATATGAAAAGAGAAAAAAATTGGAGGATGGAGCCCATGAGGTGGGTGGTGTCCTTCCAAGAACAAAAAATTAAAAGTGGAGAATAAGCATAGTAATTTTTATTACTAGGGGAGGTGGGGGAGGGGTAACTCGCTCAACTAGCTAAGAAGTTGAAACTTTCCGGAAGGGCTGAGGTGTGACAGGACCAGGAACACCATACTTCGGCAGTGGCACAAACTCCTACTTGACTTTTTTTTTTTTTTTTTTTTCAAACACAAGTTTAACACTTATCCACTTTTTTTCTTTTTTTTTTACCGTGGAATGTAATCTTGTCTCAATGACATGTCAAGTTGGGCATCCCCAAGCCTCCCTCACATCCGCATTGAATACCAACCTATCTGCGAATCCAATGCCTCTTCCTGTCCCAGAGAAACATAGACAGAAGGCACTGGAATGGCATGGATTTTGCAGGCAGGGGAAATATGGCTAATTGTTACAGGATAAGAGAAAAGACATAAGTGGCATACGTCTCTGCTCTACCTTTTAAGAAATGTATTCTTCAAAGCCAAGTGTTAACTGATGCTTTGCCGTTTGTATCTCTGATTAATTCCTCCAAGGATTCGAACTGGGCCAACTATCTAGTAGAAAGGTGTCAGGAGGGTGGTGTTATCGCTCCAAGCACTCGACCACAGACCAGCTGACTTGCTGTGATTGATTTGGGCCCCTGTGAGTGAGCGCCTTTATCAGTGAACGCAGAAACCCTGGCTTGTGCTCCACCAAGCTAGGCAAATTCATGAAGACTAAATTTACCTCCTCGTGCCTTAGCTTGCAAAGTAGTAGTTTTAAGGCAAGGATGTAGAACAGAGGTAACGGTCGGCAATCCTGACGTACTGACTGAGAGATAGCAAAGATTGTGAGTGCCTTCCAATAATCTGCAACTACTGTCATCAGTGCATGATATGGATAGAAGTACAATTTCAAACCAATGGTCTCTAAAATGATGGCCGAAAGTAAAGGTGAACCCTGCTGAAAGCTTAAAAAAATAAACTGATTAGAATCGTTTTTAGAGTCGTTTTCTGCTCCCTTCCTCGAGGATCATGCAAATCAAATGTTTTGAATCCATCTCCCTTCCCTCGCGTAATTCTTTTTGATCAACTCTGCAGTAATGTCGTGCAACTGGTTCCATAATATTTTGGTCAATATCTTTAACTGCTTAGCTGTTATAGGCCTGTAGTCATCTAGTTTCTCTTTACCAAGCTTGTCCTGCTTCTTCAGCAATGTGATCACTTGGTGTCTTAACCTAGGATAGAATCCTCGTCAAAACAATGGTTAAACACATTCATCAGAATCGGTACAAACGTGTGCAACAGCCTCAAATACAATTTGTAGGGAAGACCCAATCCTGGCAATTTGTTACAGCTGAGTTGCTTCAAAACTGAACATTTTATGCTCTGTAACTCTACCTTTGCAACTAGCTAATCTAGTAGCATGGAAACGAGGAGAATCAGTTAAATAGTTGCCAAACGCCTGGATTGGGTGAATCATTTCTTGAAATGTTCCTGAAATCTCTTACAGATCTACAGTCAATCCCAAGGTACACTTATCCAGATGCTTGACTTTTTCAATGTACTTATCTTAAAAATTTCCTTACACTCATCAGCATCATAGTTCACAGCTTCATTAGAAACATTTTTTAGCCTAGCTCTAACTACTTGGCCCTAAGCAGGACCTACGATACAAGGCTAGCAAGCGTTACTTCTGGATAAGTAGCTGCAGCTTTTCCTGGAAGTCTCTTTTCTCCAGCAAGAAGCTATTCAATTTCCAGTACCTAGCTAATTTAGGCTTATTCCCTAACTTCAGCTGGTTTATGGTTAATTTTACATAGCCACTTAAACATAGGAAACAATAAAATCTGTCACATCTTAACGTCATATCCGAATAAGTATTCAGATAGGAATGCACACTATTTGTCTACATCTCCCACCTCAAGTGATTGACACAAAACCTGTCCAGATTATATCTACTCATCAGATCAGTTAAGCAGCTGGTCTCGCATCTCTCCATCCCTCTAGCTCCCCTCTTCAGACCATTTCTATCTTGAGATCAGCAATCGCATTTAAATTTCCCATTAAAGTCGTATGCTTCAAACATGTGACAAATGTATTAAGATCTTGCAAATTTCCTCCCTCATTTTGAAGGGGAGGGATTTCCCTTTCTATTTCTGCGAGAATTTCTTCTCTGGTTCAGCTTTACTTCTAGCAGATTCAGACTTGGATGGTGCACAGTGGGCTTAATTGGGGTGTCAAGCGGACATTTACCTATTTATACCTATAATGTAAGTGGTTATGCATTTTTTAGCTCTTTGAGTTCATTTTTGATATCAAATAGGGTGGTATACTATAGTAGGATGTTGGAAAGTTGATATTCAACATAAAAATTGTTCTTTTTAGAGTCCATGGGCCAAAACATCATAAATTTGCTGACAGACAAAATTTAGGCAATTTATGGACAAACTTTAAATGCCTGTATCTTTTAAAACTATTCAATCTAAGAAGACAAATGAGACTTTTATTTGATACTGCATGAAACAAGCTTTTCAAATATTCAGTTAGAATGAGAAAATATGCTAAAAGGTTACACAATGAAAAACTATTTCATTAATTCAATGTATCAGATAACTGATCATGCATCATGAGTCGAAAAGCACAAAAAAAACTCATATTCATTGTTGCAACCATGAATTGCAGTTTTAAGCTACTCACAACTTCTAATGCTGTGACTTAATGACTTGCAATGTCTGCAGTTTAAACGTTCTCTTGTCTTCATAACAATGGTATCACTCGTCTCAGAATCTGTTAATACAATCTGATAAATTGTCAAATTGGTTTGTCTTTCGAGACTTGTTTATCCGATACTGACATCGGAACTTATTTGCCTCAATGCCAGATTCTGTATAGTTGAGCAGACTAATGTTGCCATTTTCTGCAATTAACTCAACATTGTGTCCTAAAACAACATGAGCACTTGGAGTTATATTAATTCATGGAATTGAATCAACATTGAGATATGCTGCGTGACAAAATTCTTTGAAATCAACAATTTTCACTTTCCTAAGTTAATGATGGTTAAAATGACAGCCATGTGCAGTACCAGTTGATCAATCTTGACTCTTAATTCACTACTATCTATTCTTTGGGTAAGCAGTTTTCGGTTGGATCTCGTAGAGGTTGTGGAATGCAGGAAACTGAAGTGATGCAAACAATTGGGCAGATGTAAGTTGCAAACACTGGAGGCAATGGTACTTCACACAACTTTATGGAGTTTTTTACTGTTGACCTGTGCTCCTTAAATTTCAACAGTTTGTCATATGATGGAAGAACATCAGGTCCAGCATCTTTCAGGAGTAAATGAATGTTTGTAAATCCGTTTGGTCATTTTGCCATTCGTAGATGGAAGCTGCAACCTCCAATGAAACATGTCTGTCTTGGATGGACTCATAATTGCATAGAGTATCCCACTTTAGCAACCTCTTTGTTTTGAAGGTAATTGTTCGTCAGATCAAAAGCAAACATTTTGGTGGGGGAAGTGTTCTGTGCTTCAGCAGCAGCTTTGGTCGAATCAATATAGTCGCTCAGTCGTCTGCGATGTTGACGGTCAGTGACTTCCTCCAGAGGACGCTTGCCTTCAGTACATAGGTGTGATGTTGGAGCACTACCTTCTCATCAAATAACCTGGATGAACGATTCTTGTTTTGTTGCTGCTGAAAGTCTTTGAACACAACTTTGATGTAAGAAGTTTATCACTAAGTGGGACCTCTAGCTTGGATGAGACCTGTTTTACAACTTCATCGAAGTCTGGCTCTTTGTCGAATCGAGATCTCTTGCAGTTCTTGAAAATCTCCATGAGAGCAATGTTTTTCACGTCATTCATTATGATTGTGTATCGAAAATAAAATAAAATGTGAGATATTGAAAATGAGAAAAATGGAAATATTCAATTATAACCAGCAGTGTAGCTTTCCATCACCAATCATATTCCAGCCTTGTATCTTGGCAATGTCAGAATTGTTTAAAATCCTTTCCTCTTCAACCTCATGGCAATCGTATAGTTGCTATGTGGACCTTGAGTCCACTTGCTCCACTCCCCAAACTGGCTAAAGTACGCTCCAGCTCAGTTGGCGCATTCTCCCCCCTGCTCTGCTGTCATTCGGGCTTTAGTTTCACTCGCTAATCATTTAAGGGAGTGTCATTTAGCAATGTCTTTGGAGAGGTGTAGAATGTCTTATATGATAAAGTTCTGGCAGATATGTTCACTAGAATATTCAGCTTTGTCAGAAGCTCCGCCATGCTCCTTTTTTTATTAAGTCCCAGCAGGTGGTTTTCCTTAAGGTCCAACATAATGAGGTACAAAATCACAATAGATGGTGCATCAACAATACTTAATTGCTTCCAAGACTGCAGTACATTCACTTTCATGTATTCCTTGTATTTCCTCAGGTAAAGTTCCCTCTATTCCTATGGAAACCTTTTTTTTTTTTTTTTCCCCAGTTCTTCCAAATGAACTCTTGACCGTGATTCCTTGACCTCTCTTTGTCCCTAATGCTATAACTAGGAATGCCTATGCTATTAGAAGCAGTTTCTTTTAGGAGGTGGGTTTGAAAGTGGAGGGAATCACCACATTGGATAAAATCTCCCCCCCCCCCTTTTAACTGTCTTACTGGGCACACCAGGCCGATCTCTTTACTAGGAGGTGCCACCGCATTGGGTGATGCTATGTCTTTTTCTTTCATTTTTCCCTCGGTAGGGGAACTATATCTTCTGGTATCAAAATCCTCCTTGGAGAAGTGAAAGAGTAATTCCCCACTGGGAGCAGCCCCTTTTGTTTCAAAATCTGAGTAGTATGTTCCTTTCTTGTATTCTATTTTGGGAGAGCAGCCCCTGTTAAATTGAGTCTATTATGCCCCATCTTTTTTTTTTTTTTTTGCTCAAGTTGATGGGTATGCCGCACTTCTCAGCATCATCAACGTTGGTGGACACCTCACTTTCGTCCATGTCTCCATCAGTTAAGGAAAAGAGTAGGGGAGACGTGTTCAAAAGTTCAGTTTTAACTAAGATGATATAGGTTCATAGGGTTGGTTTTTGTGCTGAAGAAGAGTGGCACCAAATTTATGGGTAGACAAAGGTAGAATTTAATATGGAAAGAGATCATTAGAGGACAAGAAAAAAAGGAGTCCTACAATCCCCAAATTTTAGTTTGCAGTTTTTTTTCCTAATATTTGAATAATAAAAAATTGTTTTTTATGCAAATAAAATGAAATGATTTTTCAGTTTTGATTAAATGCCAACAAATTTTATTTCCTCTTTCAGCTCAGCAACATAATTGACAGTTTGGATTACTCTTTTTCAAAGCCTCTTTCCCAATCCGTTCTAGTAGAACATGAAGCTGTCAGTGTTGTCATAAGGTTTGTAAACGGTTCATATTTATTATTAGATTCTCAGGTTAGAATTCTTTTCCACCAATTTCATAAACTAATCTTTATTAATAAAACTGTCCAACTTTAAATAAATATTGAATTTTATTTATTATTCAAATATGTGAAAAAAAAATTTTTAATTTTCAATTCAAAAGTTCCCAAACTCTGAACAACTCAGCATGTCTTTATTTTAATAGCAAGATCATCTACTATGACACATTGGTTTGACATGAGTGTTGCTCTTATTTTTCATAGTTTTTAATGTACACAACTATTTTTCACTGATAAACATGTGCACAAGTTTTCCTGTTATTGTATTTTGAACCACCATTTTTCACATGAGTATCAATCGAAATAAGCACCAAAAGGAATTTCAGAAAATTCTATTAAAAAAATTATTTTTGTCTAAACCCTCCATGACCTAATGCTTCCATCCAGGTATCATCTGGTAAATACAACTTATTTCTTAAATAAAAAAAAATATTCTTGTATCCATATTTTATTACTTTAAAATTTATCATTTTATTGAAATAACAATAAAATATTATTTTACAGAATTTTTAAATACAGTAGAACCCCAGGATTCGTCATTCAAATTAGTAACAAAATACAGTACAGTATATAATACACTACATATAATCAAATAACATTATAAATAACACTGTAAGGTAGGATAAATACCTTAACCAGGGGCCTGAAAAACATATTCCACATAATCTGAAAAAACTGTATCCTAGGACCACTGTATGCCTGGGTTCTACTGTATAGTAAATATTTTAGAAAATTAGTTGAAAAATAACTTTTACTTTAAATCAAATCTTGTGTTGTCTTTCTTTTTATCCTGCAGTCTGTCTATAAATTTGTTAAATCCAGCTTAGATTTTCCCACCCTATTTTCTTTTATATGTCTGTTTTAACCATAAAATTTTTAATTACTGAAAATTGTCAATCATTTGTTAGTCCGAAACATTTTATTCTTTAATATCTTTTTTCTTTTTTTAAGTATTCCAAATATTTTGTGTCTATAAATGTCTTTAAGGAAATTTCAAACAGTTGAAAAAGATTTTCAAATTTTAATTTAATAGAATTTTTAACATTTTATATCAGGAGTAAAAACATTAATTTTTTGTTTAAATGATCTACTATTTACTATGTTTATTGGAAGAAATAAATGAAGAAAATCTGTTTAAAGTAAATATCTAAACATCTATTTATATAATTAGCATAGATGTTCTGATTGGGAAACATTGGTGTAGTTAGAAAATTATTGGATTTTTCTAATTTCAATTATTAGTTTTCTATTTAATATTAACATAAATTGATCCTCCATGGTAGCTGTACAAAGCTCATCATTGTATAATTTTTTTTATTTTATTTATTTATTTATTTATTTTTTTAAGATCAATTTTTGTTCCTATAATTTTATCAAATTAACATGAAAAATGTTCATAGTTGAACATAATGGAAGTTTACAATTTTTCCTCAAGTTTACCAATTAACTAGGTTATTTTTATTTCTTTTCAAAGAACTACATGAAAAGAGTTTTTATTGGGTATTTCTATAAAATTAGTTAGAAATAAAATAAATATAAGAATTGAAAGTATCAGAAATTTGAGTGTTCTGATGCTCTAGGGAACAACCATTATCTCTGCCTGGTCAAAATACTTTGTTACTAAATTTTCATATTTTAATTTCTTGTATTTATTTCTTTTTTGATTGCCATTTTGTTTTCCTCTTTTCTGTTTGTCCAGTACTTAAAAAGTTTATAGTTGGTGTGTAAATATAGAATGACAGAATCAAGCTGTAGAAAATGCTGCTGACAACTGAAATGAATTGTATCCGTGACATTTATAATTTTGTGATTTGTTATGATTTAAAATGGCAGCAGATGAGATGTTATTGTTAATGAAAGGGTGTAGGGATTATAAGTAGGGGGAGGCTATTGTCAACTAAATTATTGCTGATTTGAAAAAAAAAAATTAGTCTATCCTAAGGGTATTTGAGGACTGATCAGGAAATTTGCAGGTAAATATTAAAAACCAATTACATAACTGATGAACAACAACAAAAAAAAAAAATATAACAGATTTGCTATCTAAAATTTTTCCCAAAATTTAATCTTAAAATGGTAGAAAACAAAAAAATTTGTAACCATTAAAGAAGATATTAAAAAACAATTCAAATTGAAAATAAAATCTAGGAAAGTATAATGGTTTATTGACACTAAGGAAATTGAAACACTTTATGAGCAAAGTGTAGTATCTGTTTTGATATATTTCATCTGTTCTCAGTGCATGAGAAATCCTTATCGACTAAAGCAGAAGATATCTCATTACTGATGCAATTCTCTATCTATATAAAAGCCAAGTACGTCCAAGGATGGAATACTGCTGCCATATCTGGGCAGGAGCTGCTAAAAACAGCCTATCCTGCCTTGAGTACAAAATAGACTTCTTGGCTTAGTGGGGGATGCCATTTTCTCTACCCTGCAACCTCTCTCCCACAGAAGAGACGTTGCGACCCTATCTTTGGTTTGTCGTTATTTCCATGGCAGGTGCTCGTCTGAGCTCCAATCTCTGGTCCCCCCCCTCACCAATCTTTCATGATAAACACCCGTTTAGCTGAGACCACTGTCAATAATTTTCCCCACTCTTTATCTATGCCAAAACCAAAACGTAGATTCCATGAACAAAGCTTCTTTCTTAGAAGTGCACACCTGTGGAACTCTCTACCTCTAGCCTGTTCCCCTTCAACATGAATATCTTCAAGTCCAACATAAACAAATTCCTAATGAACCGCCCCCTTAAGTAATGGCACTTTATCAAATCTCCAATACTAACGAATGCTGCAACACTATCCCATTGATTACTGTACACACAATAACCCTTATCCCCAAGTGGCTTCTGGGCCTTGATAAGTGGCGAACTCCATGTAAAAAAAAATAAATAAATAAATAAAATAATAATTTAAAAAAAAATAATTTTGTCCAAAGCCAGAGTGCACATTTTGGGGAGAAGCTGGATTTTCCCCCCACATTAAAAACTTTGTCTAACTCCGTAATCATATGAAGCAAAATAAATAGGGACTCCATAGAAAGGTGTATAAGACTGGATGAAATTCATTATGAATTAATTCTTAAAGAACTAACCAAAATAATCCTCAAATTTTTCAGAAAACAATATAAGAAAATATAGACAGAAAAGTTCCCAGACATGAAGATTGACTGATGATATTAATTTCCAAAATAGGAAAAGACAACTTGGACAAAAAAAAACATAGATCAGTTTTTTTAGCCAGTTTATTTGCATAACTGCAAATAAGCAACTGGTTAAATAGAATAGTAGATAGATTGATTTGGAATCCAACAACCTAATTTCCAATCTATAATGTAATATAAATTTCATAGCAAAAGAGGTACAATGGACCATATATATATATATATATATATATATATATATATATATATATATATATATATATATATACATATATTAGACTAGCCTGGGTGCCTGGCGTTGCCCGGGTGTTTGGAGGTGTGTGTTCAGCAAAAAAAAAAAAAAAGTGGTAGTAGGCAGGCAGGTTCGAACCCGTACTGTGAAAGAGGAAAAGAATGTAAAAGAAAGAAGAAAAAAAAAGTGACATCTTTGCCGTTTCGTCCATCGCCAAACCAGAAATGACGAAGGTTTAAATTAAGGCTAGTCAATTGATACGAAGGGATGACTTTCGAAAATATAAGGACTTTATGCAGCCTAAGCTAGATTGCCACATTTTATCATACAGAATTTAGAATTTATTCCATGTTTTCAGATATGAGAGTGAGGAAGAATGTATCAAATTTTCTGTGACTTTTAATACAAAAATAATGAAGGAATTACCAGTTGGAACTAATAAGTAGACCTAAATGTTGATAATCAAAATATGTTTACACAATTGAGGGCATTCAATAAGTAATGCTCCTGGCCCACTTCTCAGTACAGCAACGAAACTTGGCACAGTTATTAGTCATTGTGTACATATGAATCACCCAAATTTACGCATTTCTCTCATCGTTTGATGCAACTCTGGAAACCATTTTTCTAGAACACCTGAGGTTGGTCCTCCAACCACAACATCACTTTGGAAACCAAGGTTGTATCATCTGGGAAATGCTTTTCTTTCAAAAACAACTTCATAGCTGGGTAGTGGTGAAAGTGAGGGGGGGGGGGCGTAATTTCATAGCCAGACACCCATGCTTCTGATCTGGCAAGATGCGTGCTATGAATCAAAGCATTGCTTTGCAAGAGGGGGATACCTTTGTTGGGTTTTCCATGCCTCTTGATTTTGATAGCTTCTCTTCATTTTCTCAAAAGTGAAATCTTCAATATGATGATATATGTACATATATAAAATTTTTGTATGGAGACCTAAAAATAGTACAGATTTATTGCTTGAATTTTTGATTAACTAGCAGGAAAAAATATTGTAAGGCAAGAATGTAAATGAGCATATAATTTGAACTGTCCACTAAGGTGATCTTGCATTTAATATTTTATAATTTTCATTTTGTCTTTTTTACTCTTAATTTAGCAATTTATCCCCTAAAACACTGTTTTCTTTAAATTAGTAAATCGGTTTCTTAATATCACTTATCTGTTTCTGAAATGATTAAAATTAATAAGAATCTATTTAAATATTTATCGTGGTACCATTTGACTTTTCTTAATATGATTTAAATTGAGAACATGTCTAATTGCATCGTTTATTATTTGTTTTCTTATAGGTTGTTACAGCAAATCCCTAAAAAGATGCAAGAGAAATCATCTAGTTGGAGTCATCATGTGTATGGCTTGTTAGGACATGGGGCAGTTAAAGTAAGAGAGAAAGCTTTACAGGCCTTGACATTAGCCTTACCAGCCCTTTTGCAAAATCCAAATGGATTAATACCCACAATGGTAGCAGATGTAAAAACTGTAAGTAAATTAATTTCAGTAATATTTTTTATTTACAGTTAATTATTTTTTTTTTTTAATTTTTTTTTTTCAACTGACACAAAAAAAAAAATGCAAAGAAGATTTTTAACATTAGCAAGAATAAAATCAAGTTTTGTTTTCTTTTTAAATTCAAAAAATAAAATAAATGTGTATAAAAGTTGAAATCATTTAAAATCTTTGATAAAATGATCATAAAAAAAATAAAATACTCTCCACTCCCTGCTTGCAATACGGGTAAGCTTTTTGTGTCTCCCCCTCCCCCCTCCTCTTCAAGCAAGTAAAATTTTATACGCATTTATTTTTTATTTTACTTTCTTTCTCTTTTTTTAAAATTTTTTTTTAAACATACAAGAAGCTAATTTAAACAGAATTACCAAATTTAAACGCAAAATTAAAGTTCAAATATGTTAACATTTTTGATATGAAAAATCTTTTGCTTAAATTTCAACAGTTAATTATTGATGTTAGGAGAAAGAAGGGCATCTCTTTGGGCTTTTTTTTTTTATCCCCTTCTATTGGCCACTCTCATCCCTGAATGGAATTTCATCTGAAGTCCTTATTCCCAAAGAAATCAGCCCATACTCCCCCTCCCCAATTTTTGTAAGAGAAAGGAAATCGGTGAACATTTTATTTCAGTTATGTTTAACTTGTTTATTTTTTTTTTTTAAGATTTACTTTTGCTGATTCATAAGTTTTATGAGCTTAAATCATTTATTGTAATTCTAGAAAATGGCTAATGAACTGAAAAAACTGTTCAACAACAGAAATGAAGTCTATGTCCTCAGAGTTTGGAGTTTGCTTGTACAACTTCTTGGAAAGGTGAGTAAATACAAATAAAAACAAACTTTTTGGTTTATGAGTTTTGTCTGGACAGACAAATGCCCTTTTTTTTTTTCTTTTTTTTCTTTTTTATATATATGAATGATTTTTTTTTTTTTTTTAAATTCTCTCCAGGAACTTCACTGTGTTTTCATTAACCAACTTCTTCCAATTGTGGAATTAGGCTTTAAGAGTTCAAATCCAACTATTAAGTATGAGGCTTTCTGTGCATGGAAATACTTGGTTGAAAACTTTGCATCAAATCCAGGTAAATAAACTTGCTCTTTTCTTCCACTTTATGAATTCAATATAAGTTCAATCTGTACAATTTATTTAGGTTATAGTTTTTTAACGAAAAGTCATTCTCATAAACCAACATAGATTGCTCAAAGATGAGTAAAATTCCTTAAAATTTCCACTTGTAATATTGTTTATTTTTATTGAAAAAAAAAATTGTTTTCTCAGACTACTTCAGGTTAGATTACTATTTTCAATGACAAGGAAAAAATTGTTTTTCAAATTTGATCTACATAATACCGTTTCTATTGTTACAACGTATCTCGTCCCTACTGGGGACGGTAGAGATGGGTGATGTAACAAAATATATAAAAATTATGTTTCCCAGGTTCCTTGATAATGCGTTATGGGAATGGTATAACCGTCTCGAAGACAACAATAAAATGAAATGCACTGAATAACGAAATCACCTGAGAAATAACTAGGACAAGTATCGTCGAAAAATTAACAAACTTTTATTTATATAAAAACAATAAATAATATTCAATTCAAGAAAATTTAATGTCTAAATGATTTAATGATTCAAATTCTACCTAGAGAAAAATATATCATCAACAGTCAATGTTCACATTAATGACAAAAAATCGTCTTCTCAATTATACAGGTTCTAGGGTAAGAGAGATGTTAGAAAAATTAAAGTTTTGGTTGAAAAACTCACTGAATGTCCTTTGAAATGTGACCTTTCTTTTGTCTCTTTTTTATATATATATATATATATATATATATATCTCTTTCCTTCCTGTAAATTGTTTACATTTCATTACGCGCGTGCATGTTAATTGCTCCAAATATTTGTTTCTGAAGTTCAGCTCTTGATTTATAGTAAATATTTCACTGCTCCTTTGATCCTTCCTTTGCTGGTTTCATTCTTTTCTTCAGTCAATATTCTAACTTTGACCACTGATCAAGACAGATTTTTACCGTCGCCGCCAACGTCGGCTGGTGTCGTTGATATTTACCTCCATGACGCCACTACCGTCGCCTTTCGCTGGCTTCGCCACCCCGACCTTTGCTGACTTACGTCTTGTCGCTTTGAAGCACAAAGCTCAACTGACTGTTGACAACTTTTTCAGGCCCCTCTCTCTCTCTATACAGTTTATCTCTTTTTCTCTATACAGTTTATTTCTCTATCTTTTCTCTCTCCTCTCTTTCTCGTCTATGAGCTTTTCTCTTTCCTCTTCCACCCTTCGTTCACAGTATCTCTGTCTCTTCCTTCTCCTGCTCGCAGCCCCCCCCCCTTTTTTTTGTTTACAAAATGTAAACGAGCAGATGAGAATGGAGCTTTTTGGCGCAAAAATGATACAGTAAATAAAATGAAAATATATCTTCTCTCGGCTAAAAATCAAAATAATTTATTATACATTTTCATAAATGTATCACTATTTTTAAAGGAAAAGGCTCACTCGTCAATATGGTGAACTTAATCAGTTGAAATTTTTTGCCCACTTTTTTCTCATTTATTAAAAGGAAAATCTTGATCTAAGTTGCTATAAATCATTTTAAGAAAATTCAACATGTTAGATTTTAAATGGATCTTATATGAATAGTCACTTCTGTTTCTGTTATTTTTGCTTAGGAGTGGAGGGGGGGGGGGGTCCAATATTTAGGCTGGCTTGATCTAATAATTATTTACACTGTTATGGTAAATTTTCATTTACCAAAAGTTGATATATTTGTAAGGATTTTATTTGTTCAAAGTCTGCATTTTTGTGAATGGGCTCTTGTTCCAGGTCACTGAATGTGACCTTCCCGGGTCACTGGTAACAGGTGTGACCCCTCACATACACATCTTGATCGTCTTTCACAGGGAATTCTCAGCGAGTTCTCTCGGCACAGCAGGATCTGGTTGGTCAGTTTCAGCATCGATTTCACCTTCGGGTTGATGTGCCATATCACGCTGGAAATGAGATTTTCATGCACAAGAAAGAAAGACAAACTCAAATTTCTCTATTCTAGGAGTTAATTCAACTACAATTTACAAAATATAATATAAACTTATATACAAATGTTCAATGTTAATTTCTTACAAAACATGCTATTGAATCTTACTCTCCGTGTTTTGCGATGGGGAAGGGGTGTGACGACGACTCTTCAATTACTGATAAATTCTCTCAAGATCCAGCTTCAACTAATTGATTTTTGACACAGGCATTCGCTTATCTAGTGAGGTGATAGGTAGAGTAGATTGTTCCCTAAACCAATCGCCAATCAATACATCATCCTGGAGGGAATTCCTGATCTGACGTGTGCGTGTGCTGGTGATTTTGCGAACGCTCGCAGCTTTCTGTTCTCACAACTAGGGAAGTTAATCCTTGACCCCTCGTCTGGCCTCAGAACCAAAATCATATTTGTGATGATTTCAAAACATCGAATTGTCAATTTTCCCCCAACAATTAAAGTATGTCTGTTTTACAAAGACACAATAAATTCATAACTTAACTCTTCCTTTTAGCAAGGTTATCCACCGCTGCCCGGGCATGCAATAATCCAGCCTTCTTCAGTGTTTCGGGAGTCTTTCTCTCTCTCTCTTTCTCTCTCCCACCCCCCTCATAGGTAGTTCTACCGCTTCCGGAGGCGGTCCCACCACATTTTTATATCCTGTGGAAATTGACTTCTATAACAAAAGCACACAAGATGGCAATCTAATTTTTAATAAATTTTGAATCGTCATAATTTGGTGGTTAATTAAACTACCACAATAAATTTTGCAAAAATTTATACGCCCACATTAAAAATTTTTAAATATAATTTTAGTCTGTAGTCATGCTTTAAACTTCAACAATAACTTACTGGTTATCCTTCGTGCTTGACAAATATTTAGTGAGTCAAAATAACATTTAGTTCAGTCAATACTTGATTTGCAGTGATAACGTGTCTATATATCTATGCAAATGAATTAGATCAACAAAATTTGAAATTGCATCAATAGAAAAAAGAATTTAAAAAAAAAAATAAACCCCAAAATCTAAGACATTTCAAGTATATTTGTCATTTATTAGTCTGGGCTAGTCTTCAGGAGAGTGAATATATTATAAGCTTTTTATAACTGAAAAGTTCAATGTTTATAGATGCTCATAGGTAATGGAGAATCTGTCTGCATGTTTATAATAATAATATAATAGCATTTTTAGTATCATGTTAAGTACTTGTTCATTCTTTTGTTTCTGCACATTTTATCATTTCAGCCATTATTGGTGATCAAAAAAGAATAAAACTCTTAATGCAAGTTTTTAAGATTAATAATGCCAAGACTGAAACCGTTGCTATGAAGAAACTAGAAGTATGGTGGTATTTTGTGAAAAAATTGGATACAAAAATGCTTACCAATTTTGATATGGTAAGTTAAAATCTTTATTTGAATACAAATCACGGTTTGAAATGTGAAACGAAAGAATTGTTCTAATGAAGAAATTCCTCCACAAGGTGAGGATAATGTTTTTAATGCATAATAAATTATAACCTCAAAAAAAAAAAAAAAAAAACTTTTTCTCTTAGGCTTTGATTTTCAATATGTAATTATTGAATACTAATATTTAAGATTTTTCATAAGGTGTATGTCCTCCTAAAACCCCCTCTAAGTGATAAATTTTCATCTAATACACCTAACTTTCTCTATAATCAAAGATATTTTCATGGTAAATTTCATAGATTGTTTTTAATTTTTTGTCAAATCTATATAAATAAAATAGATATGTATGTGTGTCTGTGCCTCCGTATGAAAATATTTAACTGATAAACTCTTAAACTACTGGTCACATAACACTGAAATTACCAGGAAATAGTAATCATACTCTAAGGATGGTTTATAATCAGTAAAATCTTTGTTTGGATGGAGGAATAATGAATACAGAAATGTTGGCAAGTTGAAATGCAAAGTGTTAATTTCAACTTGCCGACATATTTCTATTTTGCGCATGTGCAAATTCATTCATAGCTTGAAGTGGTTTAATTTTAAAAGCTTAGTTCTAACGGTAGGGAACGCAGCTGGCGCATTACATGTTTTGATTTCAATTCTAGCTAATGGCATCCAAGTTATTTTTACTTTTGAAATCAGTACTATAAATATATAGTATTTAATTCACTTGTAATAATACAAAATTTGCATGAATTAAAATGTATTTAAACATATTTTTCAACCGGGTAAATCCCCTCTCCCTCCTGCTAATATCTGATATAAAGACTGGTCATTAGTTATTGTCCTTCTTTATACCTCTCTTCCACAAACACAAAAATTGCCAACAATCACAGTTTATTCAGTGGAAGGAATGAGGGGTCTGCATTAATTTTGTTCAAAATTAATGAAAACTAGTCTTCTTGTTTTAAAGACCCCCTCCTTCCGTCTCTGTGTGGAAAATAAATTCAACAAATTCACTTAATTTCATCAAGTATTTTTTTTTTTTTTTTTTTTTTTTTGTTTACAGCGAAAAAACAATTTATGATACCGAGCAAAATGTTCGATTTTTAGGGAGAAAAGCTAGTATTAAAGATTGGAAGGGATGTCAACGCTTTAACTGGAGTTATCTCCCTTTGTCGTTCTAAAATTCAAACAATTTTTTTGTTTGTTTAATCCAAGATGGCTGCCTTCAACGCGCTCTCATAAAAAGGTGTTTTTTCCGCTGTAAAAAAAGAACTTCTTGATGAAATAAGTGAAATTTTTTTTTGGATAACTTTGTTCCATAACGAATACATACAATTTAAACTTTTTTTTCAATATTTTCATTTTTTTTTAATGTCTTGACTAAACTGTACAAGTACCTATTTTTTTTATTTATTTTTTATTTTTTTCATCATTCTAGGTATGCGTACCTTTGCTGAGATTTTGTGTTGGAGGCAAATGGACCCAAGGATCCCGAAACACACCAGCACCAAGTGTGTATTTTAATACTTTCTTGCTGGTAAAGTTAAAAACAAAATAAAAAATAATTTGAACACATTAGCTATAAATTTTTTTAATTAACTTATGTTTGAAATTTGAGCGTGTTCAAAAATATTTCCAATTTTTATTGTGAATGTTAATTTGTCTCTATTTAAAAAACATTTTTACTTTTTTTTTTCAGAACCTGTTAATACTCCAATAACTTTAGCCAGCCAAGTAACAGTATGGCCAACTTTTGTTCCTCTCCAAAAAAAAGGACTTGAAATTATAGCGCATTTGCTGCAGCTTCCTACTAGCAATTTGAATCTGCCATCTACAGAACTAGATTTGGGTAAGGAACGAATTTACATTCAACTTATTCCCTACTTACCAAATCAATCATATTCATCAAATTTAATCTTATAAAAACAAATTGTGATAGTGGTGTTATATACTAGATTTAAACCATCTTTTTCATGATGGTTACACATTTTAAACATTGTACCCTCAGGATTTTTTACAGGTTAACAGTTTATCATAGTTTGTAACCTTTCAGGGAATTTTGAGCTGAACCTATTTAATCTGTGATCAACAGTTCTCAATCTATGTTCTATGAAAGAAATGACAAATGGCTCTTTTGGTCAGAGACAGTCTAGTATGTTCTACTATTGCATTTCATATTTTCTGTCCTCAATGAAGGAGGAAAGGACGATATTTCTAGATTGCCCCCCCCCTCCTCCCCAAAACCAGAATACTCCTCCCTTTTATAATGGACTGGATTTTCTCCCATATTAAAAAAAAATGAAACTGTATAATTAGTCTCTTTCATGGTTGTCAAAATTATTTTTATCTTGCTATTTAAAAACTCAAACTTAAAATATGGTGCAAATTACTTTAAAATAAATTCTCTAGTTCCAATTTAATTTAAATGAACCAATATTAAAAAAAAAAAAAAAAAAATTAACCAAACTATTATGCAACATTCGTTTTCCCTCATTATTTTTTTATTTTTACTTTTTTAAGATGCCTTAAACCCTAATGTTATTTTGGGACCAGCATTGTTTCTCAAACAATCTAGTACCATCGCTTATGCAACCGTCGAACTGATGTGCTCAATTGAAGTCCCAGGTAAGCCTTTTATTTTCTTATTCTGAGTATTTTTACACACCTCTTAAATGTTAATTCACTATGCTAGTCAAACAACATAAATTACTAAGCAATTATCTTTTTAGCAAAAAATGATACAAATTATTTACCTCAAAACTCGTGTGCACACATGCATATATCTATATTAATGAATTAAATAAAACTTCCATGTCTCTTTCTTGTTACAACTTTGATAAAAAATACAACAATAATAATAGCATCAAAGAACTCTTGGAAAACAAATTTAAAAACAAATACTAAACTATCTGGAAACAATATAAACTCACCACTACCAAAAATTTAAAAACATAACACTTATCTAAAGAAAACAGACATCAACAACAAATAACCTAGACATGGTTAACATGCCAAAAATAAGAAAACAACTCCAATTTTCCACAATATTCTCCAATTTCACTCTAACCTACTGAAAAGTGAAAAACATTTAAACAACTAAAACAGAACTTTAAAATAAATAAATAAAATAAAAAATATCTTCTTGGCCTGAAATGACCTCACAGCAGATTATATGCCAATAGACAATCGCCATATTTTGTATATATATCTTGAAGAAGAAAAATTTTACAAATTTCATAAGTGTTTAATACAAATTACTAGCCCTCTAGAATTTAATTATCAAAAATGTATTGTCTAAATCTGTTTTTACTGAATTGCATTTTCTTTTTCTTTCTTTTTCAGATAATCTGGTGCTTTACATTTGGTGCCTTCTTGTCGAACATATCCGACTCGGACTTGAAGCCGGTCTTAAGGTTGACTGTAGGGATGCTTTGTCGTCTTTTCTTTGTGATTTTTCCACATTAATCCTTAGCCGTCCAGCTCCATATTCTGTAAAATATGTAAGCAATATTTTTTTATTTTAGTTTTCAAAGATATAAAATTAAATGTTTTGGACATTCTCTTTCTTGCAACCTTTTTCCCACAGAAAAAAAAGTTGCGAGCCTATCTCTTGCTCTATCGTTATTTTCATGGCAAGTGCTCGTCTGAGCTCCAATTTATGATTTCCACTTGCCAAACTTACACAAAAAAGCACTAAACTAACTACAACCACTATCAACAATTTTCTCTATCTGTGCCTAATTCTTAACGCAGATTCTATGAACAAAACTTTATTCCTAGAACTGCTTGCATGTGGAACACTGTTCCATTGGTCTGCTTCCCAGCCAATTACAATATGGTAGCTTCATCAAGTCCAATGTAAACAAGTTCTTAAATAATCCAAATTATACTCCATCTAAACCATTACTACACTACCGCCTTACATTCATTAACCCGTATACTTGAGTGGTCTTCAGGCTTTTATAAGTGATGACTACCTTGTGAAAAAGAAAACATACTTAGATAAATATTTAATTTTTATCAGATGAAATAATACAACAGTATCATTTGTGCTTAACATAAAAAAGGAAATGCAACATTTTATTTATTATTTATTCAGCATAAGGTTTTGACAAGTATAATCTCTGATGCTTTTTTTACTTGGGTGACCTATATGAAATTTCAAACTGAAAGTATTATTTAATCCATCAAGTTAGATTATTTTTGTTCAACCAGTCATTATTGGCTAGAATTCATAATTTTTATATTCTTAAATATAAAATCAATTGTGGAATCTAGAAATGCCAATATCCTAATTTAGATATAGAAAATTAAGTTTGTCAACGATGACTCAAAATGTATACAAACGTAATAAAACTGACTTACAAAATACGCACAGTTTAATTTTAGATTGTCCACCATAAACAAATATTCCCACCCAGCTATTTGACAACATTCGTATTGGATTCTGAAGAAAGTTGGAGGTTACATCGTCCGAAATGTGAAAATCGCACTCAAGATGAGAACAGTAGTCTGATGAATCCAAATAACCAATACTCATCTCAAAAATTCAGAAATGTCCTATTTGACAAGTGTGTGTGTGTGTGTATATATATATATATATATATATATGATTTTCAGAATGTGAGAGAATGTATATAATAAATTCCACAGCCAAACAACGTCGCAGCTCACAAGAGCCATGGCAGTCAAAGAACCGGAAGTCCAAGACTCGAGTTTCGCCCTCATTTGGGCTCATCAGTTAGACACATCCGAACTCAGGATTCGAAACCCGAGGCTCTTGCATGCAAGGCAAGCACTCTACCAACTGAGCAAACGCCCTGCACACAAGAATTCTATTAACCAACACAGATCAAGCAAACCGCGCCGAAATCTTTGACTGCCATGGCTCTTGTGAGCTGCGACGTTGTTTGGCTGTGGAATTTATTATATATATATATATATATATTCAAACACAGTGTTTGAATATATGGTTAAGTGGCAGTTTTAGTCATTTAGAACTGCTTTAAAGCTTCACCGCTCACTCATTTTCTGACCAAATTTCAAACAATTATTACAGTTTATAGATCACATCAGTTATATTGTGAAAAAAAAAAGAAAAAAAGATTTTTAGTTTTCGTTCACTAAAATAAGTTATAAATTTACTGGTGTTCAAAATTATAAAAATATGTAAGGAGGGGAGTGACGCTTTTTATGACTGGTTTCCATAGCAACCACGTCGTTTCAGCGACTACTGTTGCTACTAATTCACTGCTGTCTTGAAAAGAGAAGTGACAAGTGAAACAAAGAGCATGAAAGGGGGATAATTGGGGGCTTGTATTGAAAGCAGACGAGTGCTGTACATTGGTATTACATATGTTTTTATGGGGTAAAAAAAAAAAAAGACTGAAATTAAACAAAGAACAAGTGAATTTATGGGAAGTCTGGAAAAATCATGGATTACAATAGAAAAATATGAGCATGAAAAGTAATATCGTTAAGCTTAAACATGTAAAAGTAAAGGACTAGTTGTTAAAACTGGAATAGAAAAGGACGATATTTTAGTAAAAAATATAATAAATTTATAACTTAGAATATTGCAGCATTAAGAATATTTTTTTAATTCAATTTATAACATATAATCTATTCTTAATGCTGCAATATTTTAAGTTATAAATTTATTAAATTTTTTACTAGAATTTTCTTTTCCAGTTTTAACAACTAGTCCTTTACTTTTCCATGTTTAAGCTTAACCATATTACTTTTCATGCTCGCATTTTTCTATTGTGATGTGTGTGTGTGTGTATATATTATATATATATATATATATATATATATATACATATGCACATAAATCACATACACAATTTGAAATTATATTTTTTCTATCAACTGAGAACAAAGGCTCTCAAATATTGCCAACATATATAGCATCATTTTTAGAGTATTTATATTTATTCATTTGTGGACTGTTATCCTCATCTTTATAGTTGTTGTTTCAGTGTTTCGGCCAACTAATCCTCTGACTGGCTTTGAAACTGCTAACGTCAGACAATGCTCACTTGGAACTGTAGAGATTAAACATCTCTATTAATTGTGCGCTGGCCCCGTTGAATTTTTTGGTCTTATAAATCCAAATTTTTTGTTCTTATCTGGTTTTCCATCGTCGGATCCATACTGAATGTTATATTATTTTTATTATTGGAATCTTTTGAGATGAGTAATTTGTATATTTATTTGCAAACTGTTATCCCCATCTTCATAAGTGTGGTTTCGCAACATTCGGCCAACTATTCCTCTGGCCTTCATTAGGTGGTTAATCACAATGGGATAGGAATGCTGAATCTCTTAATTCTACATAATTATTGCGTTTCAAAGTCATCTCAAAGAATTTCAACAATTAAATAATATAGCATTTGGTAAAGACCCAACGATGGAAGATCAGATAAAAAAGATTAAAAATTCTTGGATTTATAAGACCAAAAAATCCAACCTTGATTGCCTTTCAGGGCCCGTGGTGCAGTTCATAAACGTTGAATCTCTACGGTTCCAGATGAGCATTGTCTGGAGATAGTGGTTTCAATCCTACCCAAAGCCGGCCAGAGGATTACTTGGCCAAAACGTGATGAGACAACAACTATGGAAGGCAGTAATTACAGAGGATTCAGCATTCCTATCCCATCACAGTTAACCACCTGGTGAAGGCCAGAGGAATAGTTCGCTGAAACGTTGTGAAACAATAATAAGGATAATAGTTCGCAAACAAATAAATATACAAATTACTTATCTCAAAGAATTCCAGTAATTAAATATCATTTTTAGAGCTTTTAACAAAAAGACTGTTTTGAGATTTATTTGTTTTTAAAATTATTCAATTTCTGTTCAGATAAACTAAATTGTGAATCAAATTTGTACTTTTTGGTTGTTTTTTCCTGTCAGATTTGGGAGGAGTGTTGATATATACTTATGAGTATGTTTTGATTTCAATCTAAATAGTCAAGAGATAATGTTAAAATAAGATCATAAGAATAAAAAAAAATATATCTTTTAAAATATATTAACATTTTTTTTTATTTATTAATTGGGCACTTGATTGATTTTTTTTTTTTTTTTTTTTTCTTTATAATCTTGTAATGGAATTTACTAATGATTATTTAGGTTTTCTTAATTTAATTATAAAATAGAACTCTTTGATTTCACAGAATGCAGCAGTTGTTTGTAATTCCGCACTCAAGAAAATGGCTAGATTTTCTAGTATATTTTTATGTGTGTTTGCAGAAACTTTTCCTTGCTGTTTCAAAACTTCCTAAGAAGATACTTTGTTCAACGGCCTATAACATCACGAGTGGAGAAAAAATTCATGTATGTATTTTCGCTTTTGTATTTAAAACAAAAATTAAAATGATTTTTAAACTATATTTCTCTTATGTGGTCATGGTTGTGGCATTCATCCTGGGTTGGTTCAACTCCTTCCAACAAGTTCATGTCCCAAACACTGGCTGACCAGACATGATGATTTCAACCTGCTTTATAGTTGTAAGCCATTCGCGATTCCAACAATGAATAAAGGTGAAAGTTCAGAATCAGTTCAGCGTTCTGCTTTCACTGTCCTGAGTCAGGTTTTGGATTGACCATCGCTATGTTTCTTCCAGCTTGGTGTTGGAGATGGATCGATGACTTTACGGATGAAATCACCATCTGGTAAGAGGAGATTTTGAGAGGGAGTGGATCGTGCAGTGAGTGCGAATTGAATTGTTTGGTACAAACTGTTGCCAGTGGACACGGAGGACCTACCAACCATATTTTTATTTATATTCTATTAACAGAACCCCCCCTCACACAGAATGCAATCCTTTATAGCAAAAAGGTTCTTAATAAGTACACTTATTTTCAGCATTAAAATGCAATCCAAATAAAGCAGTTCTTCAAAATGTATAAACTGCAGTTTGAATTTAAAAAAATTAAAGCATTTATGAAAGTAAATACTGTATTAATTGTGAATGATATAAATTGTATGTTAGCAAAATCAGTGTCAAAACAATTGAAATTAAAAAATATATTCAAGAGCTCTTTTATATATATATATATATATATATATATAGTCTGCTTATCCTTGGTTACTGTAGCTTTACGCAAATCTAAAGCATATGCCATCTTGTGTGAATGAATATCTAATTGGAATGATGTGCTTTCCTCTAGAATGCACCGATGGAGTTGAAATCTGGGATATCAATTATTGAATTCCAGTTTCTCAATTATTTTGATTATTTCAGCTTATAGTACTTGATGGTCTCAAGCAATCACGAATCTAAGTATTAATCATGACAACATGGAAGAACAATTATCTACAAATAAGATGGCATACAATAAATTTATTACCTCCTCCAAGGAGATTGTGTTTTTGGTTCAGTACATCACTTGACCAATTGGCACCAAACTTTGTCAAAATATGATCTAACTTAAAACAGATTTAACTTTGGAACATCTAAGTCCCAGATGGTGGAAAACGTAAAAATATTTTTTGTAATGATTTGTTTCGTTCATCGCATACTCGCTATGTAGCGTGTATTGTAGTAAATTTCACATCTTTTACAACTTTGAAAATTTTGGTCGTGGTTGAAATTTGGATGGAATTTCAACTTCCTATTTTTACAAATTTGATGTAAGGATCTGATTCTCTTTGCAAGTAAGAAAATTTATGCCTGGTCAGATAGTTATAAACGTTTTCATGGCATAACTTAGAGAACATATAAAGTGTGCTTGGGAAACATGTCATACCAATACCAACAAGAAACATTGGTTCCACAGCATATTGTACTATCCATTACGTTATTTCTAATTAAAATCAATGGGATTTGAAAAAAAAAAAAACACTATTCGTTGATTTCTCTATTACTTGTTCATCACCAAACATACCAACTATAGAAGGACAAATGTCACACTACCTCAATGAAATAGACAATTAAATTTATTAAAATGGATTTAAACTATCCAAAAGCAAAACCACATGCATCCATTTATGCAAGAGACAAAAATACCACCTTGACCCATAGCTCAAACTAGATGGACAACTAATACCAGTAATACAGCATACCAAACTTTTAGGAATCATTTTTGACAATAAACTAAACTTTGAGGTGCACATTAGCAACTTGAAACAAATATTTAAAAGCAATAAACATCATAAAAATAATATCTGGGAGGCAGATTAAACTAGAATGTTTGAAATATACCATACACACATCAAATCCAAACTGAACTAGTTGTATACAGCTCCACTTGCAAATCTTTAAAAAAAAATTATTAACCATACAAGATCAAAGTTTGAGACTTAGCCAATGAAAAAGCCTGTGAACCACCTTCCCATTTAAGATGGGGAAAACTAGCTATACAATACACAATAAAACTGCAAAGCAATCCAAAAAACTCAACATATGAGATGATCTTCAATCCCCAATTCATACTTTTCTTTTCAGTCAAACCAAAAAAAATATACCCTCTTTCGGACACAGAATTAAGGAAACAATATCCCAAATCATTCAAAAACCAGACAATATAGCCACACAAAAAACAAATAACAGACTACCATGGATATTGAATATGCCAAATATTGACCTAACACTTATCAATTTCAAGAAAAACAATTTAATAAGTTGGAGCAACAATAGAGAACTCTTGAGAAAATATCAAAGACACAGAGATATACACGGATGGATCCAAAACAATGAATCGAATAGGCATAGCCTATACAAATGGGCAAAGCCAATGCCAAATATGACTGCCCAACGATGCAGATGAATTAGAAGCCATTAAAATGGCACTCAAATTCATCAAAGACAACAACGAACAAAAATTCATTATATATACACTCGTTATTCTATTTCATGGCCTTTGAAGGAAAGCCAAACACTTTCATCATAGAAATAACACAAGAATACAGTGAAATAACTGCAAATGGTAAAATAATTGTAATAGCCTGGGTACCAAGCCATATTAGCATCCAAACCATCAAAACAAAAAATCTAAATCCCATAAACAGACTTAAAAAAAAAAATATTAAAGGAAAAAAGGTGGCAAGAAGAGTGGAATAGATGCACCAAGAACAAATTAAACCAAAAACAGGAATGAAAGGGAGAGATCGTACTAAACAGAGTATAAATTGGGCATACAAAACTAACCCATTCTTACTGGATCAAAGCTAAATACACTTTGCAACCAACAAATAACAGTAAGAAAATATTTTAGAACGACAAATATCGGTGAAATGTTCCCCAAGCAAATTATACAATACTTGAAAGATGGAACTGTTCAAACTTCTCTAAACCAAACAAATAAACAAAATCCCAACAAATTAACACCAAGCCAACTGTATAACAAACATAAAGCAGAACTAGACAAATCAACATGCATATAATACCATACTGGCATTAAATAACTCTTCAATGGTTGATATGCCAAAAAGTGCAAATAATCAATCCATGACATAACTTCGGGAATATTTCATACAATATGAAGAAATAAAGTCCAGATAATACCTTGGTATATCCAAGATAAAGACAACAATTGGAAATCTATAATAGAATTGTCCAAATACTATGGACATTTTTATTTTTGTAAAATTAATGAATTTTTTTAATTCTTTGTGTGTCTATCAGAATATTTAAAATCTTTACTTTTTCTCAGGGTACACCTGCTTTATTTCTGACTGAACTTCTCCTCACTCCTTCCATATTTGAAGAGGGAATTTCTCAAGAGAAGTGAGTAATAAAAATATTATTTTTAATTTTTCTTTGAATATTTTTTTATGATTTATCATTATTTTAATTTACATGTTTTCTTTGAACTATTGCATTTATATTTCTACTACATTTTGGTGGATCTGACTTCCAATCATAAGTTGTATTCATGCCAATATTTTTTTTTTTTTTTTAATTTTTTTTTTTTTATTTAAATACAATCCTTAAATACAGTTTCCTATTTTTAAATCTGTTTTGACATCTGTTTAATGAATCAACATTCATTGCATTTATTAAATTGTCACAATGGATCTTTGCATAAATATGAAAGCAGCCATTCAATTGTATCACACACTATTCATACAATTGCATAAGCGTTCATATAAAATATGCCTCCTACTAATCAGTTCATCTTAGCATATAATATACCATCAACATGTAACAATAATAAACAATAGTATTATTTAAGCAGTTTGGAATAAATTAACAATATTCCTGGCCAAATTATTTAACTATATCGATATTGAAGGCACTAATCCAAATAAAAATGATTTGAAAATGTCTAATAATTATCTACTATTTTATAAAAGGAACTTTTTCTGTGAATTCGTTCGTTATAGACTTGAAAACTGCTGGGTTGCACATAAGGTACCTTCATAAGAAATTTCATAAAAATTGGCCCAGCCACTTTTGAGTCCATATTGAACAAACTCGCATACAGACATGCACAAACACACAGTCCCCTTTTAAATAATAGAGATGGAGATATGATAGCTATTGTAAACTGAACCTTGAGTAACAAGAAATAGTAATAATGTTGGTAATTTCATGCCATTAGAAGAATTCATAAGTTTACGTTTCATGTGTTTTAATTGGAAAACGGCTAAAAATAAACTTTCATTTAATTCTTGATAGCTGCTTAAAATCATTTCTAAGTTTGAGTTCAAATCTGAGCAGATCCCTCATGCCCTTGTTTTGTGAAACGTATGAAACCACCCTTTCTAAACTTGTTAAATGAATCGTTTATAACGGGTATTATTTCAGCATGATGCAATCGAAGACGTGTTAATATTGTAAGACAACCAAATAAGTCGATTTGTTGGAAACTAAATCATATTGGCTTTAGGTTAAAATATGATAAATTTAAGGCTTGAAATATTGTAGTGATTTAGTTTTTGATTCCTTTTTAATTAATAAAATTTTTTTAATTTTTTTTTCTCTCTTCAGTTACATGACTTTGTTTGGGAACTTAATTGAAATGGGCATGTCTAATCCTTCTGGCGCCCTTGAATTCTGCCAGGCTGTCATGCAAGTCTTGGATCGTCATGCTGGTTTTGCTCAGCATCCTGACCAGTTATTTAAATTGTGGTTAGTCATTGCAACCCCCCTGCTGGAACATATCACAAAGGTAACCATTTACATCTCATCATTATAATTATGCATGAACAGTTTTTTTTTTTTTTACATGGTTTTCATTTATATTAATTCAATTACTAAATTTATTTCTCTAAGAAATCCTTATTACTTGGTGATAATTATTTTGAGGCTTTATTCCTTATTCAACAGACACGTGAAGTTAACCAAGGAGATGCTCTAGAACATAACTTTGCATCACTTTACCAGACACTGTTTTTCCCTGTTAAATGGCTGTTTGGAACAAATTTATCACAGGTCAGTTTTTTTTTCTCTTTATCCAAATTGTAATACTGTTTTTTTATGTTGGTTAAAATTCTTTTTAGCTGACACGGTTTTAATTTGTTGTAATATATACATCTATCAGATTTTGTATAAAGTTGCTAAATTATTTTATCAAAAGCTTTTGTAACATAGCTATTAATACAAGTCAACTGCATTCCACGTCTAGAAAATACCTTTTACCGTTGATCTATGCTTGGCTAGCATGAACATTCTACATACTTTTCATGTGTGTCATGACCTAAAAGTGTATCTGCTTATGAGGTCACAATTTTGAAGCCTTGTGTAAAGTAGGGTATGACTACTCCCAGGGAGACTCTGGGCTACAGTAGAGATAACTGCCAGAGCCTCAGCTATAATTTAGGATTTAATTTGGGGATAAAATGATTTAACATTGGTTGATATTCTAACAAACAACTAGTCATGTGATCTTAGCTATGTGTACAGGCTTCATAAATAATAAAATTCTTTTATAATGGTTATAAATTTTAATATGAGAATATAAACTCTGATAAAAGGTTTAACATTTGATCCTGAATACTAAACTGATTGTCCTAATACTTTTTTTAGACTCTAAAATTAGCTATGATTTTTATTTGCAATTTCCCTAGAAGTATGGATAAAATTGCAACTACTATTCAATTCTATTCAGTGAATCGTTTGAGGAGTATTGTTTCTTGATTAAATGATCCAAAAATGTGTCTTATAAAAACAAATCGTGAAAATCATTAATCTCAAGTTTGTAAAGAAATATAGTTTCAACTTAGTTTGTTTGTCCTGTTTATTATTAAATGCCCCCCCCCTCAATTGTGATGAAAACTCTTGAATGACAAAGCATTAAATTCAGCTGTTAAACAATCTAAAGTTGGCACTTCAGATTTTTTTTCCTGTGATTCTCATGGATAGCTCTACTCTTGAAGAAAAATCTACTTTGAAACTTCTTGGTTTTTCTTTTTCATTTTAAATCTTTATTAGATCCATTGCTCTTTTAGCTTCTTATGAAGTAGGTTCTTTATCGTTCTAAACACTTTCTCACCTGAAGCTATTTTCTATTGCTACAAATCTACTATTGAACCAGGCATGGAGTATTGTCGTCACATTTGAACTGGTGAATCTCTGTCCTATTTGAGAGTTCTTGATAAGATGCAAAAATGTATTTGCAATTTAAATGATCTTGCTCTCTCTCACAGATGTAATATTGCTATTCTGCCTTTTCTATAAATACTATTATGGTATGTGTTCTTCAGAATTGTCTCTTCTCTGCTTCTTTTGTTCCAGCTCGTTTGGCTCGTTGGTCTAGTAATCTTCATCAATTTGCTGTTTTAATATCTCATTGTAATACAGCTTTCTATTACAGTAGCTTCTTTCCAAGGATTGCAAACTTGTGGAACTTTCTTTTACTGACTCTTAACCTTGTTCGTTTTAAGACTAAAGTCAATAGGCCTCTCTTGTCTCTTCAAAATTGATCTTTTGTTCTTTTTAGCTCTTTACATTAAGTGGCTTCACACCTTGTCTGGAACAATTTTCATAAAAGAAAAAAAAAAAAACAGTTTTTAAGCAAAAATAAATTTTAATTAGAAATAAGCCTAATTAAATTTGAATAAAAAAAATGTATGAGAAGAGTATTTGTTCCATCAAAAATGAATACATGAAATGTAAAAACATTTCTCAACATTTTTATAACAATAAAATTTGTTTGCATTCATTCAATTATTTACTTTACCAATTTCTGTGAAATTTATGTTATATGATTGATATTTTTGTACAACAGTTAAAATGCTTTACCTTTTTTGCATGTTCTATTTTAAAGGGAAACATAAAGAGCTTATTGAAGATGTGGCGCAATATCTATCGTACATTTGTATACCTGGCTGCCCTTGTTGTGAATGCATCTACCAATATAACGTGTGAACATCTCAGTCACTTAATTCTTGAAGAATTATCAAGAGGGGACAAACATTTAGAGGTAAATTGCACATTTTTTTTTTTTTTTTTTAATTTTAAGAAGCAGATTTAGAATCCGTCAGTGGTTGTTTGCCTTAAGAGCTGCTGGAAGATGTTAAGCTTTCGTCAATATTATTTAATATTAGCAGTTACAAGGAAATGTTTTTTTTCCACAAGTTTTTTAATGATTAAGTTGATTTTATCTTGGAGACTTTTTAAAAAAAGAAGAAAAAAAGGAAGCTTTTTTTTTTTTTTTTTTTTATTTAACAAGACAAAGCAAAAAATATGGCATTAAATCAGTTTGATTTTTAAAGTTTGACAACCTTGAATTTGATATTTGATTCTGACTAGCCAATTGTTTATGTAAGTCATAGGTCTTATGTTAACGGTAAAAATTTTAAATTCGAAAAAGTTTGGAGCTCAGTAAGCAAAACAAAAATGTAAATAAAAATTCCCAGGCAACGCTGAGTAGGTACAACTTGTGCAACATAATATATCAGAACAAGAAATTATTTAAATGTTAGATGGGGGGTGGGGCTGTAATAAATCCAGGTTTTCCTTATTTATAAAATTTTTGAAGGAGGTTCTACTTTTACTTATTTTTATTATTCATAATTAGTTTGCACTTGTGTAACCTTTGAAACTTTACACATCTATTTTATCATCCATCCATTGCAAGGATGGAACATTCAAATTGTTTGTAGTTATTTCACTGATATTATAGTTTTTTTTTTTTTTTTTTTTTTTAAGATGTTTTTAAAAGTATAAAAGAATAAATTTTATTACTTGTAAAGGTTTGTTGTTTCTGATATTTCTGTATTGTTACAGGGTTTTCTTATCCTCAGTTAAATATAGGCCACATGTTTTTTTTGTTTTTTTTTTTTTTTTTACCCCCACCCAATCTTCCAAATTTGTATGCTGAAAACTTGTTTATTAAACTTGTTTTCTCAATTTTTTGCAGGATTTTGTATTTTTGGATTGTTTGATTCAGTTGTGTGAAGTTCTGCTGTCCTGTGTCAATTTTTCTTCTAATGTTGGAAATTCGCCTTTTGGTAAGTGTGTGTAATATATAATCAGTAATTTTATTTATTACTAGTTATCTTAACCTGTGCTGTGCAGAAGTATTTATACTTTAATGTTTTTGTATTGCTCATGAAGTGACATAAAGTTAAATTTTAAATGTTTAGAAAGTGTTACTCTGACATAAAACTTGCATCACATAATTATCACCAAATTTCTTTTTAATTTTTAAATTTTATAGTTAGTACGTATTTGAGTATCCATAGTTTACATACAGTGTAGATGAAATTTATGCACCTTTTGAAATATTTGAACTCAGTGATTCTGGTTGTAATAAGAAAATAATCACAACTAAACTGGTAAAACGTAAAACTAGATCCTTAAAAAAAAAAAAATTGCAAATGAAAGCTTTCTTTTCCATAACACAAGCTGATGTTATTAAATGTCAAAATAATTTTTTATATAGTTTTTGTTTATTGGCCTTTTCTCAGAATTGGAATATGGTAAAAATCTCGTTTTATATAATAGTGGGATGTGCCCATCCTTTCCAGGTCCTAAAATATAATTAAATATATTTTAATTCATGCAGATTTTGTATTTGTTAACAGTCAATTCTCTATTGAATTATATATATATATATATATATATATATATATATATATATATATATATATATATAATTTAAAGGAGATTAGAATAATAGTCTAAAGAGCTAAGTGTATTTTAATGTAATAGTGAAATTACTAGTTTAATTAAAATACAGGAAATGCTCGTTGTAATTTAGATATATAATAAGCTCGATAGTTAAATGTCCTAGAGCTAATTCAATATTAAGTAATGTGATTTATAATTTAAAAATTTTTAAAATTTTTAAAATTTAAAAATCAAAATTTAATTAAATTAAAAATCAGTTTCATAAGAAGTTCATAAATTAAGTTAAACCAATTACCGCCCTTAGACTCGTAAATCAAATAATAAATAAAGCCATGACAATTATCTCCCCTTAAAAACTTGCAAAATAAATACTCTCTCTCTATAGATATTAACTGTAGCGTCTTTAAATCAAAATACGCTAACGGAAACAATTTACTGCACGAGCGTCGCCCTTTTAAAATTCATCATTCAATAAAATAAAAAGCTATAGCAAACATCTAAATGACTACTTTAAATACAGTTCCTGATTTCAAAAAAAGAAAAACCAAAAGGTAATTATATATATCTATATATTTTTAAATCAAATTTATTATGTAAATTCAAAAAAAATATATATTTTTTCTACTCATTTCTATCTCTAACCTATACCAATTTTCTTATTAATTTTCTTATTAATTTTCTTATAAATTTTAAATCCAAACCTTTTACTTCAATTTTTCAGATTCATCTGCCTTACTTTTAATGCTAGGTTTATTTTTGGTGTCTTTTCAATTCAATAGAAATCCTCCTAAATTTGCTGATGAGGAGACCGTGCTTACCAAAAAAACTATGTATAATTGTTCTACGTGACTTCATGTATACCACAAATAAAAAGCACGGATTTCCGAAACGATTGTACAGATAATTGACTTTGTTGTTGTTCCTTCTTATGAAACTGATTTTTAATTTAATTAAATTTTGATTTTTAAATTTAAAAAATTTTTAAATTATAAATCACATTACTTATATATATATATATATATATATATATATATATATATATATATATATATATATATTGAATAGAATTTAAAGATAAATTCGAAATGATAAAATCATTTTTATTTACTTTGTTGGTGTTTCATTCCAATATTTTGCTAAAAAAATTAGCTTCATCAGGGTTTTGGGTCCAGTCCGATTTTTTTTTTTTTTTTTTATGAAGAGGAGGAAATCTTTGGAGAAGAAAAATTTAAATGTACGTGCTGTCAGTTATTTTAACGTATGCGTTGCCCCAGCTCCGGGCATGAATATGGAGTGAAAAGTAATTACACACTTTAGAAGACATTTATTTTGATTTCTAATTTATCTTTAAATTCTATTCTTCTAAAGTGTGTAATTATTTTTCGCTTCGTATTCATGCCCGGAGCTGGGGCGACACACACATTAAAATAACTGACAGCATGTACATTTAAATTTTTCTTCTCCTCATAACAACAAAATGAAGAAAAAAAATACGGACTGGACCTAAAGCCCTGATGAAGTTAATTTTTTAGCGAAATATTGGAATGAAACGCCAACAAAGTAAATAAAAATGATTTTATCATTTCATGAGATTTAAAGCTTTCGGAAAATAGGTAAAAAAGATTTAATATTAAATAACTTCAAAAAATGAATCGAATTTGGTCATGCGCAGAAAAAAGTAAAAATGTTGGCAAGTTGAAATGAACAGTTTTCATTTCAACTTGCTAACATGTCTGCACATTATTCATCTATTAAACAAAGATTTTTCTTGTTATAAACCATCTTTAGTATATGATTATTATTTCCTATTAATTTAAGTGTTATATGACCAGTAGTTTAGGAGTTTAGCAGTTAAATATTTATGCACAGACAAACACACACATACATTTACTGTTTTATTTATATAGGTAGAAGATAGATTGTAAGGTCTAAAACCAAAAATTGTTTTAATTTTCAATTTTTTTACTAATTTTCAACCTCCATGTTAATTTATTTCAGCTCTCAGCAGTCCTGGAAAATGGGGTGGGAAACGAAAGCAGAAACCATTAAAGAATTTACATTCCTTTGTCATTTTACTGCGCAAAGTGATGTTAACTTTTCAAGAACATCTCAAAGTCATGACAGAAAACAACAGCAGCATCTGTACTCCTGAAAAGCAGGTGATTTTTTTTATATATATACATCTACACATACATATTGTAATTTGAAATCATAAACTTGAACAAAATATTTTCATAGCACTAGACATTGAATTTGTGAATTGTAGTCAGCTAATGTACTTAACTTTTTGTGTAGTGCTACCGGAAGGAGTGACAAGACAAATCAGTTCCTTTCACTTTTATTGTTCTTCAGTATTTTTACTGTTAAATGATTTATTGAATAAAACAGAAGATTTCAATAATTTCATTTGTTATTTTGATTTCAATAATTTTATTTTTATACTTTTGTAAACATTTATTATATAAATTCAAAAAAAAAACTTATGAAAAAAATTTTTGAATTTAATATTTTTTTATATAATTTCATAAATATTTATAAAATTTAAAATAAAAACTTATTTCTTTTAATTTTATTAAAAATGCAAATAATGAATTCTTATTTTTATCTGTATGATTTTAATTTTTATTGTATATTTTTCAATAGTGTCCTTTCTATTTTATTTCAATAAATCACTTCACAATAGAAATACTGAAGAGCAAGCAATAAAAGTGAAGGAACTGATTTGCCTTGTCACCATTTCCAGTAGCGTTATTTCAGAAGCTGACTATAAGCCATTATTAGTTCTTTCAATTTTTATTTTTCAAAGATGATTATCTCAAATTATATATTGTTCAATGAGGAAGCATAAAAACTCACATTTTCAAATAAAATTTCTAACTATAATGTAATCTTATTCAGAATCTTGTAAAACGGGTCAATTTTGATAATTTGTTAACTATTTAAATTAAAGTTTCCTTTGTTTAAACTTTGTAACCTTAAAATTGGTAGTTTATAACTTTGCCAATATTGAGGTCACATAATTTGCTGTATACAAAAGATTATGGTTCATTTATTTCTAAGTATATTTCATTGGTTAATTTTAGTCGTGATTAAATTCAAGTAGATATAGGAACAATAAATTTCTTCTCCCTGCATGTTTTAGTACGACTCTTGTGGTTTTTCTATCTCTAGTTATATCGACAGTTTCAATTAGTTTCTCTCTCTGCACTCCTATTGTTTTCATTCTCCATCTATGTAGCTATATCGGCAGGTAGTAGGTAGTAGATGCTGAGCATGAAATTTTAGTTGAATGCCTACTAAGACAATAATGTACCAAAGTATTAATATATTGATTGTAACTTTACTAATGCCTTTTGTTTTGTTTATATATTTCAGTCATCTGCTAGTCAATCTACTGCTAAGTGTCTTATTGGTGTATTGTCGTCATTATTTACTGGTATTACTACAACTGTAAGTTATGTGGTACCAGTTTTAGAAAAGTGTGCAGAACCAGTTAGCGGATTGTTTGCTTTATCTAAAGCCAACACAAAGATATATCCTGTCAGTTTCCTTCCGAAAGTAAGTTTCAAAATTCAATGTATGCATTTGTACTTAATTTTATTTTGTTATTTTTTACTTGTAATTAAAAATAATTGCCTATTGGCTGCTATAGACACGTATGAAGACACTAATGTGCAGATAATTTATAAAGCATACTTGATAGAATTAGTTTAAATTTTCTTTTCTATGAAAAAAAAATATATTTGTTAAATTCTTTGCTTAAACTCTTTTCATAATTAACTACACAATCATTAAATTTTGTTTGTACACAGCTGGTGGGTGTATGTTGATATTTGAACAAAATTCAAATTCGTTTCTATTCTTTTACAGTTTTTTTTAATTATTTCATTATTGCAAATAAGTATTAAAAATTCTACTTTTATTCCCTTAATCATGCACGTTTATTTATTTTTTACTAAAAGCTGATTTTTTTTTTTTGCTCTTTCACTATTAACTAAGATTTTCTTTTCACACTCTTATTAATTGATCTGTCAAACTTTGTGTGTTAACATTTTAATTTTATTTGAATAATCTTAAACAGTAAATTTTTATTTTTACAGCTCGATAAGCTGTGGCAAGACATTATTTATTGTAGTCAAAATGTCTACACAGGAATGTATGATACTGACTTCCTGTTAACCCTCAGCCCATTGCTTGAAGTCAATTTCCTGCACAATCGACGTATGATTAAACAACAGACTGTTCAATTTTGGAATGCCACTTTCGGTCAGTCTCCGTCTCTGGTCTATCCAGAACCGTTACGGTATGTAATTTTCCTTATTCCTCATTCGTGTAATTATTTTTAATGGCAGTGTGATTTTGAAATGGCTACATTTGCAGACTGAAATCTACTCCTGAAAGCAAATTTGATCTGTTACTCTGTTACTGTTGGACTAAGTTTGAACCTACAGTTTCTGATGTAATAAGAAATTAGAATGGAAATGTAAGGGAGATAACTCCATTTAAAAAAAAAAAAGACATATTTTGAATTTTTATTAACTTCAGAATTGACAAAAATTTTAATTTTGTGCAATTTATCTGATTTTAATTTTTGTTCAACACTTATAGAACAAAAAAGTTTTTGTTTTACATATTGTTACCTCATACATAGTATTATCTGCAGGAATACTTGACCTTTTTTGCCTTAACCACCACAAAAGTCCCATTAAATTAACCTTGTTTTGTACATTCAACAATATTTCTTTTCGTATGTGAGCATGAACTTTCATTTAAAACGTGGAATGGCCGACCTATTCAAATAAGACAGACAATGAGGGGAGGTTTTGTCATGATTTTGCCATTGCTGTACTTTATCTTTAAGAATTAAAAAAAAAAAAAAAAAAAAAAAAAAAAAAAAATTTCAATATTATTTTAAATGTTTTCGAAAGTTTGTTTTTGTTTGTAAAAAAAAGGGGGGGGTAACTCAATTCGTTAAAATTTCAAAAACTAATGAAAGTTGTTTACTTAATTTGAATAAAAAGAAATTTAAATAGGTTTTTCTAAGTTAACAAAGATGTTTTCTAAAATTTAAATTGCCTTGTTAGTTTTTGTAAAAATAAAATTATTCATAATATTCAATTTCGCCCAATTTCCTTCAACTTTGAGTAAAATCACAACTTGTGTTCAAATGCCTATTAACATTTAAAAGTGCGCTTAATAATTCATTTATATGAAATTCTTTTGCTTTTAATGTCCTAGACAATTAGTCTGACAGCTTGGATCATTTTTGAAGTAGAGGATGACTTTGGTTTTATTAAGTCTAAATGTTTTTTTTTTTTTTTTTTTTTATTGGAGACAGGGTTAACTTATTGCTAATAACCTGGGGTATGTTTATCGGGGGTTATACTAACATGACTGCATGACCATTTTCTCTTTATCAGTGTGAACATCTCTTGTGCACTGGCTTTTCAATCCCTTCCAACCTTGTCTGATTTTCCTAGAGTGAGAGGAAGGCAAATAACTTAGAAACTTGTATAAAAAAATTCTAATAAAAATGATTAAATCTCAGATTTTCACTGAAAGTCAATTGAATTATATAAATGTGTCTCCCACTCACATGCACACTTGTCGCCCCCACCCCCTTACTTTCCGTTTCCTTTTAAATGTAAAGTTCTGCTCGTTTTGATAATAATTTAAAAATTTTGTATTTCATCTTTTTTTTTAGTGTTGTTCTTAGCAAAGTTAAAGTAAAGGTAATGATTATGTTGCCCAGCTGGATTAGTTCAGAAATTCAAATAATTGAAGAAACGCCCACAAGCCAATTCAGTGAGGTAAATATGAATTGCTGTCTTTATCTCTCTACGTATATATAAATAAGCTAAATTTGACATCGTTTGTTGCTTCCTTTTTCCTTATGATAAAAAAATAAAAACAAACCATAACCTACAACCAAACTCCTGGAATAATTTGTGCATATCATTTAAGTTTAAAATTAAAAAAATATTTTTTCTGAAGAAGTTCTTCTGTTTTAGAAAATAACTCCCATTTACTAAAAATAAAAGAAGCATTGCCGAAATAGTTTACAAAATTGAAACACACTTTAACAAAAATAATTACACAAATTGTTGAATAATAATAACAAAAATAATTACACAAATTGTTGAATAATAATAACAAAGGTGAATACAAATGAAAAATATTAATACATGAATACTAAACCTGAACAATTATAATCAGTTAATCAATCAAAAAAGAAAAGTTGGAAACAAGTTAATTAACTAAAAATTAAACAATGTTAAGTAATAAAATAATAAACATTTTTAATTAAATGTTTTGGTAATGCTTTTTTTTTTTTTTTTTTTTTTTAGATAATCCGCCTCTAAAACATAAGCGTTGTCCTCTTATAAAAACAACAAAATACTAAAATTTATCTTCCACTCCTCTAGAAATGAGTTAATATTGCTTAAAAAAAAAAAAAAAAAATGCCAACAACCTTGTTGCTTGTACAACCAACTGAATGGGGGGAAACTAAGATTTCCTGCTCTCCTTTCAATCTCATAACCAGGTTATGAGTCACAAATTGGCAGTTAATGCAATGAAAAACTACCTGAATTACATTATGACAATGGGATTGAGAATTATTTAGATAATATATCAAGGACTAAAGGAGTTTATTGTAAAAGGTCAGTTTTAGCATCCTGGGTATATCTATTCCTGTAAAGGCTCGAATTTAGGGAGTATTGAATTTCTCTGATTCTGAATAGTTGTGCATGTTAGGTTGACATCTATTACATAGAATATATTGCTTGAAGACTCACAGACTTTTATCGAAATAACCTATAAATGTGATAAGCTAGGAAAAATACAAACTTTCATCAAAATAACTGAGAACTGACCTCAAAAGGGTTGGTATGCCATAAAATGAACGAGCAAATCCGTTACTTTTAAGAACAAGTAGGAAATTGACAAATCCATTTTTATTTTAAAAATATTTGTTTCTTATACAAGTTATTTAATTTTATATTTTTATTGTCTCCCACAGGCTAGCTCGCAAGTATCTGATGTAATTCCAGTGCCAGTCATGTCCCCTTCCAAGATGCATGGCAGTATGTTAAAAAATGCTGCACTCAGCCCATTGCCTTCTTTTGTTGCAAAACCAAAACCTGTTAAAGACTATTCAGCTAGCAAGAAGCTGTCAATAAGTGAACTTAATGATAAGGTAAGATATTTTCTAATATTTGTAGTATAGCTGTTTCTTTTTAACATAAATATTGTTTCTGGTTATTGCTAATAATATCTGTAATTATGTGAATATTTTTCAAACCAATTTATTGAATTTTTTTTTTTTTTTTTTTTTTTTTTCATCTAACTTCTGCTATGATGCGAGTAACCTCCAACAACCAAGACTATAATGAATAATAATAGTAGGCACATTTCTGTCCCCCCCCCCCTTGCTATCATTTGTAAATACTTTCTACTTGACAATGAATTTATCATTTAATGCCGGTTTCCATGCAAGCACATTTTTTGCCTGGTGGCTCTTTTAGGCCTCTTGGTTTTGTGCAGGGTTCGGTCATAATCTCAACTTCCTAAGGTCCTCCTTAACTGACCCCCATGTCTTACATGGTTTACCCCTTCCCTCTAAATCTGTCAAACCTACATCTGCTGACTGGGTTTGTGTTATCTATCCTTTCAACATGTTCATAGCACCTAACTATTCTGGCACAAAACATGTCAGGAATATGTAATCTATTCCTCAATTCTGATGACTTCCTATCCCTGAGACTTGCACCATGTCCTCCATCTCGTCATCTGCATATATTCTAAAAATTCTGTTAATGTCCTACTGTGCCAAGTCCCACTACCATACATCATGATACTCCTAACACAGGCTGTATATAGTTTTTCTTTAACTTTGTGAGAGAAAACATGATTAGTTAAGAGGGGTAACAGATCTCAAAATTACTTCCAACCTGATCTTAGACGAGCTATAGAACTTGTCTCTGTATCTGCACTGATCATGTCACCAAGATTGAAAAACTTGTCTCTTTAATTTCTACATAAAAGTTGATTTCTGTCAGCATGAAAATTCTTTTAACATTTAAATTTGAGTGAAATATGTCCTTCTGCTATTATAGACATTCTGTTAATATATATTGTTGGTCCCCCGACAAAAGGAAGGTGGACCTGTAAATTCACCCTTGCCACACTTTTCTCAATAACTATGCATTGGAATTATTTGAAATTTTGCACAAACATTAAACATGATATGAGTATGCTGAACTTTATCATTTTTTTTATGCCTTGTTTATTGAGCACTCACAGGGGAGCATGCATGCTTCACTTGTTAATCTTTTAAATAAGATGTTATGCGATTAACTAGATTTTATTTTTTTAATTTTTTTTTCAAATAGTATTTTGAAAATTAAATTTAAACCAAAAATGAAACTAAAATATACTTTTGTTATGGTAATCTTAATCTTTATTTATAAAATTATTGGATGTAAATATTTTCCAAAACTTCAAATTTTAATAAACAAGAACTTCCTTCTCATTTTAAAATCCAATTACTTTCTGTTTACTAATTGAAATGCTTCCATGCTAAAAACTAAACTTAGCGAGAAATTTTCTAAAACATTTTTTTGAAATTTTTTTGAATTTGAAAAACATTTAATTCAAACTAATTTCTTCCACAAAATTTTCAATAAAAATAACAAAACTGTCATACATTTGCTGTCAAAACTTAGAAATCGTAATTAAAGCACATAACAAAATACTCAATTCCAGTTCAGTGGAGAAAGACAAAAACTAATGCGTAAACAAATGATCAATATAGTAACAATAAAAATAACACATAGTATAGCAGAAATACAACTACTAGAAATAATCCAATCATCCAAACAAATTAATAGAAGTTAATAATGGAAATACAGTTTTGAATTACTTGGGGTCTTTATCCAGTCATGGCTAAGGAAATGAGAGCATGCTATCCCCCATAAAGTAAATACAGGATCCCATTTGATGTGCAGATTCCCAACCTATGGAAACATTGTGAAAATAAAACTCAAGATGAAAACTATATTTAGAAGAATCCAAATAACCAATCTTCATCTCAAAAATTCAGAAATTAAAAAATGCTAAATAAAAATATCACTAGCAACTCATTACTGGCTTCTCAAAGAAAACAAACATTCACCAAAAGAGTGGGAAATTGTATGACAGGTCAATACATATACAAATTTAGACTACCTGTGTACATTATGTCTGAATGAGAAATTTTTAATTGTAACCTAATTTGTCATAAGCTATAGAAGTGAAATAGCAAACAACTGTATACATTTATTTTAGGATAAAAATATAATTGAATAAAAATAAAAATGTTGAAAAGGGGGGGGGCATGAAAAAGTGTCAACCTTTCTTTATTGGAATATTTTCATGATTAGACTCATCTAACCACGTTTTCTTGAAATTCATATTTGATAAGAATTATTAAAAATGCCCACTATACCAATGAAAATAAGAGAATTGATTGTTATGAATAAGGGAAAAGGCCAATCCCTTAATTCCAAAGCTAAACAATTTAAAATTCATGGTTCAACAGTTAAAAAAATATGGAAAACATATGTAAACTATGGAACAATCAAGAATCTTTCAAAAGGCTATAAAAAGAGAAAGTTGATAGAGATGAGAGGAGACTTTGCTTAAATTCAAGGAACCACCCCTAGGGGTGGGGGGCATGGTTTGTCTATAAATATATCTCCTCCTACATGTAAGAGAACTTTAAGGAGGCATAATTTATGAGGGTGTGTGGCTTGCAAAAAAAAAAAACACTTAAAAATGAGTCATGTTGCTAACAGGAAAAGTTTCTGTAAGAATATGTTGAAAAAAAAAAAAACAGGAACTTGATAATATTGTCTACTCATATGAATGCAAGATAGACCTCTATCCAAGGGGCCGAAAATATGTAAAAACAACCCCATAACTACATAAGAAGTACAAATATGTCAGGAAAACCTTCAAAGGGGCAAATTCCTCAATTAATACTTGATGTATCAAAGCTGCTGGAGAGAGATGCATCAAACTGTATAAAGGTAACTTGGACAGTTATATATACCAAGATATATTGGATGAAACATACCTTCCTATCCATCAAAATGAGCATGTATTTATGCAGGATGGGGCAAAGTGGCACAACTCTAAAAGTTCTAAAAGATTTTTTGAAGAAAAGTGTATTACTGTGTTGGCTGACTGATCAGCACAATTCTGACTTAAACCCCATAGAAAATCTTTGGAGTTTTTGAAATTAGGAAAATATACACCAAAAAACTCAGATCAATTATGGGCCAATATTAAAGAGGAATTTAACAATATCCTGAATTCTTATGTAACAAAGCTATATGATTCGGTGCCAAAGAGGCTAAGACTTTGTCTTTATAACAAAGGCTGGTACACAAAATATTAAAAGCAAAAAAAAGGGGGGGTGAGAAAAGAATTATCATTAAAACAAATATTTATATCAACACTCTAAATTAGACCCTCCCCTCTTTCGTGCTTAATCATTAAAAAAAAAATTTTAATTTTTTTTTTATATATAACCTGTATAATTTATAGATTGCTTTGTTAATTTTATAAGTAATATTAATAAAATATTAAAAAAATATTAAAAATTAATTAATCAGGAATCTGAAGAAAAAACAGGAATCTGAAGAAAAAACAAGAAAAACATTTTTGGGAAAATTTTATAAAAATGTATTGGATGGCCACTCGAAACTGAGCAATGCTGTGTGTGTGTCCCTAAAACCTCTGGCCTTGGAGGGAAGACAAAAACTAAACCTACTGCTATGGTTTCAAATTATCTGAAATAACAGCAAGGAGAGACTTGATTCCAAATATTTCTCATTATATCTCTCCTCTTTTGGAAATAGGGTATGATTATGAATATCTCCAGTATCGAATAAGCTGTGAAATTTACTTTTTCCACACACGGAAAATCCTTTAAAATTACTATTAGGTTTTCGAGAGTGCTGAAAACGAAAATAACAGTAAAAATCCCAGGAAACGAGTAGTTTCCAAGATATGAAGAAATTATAAAGTGAGGGATCATTTTTCTATATTAATTTAATGTAAAATGAACATCCACTTTATAACCAAGATGTCCATAAAGTGGCTACTCATTTTATGTTAAATTAATATAAAAAAAGTGATCCCCCCAACTTAAAACAGTAATGTGCTATCTTAAGAGCAAATGTCACATAAGGTCACTGCACAATTTAGGTACTTAGTTTTTCAACAAGCCTTCATTTGTTAAATTCTGATCAGTAGTTGCCAAGATTTCAAACTTATAAAATTGCACAAAAAAAATGGGATATCTATATATGGATATATCTATACTTGTTGCCAAATTGAATATTGAAATGCTCATATCTTTGGTTCTATGGGATGAAACTACATGAAAATTTGCAGGTTTTTAGATTATAATACTATTCTATGGTTAAAATTTTATGACAATTGGTTAAAAAAAAACAAAAACAAACTATATTTTCAAACCAATAAAATATACCCAAATTAGCTTACATTTGTATATATAGTATCCTAGCAAGCCAGTTTTAGTTTTGCTGCTTTGGGATGAATTTTGCTTCAGATTTTTTTTTTTTTTTTTTTTTTTTTTTTTTTGCTTGATTGTCTCCCCTGTGGTCTTGCCAAGCCATTAATAATATATATATATATATATATATATATATATATATATATATATATATATATATATATATATATATATAATCTCGATTTAAAAAAAAAAAAAAAAAAAAAAAAAAAAAAAAATCATGAATTTGATAAAATCCGAAGCGCTTTTCATCAAACTTTTCAAGGATATGTCTGAAAGAAGGGGGGAAAAACCCTCTGTTTAAAAAAATTTTTTTTATAGAAATACTAATACGAAAGGGATAGAAACAAAGGGGGGGGGAACCTACATGGAATGTGTGTCCCCAAATAGTTCCAACTGTAACCGAAGGTTTCTCTATTTGCACATAGCAAGTGCCTTGAAGACAGACAAGTGGGACTTAGTGCAGCCTTTGTGCAAAACAGAAAAACACTCTGAAGAGAATGTAGAACCACAGTCCTTTTTATTTACTAATGTTGTCTAATAGCCGATTCTACTAATTGGGAACCCCTGGAAATAGGCTGATAATCCAGGATGAAATGTGGAACATGCTGGGCGATTCTAACCTGAAGACGCTGGGTCGTTTTGCCTATATAGACGGCACCATACCGACATTGAAATTTTTAAACTATTGCTTTACTGCGAGATCCCTTTTGTATTAGTATTTCTACAAAAAAAAAGTTTGTTTTTTTTCCTTTCAGACATATATCCTTAAAAATTTGTCTGACGAAAAGCGCTTTGGGTTTTATTACAATTCGTGATTTTTTTTTTTTATTGACTTATTTTATAACATCCGAATATGGTTCATTTCTTTTTCATCATTTTAAAATTTTGCCATTCTAATAAAGTTATGTCCCATTTGAACCATTATAGCAAAAATGTCATATATATATATATATATATACACACGCATACAATTTCTCTTTTAATCTGTTTACAAATAAACCAAAATACATCATGGAATTTAATTTTGTAATTAAATTATTTTTAAAATACTATTTGTAAAACATTTTACGCATACTTATTTTGCTTAAAAATAAATAGAAGTCATTCAGTTTGTAATCATCAAAGTTACTTTAATGAAAACTGCACACCTACACATTTTTTTTTTACAATTTATTAATATAAGCAAGTATTTCATAGCTTTTTAAAAAATAAAAAAATACTTACCTTTACAGGATTTTGTGGTAATTGAATCTCCGCAGAACAAATGCCGAATTCTGACGCAACACCAGCAAGAAGTCTTAAGAGAAAGAAAGTAAAAAAAAATTTCATCTATCTTTACTTCTTACCTTTAAAATTCTTTTCTGTATTTCAATTTTTATCAAGTTTTAATTTTATGTGCCTAATTCTAACATATTACTCAATGTTTTTTTCCTAGATTTTCAGTTCCTGCCATGTATAACAGCCTTGATCAGTCCCAAGATTCACTTGCATTGTAAGTAATATTTAGTTCTACAACATTGTTACATGTAAACTATTGATGTGATTTCTGATGAAAATTAAATGCATTATAATAATGAAACCAGCTATAACAGTTGCATATATATATATATATATATATATATATATATATAAATTTAAAGGAGATTAGAACAATAGTCCAAAGACAGGGTGTATTTTAATGTAATAGTAAAATTACTAGTTTAATTAAAATACAAGAAAAAGTGCTCGTTGTAATTTAGATATATAATAAGCTCGATAGGTAAATATCCTAGAGCTAATTTAATATTTAGTAATGTGATTGATAATTTAAAAATCAAATTATAATTAAATTAAAAATCCGTTTCATAAGAAGGAACAACAACAAAATCAATTATTTGTACGATCGTTTCGGAAAACAGTGTTTTTATTGTGGTAGACATCAAGTTACGGACAATAATTATTACATATAGTTTTTTATCAAACAAGGTTTCCTCATCAGCAAATATTGTGAAGGGTTTTTATTATATGCAAAAGACACCATAAATAAACCTAGCATTAAAGTAAGGCAGATGTATCTGGAAAAAATTAAAATAAAGGTATGGATTTAAACTTGATAAGAAAATTAATATGGGTTAGAGATAGAAATAAAATAGAGTAAAATTATAAATATAAATTTGGTTTAAGTACAATATTATACATACATACATACATACACAAATATATACATGCATATATATGAAAAAGTACACACATATATATACATATACATAAATATACATATATATATATATATATACATAAAAACACACGTACAAATATTTACCTTTTAATTTTTCGCCTTTTGAAATCAGGAACTATGGTTAAAGTACTCATATAGATGCTTGCTATAGCTTTTCAGCTTATGAAATGATAAATTTTCAAAAAGAATGCTTGTGTAATAATTTGTTTCCGTTAGCATACTTTTGATTAAAGGACGCCAAGGTTTAGAATTCAAAAGAAAATGGAGGATAATGTTATTTGTATAATTAAATAATGCAAGGGGGATAATTAGTCATATTTCTTTAATTAAAGAATGTAAGGGAGATAATTAGTCTAACTTAATTTATTACAGAATAATAAAAAAAATATTGTAATCTATTTTTACTAATAAGTAATTTTTAATGATTTAAGGTGGTTTATATTTATTAGATTTAAACCAACGTTTATGCCATGAACTCGACACTCCATCTGAACATAATGAACAGGAAATAAAGTGCTTGAGAACTTCTTACCAAAAGAGTATACCTCCACGTAGCCCCGACATGGTCAAGGTGAATGGGTTTTCCCTCTTACTATGCCCCAATTTGGGACTCCGAGGTGGGTAGGGAGCGTGGTTGATGAAAAATAACCCCCAAAATACATGGCTGATAAAAACAAATGCATCTCCCTCAAAACCCTTAAAAGAAACCATTCCTCTGACTCTGACCTCTCAAGCTCAGATGAGGAACAAAAATCCAAAACTAGGAAAACCGTTCCATCTATAGGTGAAGGAAACTTCCCAAGATTCTTGGTTATAGAATTAATCGAAAATAAAAACATTGGAAACTTATCACCTTTTCTAATAGAAAAGATATCTATAAAAAGTAAACCAAAAATAATTTAAAAAAAAAAAGAAAAAAAAAAAAAGACGGAAATCTGTTACGGTGCCACCAGAAAGTCTTACTTAAAGATAGTGGACACTGTTTATCATCAGGGCCTCAGGCTTGCGTTGGGAGCCTTCCAAACTTCCCCCATCGATAGTCTCTATGCAGAAGCCAACAAACCCTCATTATCAATTCTACGCGACAAACTAGCCTTGCAATACTTGACCAAAATTCTCTCTTGCCCAGACAATCATAGCCAACAAATCCAGCCTGTAACTATACCTTCAATCCCAATTACCAAAACCTATATAACCAAAAAGTAAAAGCTATAAACTGGTGCTACCAGATCAGGCTGTCTACTGGCTTCCTGAGACGAAAAGCACCTACATCGATTTTCTGTTTTTGTTTTCTATTTCACCTTTTGTAAAACTTAATTATGTTCTGCAAAAATAAAAACAAAAACAACAGCCCCCATTCCCCCCCTTCCACTCTTTTCTTTTTCTATCCTTACTACTCAACCCCGTCGGTGGGGCATAAGAATACACCGACTGCCCTCCTGCAGAGAGTAAAAACCTCTCAATGGAGCCACCTGTTGGCCGTGAGTGGCGACCCGTAATGCCTAGGAAAGGGATCCTGGTGGCTGAGTAATTGATACCTAGGGAAAACAAAGGTATCAGTGGCAACACTCCACTTTGGCCTCGTACTGGGCCAGACGGGCGGTTGGACGGGCCCGATCCAATCAATCGGCTGGTCACGTCAAGCTCTAAACCTGACTAACATAACAAGAAAATCCACTCGTACTCTCCACCTTTTTACAATAAACAGATTTAGAAAGCGGTGGCTCATGGGTCAATCGACTCGCTGGACAAATGGACTTTTCACGGCTGAAAAACAAATATTCTTACTAAAAAGAGGCTTTTGAAAAAAGTTTTTAGTAAAAATGGACGAACTACAGGTGCTTAGATCTACCAACGAGACGAGTATACCTCCCGTGTATCCCTGTTGCTGTTGGGGCGAATGGGTCCCCCCCCCCCAACACCTCCCATATAGGGTTCCGAGGTGGGTGGGGAGCACTAGAGAAGAAAAATTACGAACTACAAAAATGGCCCACTATAAGCCTCAAAAAAGAAGTCATTCAGAAGTTTCTGATCTAACCAGCTCAGATTCAGAAACTGAAATAAACAAACAAACCTTCCCGAGATTTTTTGTAATAGAAACAATTGAAGGAGAACAAATAACAAAAATGTCTCCTTTCAAAATAGAAAGGATACTATCAAAAGGAATCAAATAAAAACAGTAAAAAAACAAAAAAATGGCATACTGTTAATCGAAATAACAAACCAGAAACAAGCAATCGAAATTAAAAAATGGAAACTTTTTGATAATCGAAAAATAAAAACCTACCCCCATAGAACATTGAACACTAGCAAAGGTGTAATCAGGTGCCCCGAATTAGCCCTGTGCCCCTTAGAAGAAGCAAAAAATAATCTTAAAAATCAAAACGTCATTGATATCAAAAGAATTCAGACAAAAACAAGATCCGGCGAAATCATAGACACAAACACTTACATATTAACATTTGATACTCCTCAAATACCTAACAACATAAAATAGGATATGAAAAAATAAATACTGAAATTTATATACCAAGCCCATTCAGGTGTCACAATTGTCATCGATACGGGCACCATAAAGATCGATGTACACAACCACCAACTTGCATGAGATGCGGAGACAAAGAAACATATTGATTGTCAAAATGCACCAAAATGCGTCAATTGCCATCAAAATCATAGCGCAAACTCAAAAGAATGCGAAAAATGGAAAAAAGAAAAAGAAACTCTCAGAATAAAATACACCAAAAACATAAGCTTTCAAGAAGCCCGTAAACTAGCAGAAAACACAAAATACTCTGAGATAACAAAAAGAAATACACAGCCTAACTTTGAACCAAATAATACAACAAAAACAAATCCTTCAAACATCCAAATTGAAATATTCATGAAATTACTCAATGAAATGAGAGAACTAATAGAAGACTTCAAAAAAACTATGAAACAAACCATCACAGAAAGTAAAGATTTTTTAAAGAATATAACCGAAATAAAACAAAGTCCCCAAACTAAAACTCTACCACAAAAACCTATTAAACTCCAAACAACAGCATCCCTAGAAACAAACCTTACGACAGAAAAAATTAAGAAAAATAAACAGACCCCAAAAGAACCCCACAAGATAGATACCAATAAAAGCAAAATAAACAGATCCCGCTCATCCTCTAGATCAGGATTTCATCACCCACCGCGACCCCATTCGCGATCTGAAACCCGAAACACCCAAACTAACATCGAAACTATGGACGTAGACATAAACACCAACAGTCCAAAACCAAAAGAAAATATAAACCATGACTAACAAAATCCTACAGTGGAACATAAGAGGATTAAAAATTAATATCGAAGAAATGCAAATACTTATCAAATCCTTATGTCCTGCAATAATTTGCCTACAGGAAACACACTTAAAAGAAAATGACAAAATTAACATAAAACACTACTCAATATACAACCACATAAACAAATTATCATGCAAAGCCACCGGTGGATCATCAATACTGATAAACGAAAACATTCCACACAGCAAAGTGAACTTAAAAACAAATATGCAAGCTGTTGCAATAACTGCAACACTACACAAAACAGTAACCCTGTGTTCACTCTATATACCACCAAATGAAACAATAAACGAAACAGAATTAAACAATATAATCAAACAACTACCTAAACCTTTTCTACTGTTGGGAGACTTCAATAGTCACAATATGTGGTGGGGCAGTAAAAAAAACAACAAAAGAGGCCAAACCATAGAAAAAATAATTAACCAAAATGACCTATGCCTACTCAACAACAAAGAGAATACATATATGCACCCACCAACGGGAACCCTATCAGCAATCGATATAACACTATGTGACCCAACTATATACATGGATTATAGCTGGAGAACACATAAGGATGCATGCGGAAGTGACCACTTCCCAATCATAATAGAAAACGAGAATCCCAAGCTAGAAGACAAAACACCCCGCTGGAATTTACAAAAGGCAAATTGGGAAAATTTCCAAAATACATGTCAATACAGATTAATACCTGAAGCGAATCCTAACTTAGAACACATCACATATTTCAGCAACACCCTACTCACAATAGCCGAGGAGAACATACCAAAAATTCCACTACTACAAAATATAACAAACCCTGGTACAATAAAGAATGCAAAGAAGCTATAAGAGCCAGACGTGCAAACCTAAGGAAATTCAAAAACAGTCCAACGAAAGAAAATTTGGACACCTATAAAAACAGCAAAGCCAAAGCACGGAAAACTATCAAAGAATCAAAACGGAACTCGTGGAAAGACTATGTAACAAAAATTAATCAAAACACAAAACCCAAAAAAGTATGGGAGATGGTCAGAAAAATAGCAGGAAAAAATACAAAGAACCCTATTAAACACCTTATATGCGACAACACGAAGATTACCGACAAACAAAATATCGCAAATAAATTAGCAGAACAATTCTCAATGAACTCATCATCAAAAAACCAAAATAAAAAATTCCAAGCTATAAAGAAAAATGAAGAAAAAATAAAAATAAACTTCAAATCAAAAAATGAAGAAAACTACAATCAATTATTCAACAGTGCAGAACTAGAGGAGGCAATAAACAAATCTCCTGATACAGCAGTCGGCCCCGACGAGATCCATTATCAATTCCTCAAAAAACTACCAAAACCATCACTGGACTACTTATTACAAATTTACAATGAGATATGGATAACTAACAACATTCCAAAAAACTGGAAGCAGGCAACAGTAATCCCAATACCCAAACCAAAAAAAGATCATACAAACCCAACAAACTACCGACCCATTGCACTAACTAGTTGTTTGTGCAAAACTTTTGAGAGAATGATTAACGAAAGGTTAAATTGGTACTTGGAAAGCAAAAATCTAATTACAGAAAGCCAGTCGGGTTTCAGGAAAAATAGAAGCCCCACCGATCACTTAATAAAACTGGAAACACGCATAAGAGAAGCATTTGCAAAAAAAGAACATCTAATAGCAATTTTTTTTTACATGCAAAAGGCGTATGACACCGCTTGGAAATACGGAATCCAAAAAGACCTGTATGAACTAGGACTTAGGGGTAGAATGCCAGAAATTATCAGAAATTTCTTAACAAATAGAAACTTCCAAGTACGGATGGACAACACTTATTCAGTCCAAAAAGATCAAGAAATAAACAATATCATAAAAAACATAGACCCAGGAATTGAAAACGCCCTATACGTGGACGACCTACTTATATACTACCAATCTAAATATATACAAACAGCCGAACGCAAACTACAACTCTGTCTGAATAAAATAAACAAATGGGCCATAGAAAATGGATTTACATTCTCAGAGGAAAAAACTAAATGCATCCACTTTTGCAAATTACGAAAATTCCACCACGACCCCAACCTGAAACTGGATAACAAGAACATCCCACTCACCGACCAACATAAATATTTAGGTATTATATTCGATAAAAAATTGAACTTTATACCGCATATAAAATATTTAAAAGCAAAATGCCAAAAGACAATGCAATTGATCAAAGTCCTAGCACACACCGATTGGGGTGCAGACAAAGTCACATTATTGAAATTATACCAAACTCTAATCAGATCTAAAGTGGACTATGGATGCTTCATCTATGGAGCAGCAAGGAAGTCCTACATAAAAGAACTAAATACAATCCATCATCAAGGATTAAGATTAGCCTTGGGAGCATTTAGAACCTCTCCAGTAGAAAGCCTCTATATAGAGGCCCACGAGCCTCCACTGATTCTAAGACGACAGAAGTTAGCGCTACAATATTACCTAAAGCTGGTATCATGTCCAACAAATCCTGCATACCAATGTACCCTCCACCCACAATACACACATCTCTTCAACAAGAAAGAAAATATCAAGCCCTACAGCCTCCGGATAAAAAACCTTCTCACAGAAGCCCAAATGGACATTACAAAAATACATAAATATAACAAATCAAAAACTCCACCCTGGATGATCAAACAACCACGCATAATATTAAAATTAAATAAATATCCCAAAACGAAAACCCACCCATCAACCTTCCATGAAGAACTACTTATCATCCAGAATACATACAAAGAATATACACAAATTTACACTGACGGATCAAAAGATGGAGATAAAGTAGGATGCGCAGCCATCCACAAAAAAATAAAACTAAAGAAAAGGCTCCCAAACGAATCTTCTATTTTCAGCGCAGAAGCAACAGCCATAGATTTGGCACTGAATATAATAACCAATGATGACCATCAAAAATATATCATATTTACTGACTCACTTTCAATACTCATATCTCTAAAAGAAAAAAAAATGACAAACCCACTTATTACAAAATTGCTAAACAAAATAGATGCCATAACCATAGAAAAAAGCATTATCTTTTGCTGGATACCAAGCCATATCGGCATCTACATGAATGAACAAGCAGATAAGGCAGCAAAGGAAACTCTGCAGCAAAACCACATAAGTGGAAAAATCCCCTATACAGACCTAAAGACTAAAATAAACACATATTTGAAGAGAAAATGGCAAGAAAACTGGAGCTCATGCACCAAAAACAAATTATTCCAAATAACACCAAATATTGGAACAAGAGACACCAAAAAGTTAACAAGAAAGGAAGAGGTAGTAATGACCAGACTGCGAATAGGTCACACTCACATCACTCACTCATATTTACTAAAAGGGGAGGAGACACCAAACTGTATAACGTGTCAAGAACCCTACACAATACACCATATACTGACAAACTGCATTGACCTTGAACAAATCCGAACAAAGTATTACCAAGAAAAAAATCTGAAAACAATATTAAACAAGATTGATCCCCAAAAAATTATCACTTTTCTGAAAGAAACTAAAATATACTCAAAAATATAAGGAAAGACCCCCCCCCCCAAAAAAAGCCTTAAGAACAAACCAATATTTAACACAACATAACGAACCTTTCGGCATTAAATGACCCCAAAGTGGTTGATATGCCGTAAAACAACAAACAAACAAACAAACAAACAAAAGCTATAAAACCTTTTGGTCTCCATACAAAACCACTAGTAGTAGATGCAGGTATCACAATCACCAACATCCATAATGTCAACCAACTAAGCCTTCCACCCTGGCTACTAAAACAACCTGAAGTTATCTTTGAATTAAACAACCTCCCAAAAAACCAAACCCATCCGCTAACCTATCAAGAAAAACTTATCATTCAGGAAAAATACCTAAACCATCAGTACATCTACACAGATGGTTCCAAAGACAGCAACAGAACCGGATGCGGCATCGTATCCACTAACATTATCTTACAGAAGCGATTACCAGACTATGCTTCAATTTTTAATGCCGAAGCCAGTTTTAGATCTGGCACTAGACCTCATTACTGACCTCACCCACAACAAATTTATAATTTTTTCAGCTTCCCTCTTGGTACTTGAATCCTTAAAGAATAAAAGCTTAAATAACCCGCTACTCATCAAACTATTATAAAAAATACACACTCTTTCACAAAACAAAAATATCAAATTCTGCTGGGTCCTCAGTCATTTTGGAATTCAGGGCAATGAAAAAGCCAACATAGCTGCCAAAAACGCATTAAAACTCAATAAAAGCAATATAAAAATTCCACACTCTGGCTACAAACAAATAAATAACCTCATTATGAAGAAATGGCAAGAAAGATGGAATAACTGTCGAAATAAACTTTTTAAGATCAAACCCACAAATGCCAGAAAATCACGTAGAGAGGAAGTGATTTTGTTCCGTATTTGCATAGGACACATGCACATTACCCACTCCTTCCTGCTAAAAAAAAAAAAAAAAAAGACCCTCCAGAATGTTTTGCATGTCAAGAACCTTTTAGGTAAAACACTTTCTTTTGGATTGTGGCGATCTCGCACATATCCAGCAAAAACTATTCATCAATATGAAAGAATATATTATTTAATTGGAATTCATTGAGATGAGAATTGTTTCTTAATTTTATTTATTGCACACAATTATCCTCATCTTTTATTAGTTGTTTCGTAACGTTTCGGCCAACTATTCCTCTGGCCTTCGTCAGGTGGTAACCGAAACATGAAAACAACTAATAAAAGATGAGGATAATTGTCCGCAATAAATAAAATTAATATGAAAGATTTAAAAAAAAAAAAAAAATCCAACAAAATATTAACATTTCTGAAAAAAGTAAATTTATATAAAAGAATATAACTTTAATTCAATCCAACTCTACCTCCACCCACCCAAAAAAAGAAAGAAAAAAAAAGTACATCAAAGGCTGACTTACTGAATAAATTAAAATATCTAATCCACAAAAAACAAAGAACTCAGCATTAAATAACCAAAAAAAAAAAAAAGGGTGATATGCTGTAAAACCAAACTGTTTGTGATTTTACTATATTTTTGTGTTAACCATTTTTTTGGTTTTGATTAATCAAAAATTGTTGTATTTTTTTGCTAATTTATTTTTTATTTGCTTTTTTATGAACCATCTTGAAACTCTTTACACCTGTAGTTATGGATCATATTAATTTCTAGTAAAAAAGAACAATAATTAAATGTCTCTAGCCATTTAATTTTCATATAAAGCATTTGGTCCTCTTTAAGAAAGGGTTTTCGGAACCCCTCAGCCTCATTCACATGGAGCCAACTTTGGGAAACCCTGATCTAAAGTTCTTATTATTTTTACTTTTATTTTTAAATAAAATTATGCTTAATAGTGTTTTTCGCTGAAAAACATTCCACTTTATAAAATAGAATTTGTAGGGCTTTAGTGTATTGTTTTTATATATTTATTTTTTGCAAGTTTTTTGCTGATAATTTTCTTGGCTGAAACTTTTGTAATGGGGGTGGGGTCAGTTGTCATATTTATGTATATAAGAATGAAGAAAGTTGTACTAATATTACGTCATCTAGTTTGGTAAATGGTTCAATATAGCTTTAGTCATGCTTACAAAGCAGATTTATGAGATGATAATAAAATGTATTTTTTAAATTATTTTCAGTTCCAATTCAATGAATACCACTTCACTTGATGCCAGCAATGATGCTTCTAATAATAAACTTGTAAGTAAATATTTCTTTTAATTTCCTATCAATAATTCTTTGGAAGGATTTATGGACACCCTTTGAGAATGTGCCATTGTGCTGTTTTAATAATATTGTTTTTTTTTTTTTTTTTTTTTTTTTTTGTTGTTTTTTTTTTATTTAGCCAGCAACCAATTTGTAAACCATTTACTTTTAGCTTTATTTTTAATCTTTAAATACGTTTACAATTGGAGAAGACTAACTTTAGAGATATAACTAAACTTGCCTTATCTATTATCATAAGAATGATAATTTCATTAATGTCATATAAAGGAAAGTCGTGTCCAATTAAAAGTCACATGACACATCCATAAAGTTAGTATATTTGGTGTTACTACAAAAAAATATCTTTCAAAAAAAAAAAAAAAAAAATTGGAAATATGGGACAGAATTTGTACTATTTTCTGCAACTTTTTAATGTTTGTTGATAATTTGAAAGAACATTGCAGAGTCATTTCTAAACATTTAAACAGGTTTTATTTAACTAGCTGTACAATATGCTTAAACATATTTTAATTTATTAGGTTGCGTATGTATTATTATAGAATCAATCCTGTATTGAATATTATATATTACAAGGAATAATTTGCCCTGTGGACTAATTTGCCAAAAAAAAAAAATTTGTAAATAAATATAGATGGAATTTGATGATGGACCTTATGTCCATCATCAAATTCCATCTATATTTATTTACAATATCACGTCAACTGATATTTGAGTTTGACGATGAATGCCCTGGAAAGTCACTTTAGATTAATGTTTAGTTTTAAAATATGCAAACGAAGAAATGATTTTTGGCAATTTTAAATGGTACCTCTTATTTTATCATAAATTTGAGTTCTTTGATAAGAAAAATTAAAAATAAAATGGTAAGGTACACCCAGGCTTGAACAGGAGATCATTCGATCTGTAGTTGAATGCTTTACCACTGAGCTATATCTCCAGATTACAATAAATCTGTGTGTATGTCATTTTTTAAGAAATGACTTACTGAGATTTTATCTCCCCCATGTCGGTGTAACTTGAAATATTCCCCTGTAAAAAATCTTTTTTTTTTATCTATAAGAAAGAAAGATTATTTTGAAGATCAAATTTTTTCGATACTTATCAGATTAATTTTTGCACAAAACATGTCCAAGTACACTGCCAGACATATAAATTAGCTTTGTGTTAAATTTGCAAAAGATAAGTTCCAAAATGGTTGAGCCTATGAGGAACTCCCCCCCCCTCTCTCTCTCTCTCTCTCTCTCTCTCTCTCTCTCTCTCTCTCTCACTCACTCACTCACTCACTCACTCACTCACTCACTCACTCACTCACTCACACACACACACACACACACACACACACACACACACTGACTTTTATTTGATAGATTTTTAAGCTTCTCATCATTGTTGATGAGTTGGGGGATCTGAATTGCCCGGGAGGTGTTTTGTGTGTACTAGACGAAAAATTCTGTATTGCCTGGGAATAAAAATAGTAATAGTACAGTATTACATTTAAGTTCTCAAAAGTTATCAATACCCTAGATAGAACAGATGTGTTTAAATGCCATATTGCCTAGGAGCAAGGACCACTGTATTGCGTTATATTCTACACAAATTACTTGGCATTAAAGGAGAAAAATAGAGACCTGGGATAGGAAAAGAAATATGAGTATACAGATATGAATTTTACAAGAGATGTTACATATACTGTTTTGTTGCTTAAGGTCCCCAAGTAATGCCGAGTAGCTCTGCTAGTTTAAAAATAAATTATTTTTGGAAAATCTTTCCAAAAAATTTTTTTTTACTTGACAAATTTGTATTTAGCTTTGTTTTTCTGATTTAAGAAAATACTGATTTTAAACAAGTTTAACTTTTTGCCCCCCCCCCCCCCCAAACAAAAACAAAAAAAACTTCAATTTCTTTGCAAACGAGTTCATATCTCTATATACATGTGACCACTAGCTCCTATGATTAATTCTTGTAAAAAAAAAAAAAGGTACTATAATGATCTGTTTTGTGATGTTTGGAAATCCCCTGCTACGTCTTATCAGCGTTGTTTGAACATTTGCGAACATGATTCTTCAATTACATTGTCTTTTGTATTTGATCCTATTTCATTTTATTATGTTCTTAAAGTTTTATTGTAATTTAAATTGTGAATACATTTTTTTAGACACCCTGTGCATGTGTATGTGATTTTTCGACATAAATCAAGATTGTTATACTGTCTAGCCATCTGCATGAAACTTGGAGAGGGCATAATTCTGTTACATATTTTATTTCAATTGAATACAAGTAAATAAATTGACAAAATTAATGGGTTTTTTTAACCATAGAATTTCCATGGGCATTTTGACTTATGAAACTTTGAATTTCAATGATGCTCATCATTTTGTACAATTATTTGAAATACTTACATGCATTAAAAAAAAGAATTATTTTTATTTTATTTATTTTTTTTTTTTTTACAGCTTGGAAACAACAAATCCAATGTGGAGAATGCTGTCAAAGCCAAGAAAAAAGTAAATTTCTTGGATCAGTCCAATAAACTGAATATCATGGCTAATCCCTTTTCCAAAGAAATTGTGAAGGAATTTGCTTTGACTTCTCAGGAAAACATTGCATTAAACGCCAAGATTCACAAAGACATAACACCAAAATTATCGGATCCAGTTAGTATTCAGTCTATAAAAACTAAGGATCTCAAATCTTTAAAATCACCTGGAAAAGTTAGAAGTGTTCAAGATTCTACACCTTTGGAGAATTGGCTTTCAATTTCCCAGTCAAAATTGTGCGAATCTTCTAAAGATTCGATAGTGCTGGAACCTCATATGTCTTCCCTTATTGAAGATTTTACTTCTGATTCTAATAAGCTTTCTAATTCTGTACACCCGACCAAAGAAATTTATCAAAACCATACTTTTGTTGAAGAAACACAATCTCCCATCAAAGTTTCTCCTGAAAAATTATGTACCGTATCCATTTCTGAAACTCCTGTCAAAATGTCAGTGACACCAATCGAACCTGATGCTGTTAATATACGGCACTTGTCATTCGATGATTTGGAAGAGATTGCAACTAAACCATCTGACAATCTAACTGAAGAAATGTCTCCTTGCGATAAAATGGAAACCTGCAGCCCTCCTGTAAATAATGACGCGCACATCAGCATCGGTGAAAGTCCGTCGTCCGTCTCTCCTTCACAAAACTCTGACACTATTAACTGCAAGACTCAAGCAGAAACTCTTTCGATGGATTCTGCTGATCCATGTGAAGATATTGTACCAAAGGAAAATTCCATGGTTAATAAAGGATCTTGTAAAAGAAAAATCGATAGCCCTGTGAAAGACTCAGCAGAAGCAAAAAGAACAAAGTTCTCGTCAAACATGGATGATTCTCCTGTTGACAGTTGGGCTAAGGATGTAAAATCGCTAAATAGTTCTGATGAAATTCTTGATGATTCCTTCAGTGACTCACTTGATGTAAGCAGCAATTTGGAGTCTGACGATTCCAAACTGCACAGTGACAATAGCCATGATGAACAATCTCCATCTAGGAAACGTCGTGTAGGTTCACAAAAGAGAAAACCTTTGAAAATAACTAAACTGATCCAAAAAACTTCTAACCGCAGGATTTCTCCTGTAAAAACACGATCTTGGGGAAAAGTTTTACGTACCAGGAAGAGAGCTATAAATGGCAAGAGTGAAGATCTTACAAATAAACGACGGCCTAAGAATGCTAAAGTTGTTGCTCGCAATACAGATCCTGCATTAACGGTGTTGAAAACAAAAGTTCCATCAGTTCCAGCCCACAAAGTTTTTAATGATTCTCTTAAAAATGAAACCAAAACGGAGAATTTTACTGAATTGTTGACAATGGAAGGTGACGTTAAATTAAAATCAATAAAACCTGAGGAAAATATTGATTTTTTGACTAGATCAATAAATGAAAATGATAAATCAACTTCATCTGATCACTGTTTGTTGCCGGTTGAAAGTGTGGATTCCATTGAAGAAGTCAAAATAAAGACTGAATCTCCAATTAAAGACAAAATGGTTGGTGATGCAAATCAGGATTCCATTTCTGCTGATGACAGTATTAACGAGTCAACAGTCACAATTAAACCAAATCCTCAATCCAATTCCCCGGTGACTGAAGCTCCAAAAAAATCCTTGAGATTGCGTTCTGGCAATCGAGGTTTCCCATTAAAATTTTCGGATAGTTTTGTTTATGGAATTAAAATTTCCACAAGTCCAACTTCCAGTGCCAAAAAAAATCAAAAGTCTGTGATTAAAACTTCCCCTTCTCCCCCTTCTCAAAAATCTGCACAACTTCTCACTTCTAAAGAAAGTTTAACTATTGATAAAATTGAATCGACTGAGGTTTCAGAAACAATTAATAAAATGCAGGTTGCAGTTGACAAACAGGAAGAATCAAAACAAATAGAATCGATTGCTGTTAACAAAGACACTTCTGTTACTAATCTAGTTGAGACAAATGCTAAACGAGCCATCGATGATGGTAGTGTTGCTGTCGATGCTATAGCTGATACAACCAATGTTGTGCAATTGGTTCCTAACTCTAACTCTTTTAATCTTGACAAAGTTGAATCAATTGCTGACAATAATCATGAATCTAATTTACCTGTTGTACATGAAGACATGGAAATTGAGCCAGTCCTTCTGAAATCTGTTACTGAAGACAATGGTTCTATTTGTGATCAAAATGGCGTACCAGATTTGGTGGAGTTTTCTGCTAAAAAGGATGCAAACAGTGAAACTGAAGCAGTTGTACAACCGTGTGTTCAAGACAATACAGCTAGCATTAAATCTGTGCCTGATAATATAACTGCATGTATTAATACACCTTCCACAGAAACAAATAATACAACTGTGTGTGCTGCTAAATCTTCCACAGAAACAGATAATGCAGCTTTGTGTGTTGCTAAATCCTCCACAGAAACAGATAATGCAGCTGTGTGTATTGCTAAATCCTCCACAGAAACAGATAATGCAGCTGTGTGTATTGCTAAATCCTCCACAGAAACAGATAATGCAGCTGTGTGTATTGCTAAATCCTCCACAGAAACAGATAATACAGCTCTGTGTATTGCTAAATCCTCCACAGAAACAGATAATACAGCTGTGTGTATTGCTAAATCCTCCACAGAAACAGATAATACAGCTCTGTGTATTGCTAAATCCTCCACAGAAACAGATAATACAGCTTTGTGTATTGCTAAATCCTCCACAGAAACAGATAATACAGCTCTGTGTATTGCTAAATCCTCCACAGAAACAGATAATGCAGCTTTGTGTATTGCTAAATCCTCCACAGAGACAGATAATAAAGCTTTGTGTGTTGCTACGCCTTCCACAAAACCACCACCAGCCTGTGATACTCCTGACAATGTACCACCCTGTACTTATTCACCATCTCCAGTCTACTCACCAACAACTGGTATTTTAAAAAAACGGCTCTCAACTGGAAGTGGGGACACACCATCGCCACCAAATAAGGTAAGAATTTTATTTAAACTATCAAATAATCTTCTCTTATAGACTCAAAGACCCAAAGCTGTATAAACTTTAATTTTTGGGCAGGAAACTAAATCTATTGGTTAATGAAAGCAAACAACTAATTTCTACATTTCAATGTTTAAAGATGGCTGACAATTAAAATTTGAGTAAATGTTTTTTTTTTTTGTTTGTTTTTTTATCTAAATCACAGTTGTTACATACATGTAGTTTAACTTATTGTATTCTTAAGCCTATCTGTAATCTACTTCGGAATTAAAAATTTCCAGAATGTAGATTCTGATTCTTGGCCTTCGGGACAAGATCAAAGTGTAGTATCTGTTCTTCAGATGCTGCACTTCTATTTCTCGTTCTCTTTCGGTGGAGGAGAAATATTTTTATTTTTGTACGTTTTCTCCACGTTAAAAAACGACCCTGGTGTCTAACTCTGTCCCGTGGGGAGGCATAGTAAATAGGTACATTTCTGTCTATTCAGTTATGACTGAGGAAATGAGAGCATGCTATCCCCGTGAAGTAAATAAAGGGTTCTGTTCACAATTCTGTCCCAGATTCCCGAATTTGACAGAAATATTCCCGAATTTGACAGAAATATTCCCGAATTTGACAGAAATATTCCCGAATTTGACAGAAATATTCCCGAATTTGACAGAAATATTCCCGAATTTGACAGAAATATTCCCGAATTTGACAGAAATATTCCCGAATTTGACAGAAATATTCCCGGGTTTGACAGAAATATTCCTGAATTTGACAGAAATATTCCTGAATTTGACAGAAATATTCCCGAATTTGACAGAAATATTCCCGAATTTGACAGAAATATTCCCGAATTTGACAGAAATATTCCCGAATTTGACAGAAATATTCCTGGGTTTGACAGAAATATTCCCGAATTTGACAGAAATATTCCCGAATTTGACAGAAATATTCCCGAATTTGACAGAAATATTCCCGAATTTGACAGAAATATTCCCGAATTTGACAGAAATATTCCTGAATTTGACAGAAATATTCCTGGGTTTGACAGAAATATTCCTGGGTTTGACAAGATACCCCTGAAGATGGTTAGAGATTACATTGCCGGAAGCATTGAAACTGACACTCAAGATAAGAACAATAATCCGAAGAATCCAAATAATACAAATAGATCTGTAATGTCTTACCAGTAACACCAGTTGTACATCTTACAATATTGTCATTTTCATCATCTTTGGTTTTATATGCTGTTATGTAATGGATGACTTTTAGAAATTGACTTCACAGCTAACTTATTTTTTGTCAGGTTTTATTTATTCCTTTTTTCTCTGAAATCTGTCTTGATTTTAAGACATTTCTTTTATGTTTTCCATGAATTTCTCCTACCTGTTCTTCAGCTAATAACCCCCAAACTATCATCCATTCTTTTTATTTAACTATACCATTGAAATCTGTCTTTCTATACTCTCCAGATTTAAACTTCCTTTGAGTGAGATTACAGATCTTGATTTTAAGACTTTCCTTATACATCCATTGTATCATTCTCATTTCTCTCCCTCTCTCAACGTCTTTAATCCTCACTAGCCATGTTTTACTTTTGTGTGTGTGTATATATTACACATTGTACTTATGCCTGATTTGTTGGTGGTAAAACCCGACTGGTTAGTCATGGCAGTTCTCTGATCTTACTTTACCCACTGTTAACTGACACCAGCTCTTCCTGTGTTTAAAGACAATAAACTTGTGAACAACTGCAATAACCTTGCCATCCAAGTATACTTAAAATGAAGACCTTTTAAATTATGGTGTGCATATAATATGGATTGTGTGTATTTTTGGCAATCAGCATAAGTAAAATCGATGATATAAGAAAAACTGTACACTACATTCTTGGTGATATTTTGAACTGGAATTTCCTGTGTTTTTCCCATTACAAAGCTTTTCAATTGTTGCTTAAAAGAGAAATACTTTCCCTCTCATTGGAAAATTTTCTTGGTTTTCTCAATATTTAACAAAAAAAAAAAAAAATCCTGATGATCAATCTTCTAATTTAGTATGATCAGTTTTCTGTGCATCATGAGTTGCTTGAATTTGTAATAAATTGAGAAGTTGCCAATTACCCCAGCAAGAGCAATCTACTTGTTGACAAGCAATATCAATTAAGTCTTATAATATCACATAGTGAATTTCTTGAGGATTTTGTTTCTAGTTTAAAACATATCAATTTGATAGTCTGGCACAAAGAGTTGCTGCATAAACTTGCTAGCTATGGAATATCTTGCAATGTCCTCTCGGCCATCAAATAAGTTTAAAGAAGTAGTTGTCAAAAGTTTGACGCACATCGTATCAATGCCAGCATGTCTCACTGATCAATTCTGGGCCTAAAAAAATGCACAGAATTATCTCCCATAGTAAAACATTTTTTTTTTGGTTAATTGTCCTAAAAAGCTAAAATGGTTTGGAAATGAGGATGATTACATGATAAATTTCACATGCATGTAAGTGTTAAGAATAACAATAACTAATACTAATATTAGTAGTAGTAATAGTTATAATACTGGTTGCAATAATAGCAGTATTAATATTGTTTAAGCTTCTCATTCTTTTACAATATTTTTAGTTGGGGTAAATGCTGGATAGCCCTGCTATTTTTCTATAATTTCTGTTTAAATTCTAAAATGCAACATATTGTGTATTTGAAATCAATAATGAAATTTTATTTTTTGACACAGCGACGGGTATCATTTGCAGATCCAATCTTTGAAGAAAAAACTTTACCATCACCAGTCCGTCAGAAACGGAGACTTACCCCGTACAGTTCAAGATCTTCACGACGCAACCTACTCACTAATTATAAGGTAAATGATTCGCATGTTTATCGCTATTTTAACTGCAATCTTTTATAGGAAAAGGTCAGGATCTAATCTTTTTCTTGCATATGGATGGAATGCGATGTGGAGTTGAAGTATTAAGTCCCCAGAAGAGGGGTTATTTTGTGTGTTAGACTATCAACTCCCCTTCGTGCACACACACCAGTGTTAGGAAGTTAAAAAATATTTAAAAAAAAAAAAAAAAAAAAAAAAAAAGTTTATCACAAAAACAAAGGTATAGGAAGTTGTTCACCAAGGTACACAAAGGGTTAAAATAGGATTGTTAATCAAGGTGTGGCAGTGATTAGTTCGGATTAGTTTGCAGACAGTTTAGAAGTGTTAATGAATTTTTGCAACAGTGAGGAACAAATTATGCACAGTCTTAAGTTTGTAACATTTGAGAGCACAGGGCAGTTTGGGACAGTAAGGGACAGATTGGAGCTATTAAAAGATAGAGATTAGCTGATGTCCACCAACAGAGACCTCAACAAACTGTATGGACGTTAGTCATTTTCTGCGATAGTGTCACATACTCATCCAGAGCCCAACCGATATCTACGAAATGTGTCAAAGTTTGTTTTGTTTTGACTTATTTTTTTATACTTGTGAGCCACTGAGCACCCCTTGGCAACTGCCAGTGTTGAGAGATGATGACATGACCAGAAGATAAAATAGAAGACCACGAGAAATCTGGTTGGTATTTGTTGAGAGGGAATGCATATGGTCGCATACAGATCAATTGAACCAAACATCCTGAGTTTTAGCAGTTTCTCTAAATTATGAAATTTGATTCAACATGAAATTAACAATAGACGTTTTCCTGATATGTTCAAAATAAATATATTTCACACAGATTTCATACTTGTTATTACAGACAATTCTGTATTGAATGCTGTAGCTGGTGATTTTAAGTTAAAAAAAAAAATACTTGGGTACCATTAGCTAGAATTTAAACCAAGACATTTAATGCTCCAGCCACATGTCCTACCAGTGTAACTATCGAGAGATAGGTAAGAAAGATTTAATATTAAATGACTTGAAGACATTAAATTGAATTTGGGCATGCGCAGAAAAGAAGTAAACATGTTGGCAAGTTAAAATGAACAGCTTGCATTTCAACTTGCCGATATACGTCTGTACATTATTATTCATTCATCCAGATTTTACCCATTATAAACCATCCTTGGTGTATGATTATTATTTCTTGTTGATTTGAGTGGTATGTGTTCAAGAGTTTGTTGGTTAAATATTTACATACACATCTACTGTTTTATTTATATAGATTAAAAAAAAATGTTAAGATTATTTTTCTCTAATATATAACAATCCAATTTTATTTCTGAAAACAAGCCGCACGCGCATGTTATTTACAATCTTTGATCATTTGCTTAATAGAGCAGTCTTCTAGCAAGTAACTTGTGCCCCCACGACGTGAACACCCTTGACAGACCTGACAAGCTGCAAAATCCCACCCCCACACTGTAGAGATCCCTATATGTAAAAGATCTTTCTACTCCAGTAGTTTCTTCCCCAGAACCGCTAGACTTTGGAATTCCATTCCAGGTCACTGCTTCCCCAACTGTACTGACATGCAGAAGTTCAAGTGCAACGGGAACCAACATCTTACTGCCCAAATCCCTACATAGTACCCCAGTAGTTGTTTCCCCTGATAGTAGCCCCCTACACCAAAGTGGCAATGTGCCTTGTTTGGGGTGAAAATGTAATATAAAAAAAATTTTTTAAAAAAACCTAAGCTATGCAGTCAACAGAAAATTTGACAAAATAGGCTTAATATTTCTTCATCCGTATTAGTTTCAATTTTTTCTTCACTCAAAGTAAAAGTTTACATTTGTGTATCTATAAAATAATTAATAAAAATGTATGGAAATTCACCCTCCACCCTACGTATAGCATGAAGTATATTATTATTATATTCTGTAGCAAATTTTAAATTGTTTCCTCACACGACATTCCATAAATAAGTAAAATATGCTGTTATTGAAGAAGTTTGTCATTAATTCATTTTGAAATGTTTTGATATATAACTTAGCAACAGGTTTACATTGCATTATTTTATACCAAAATAACAGAAGAAAACTTTATTTTTGAAAACATTTAATTAAAAAGTTACACATCTTGCCACTTGGTAAACTGTTCATACTGAGTGAAATTAGTTTAATGACTACTAAATTAAGCAATTTGAGATACGTTTCAAGTAATATGATTATCTGTAGATGCTATACTATTATTGTGCATGTAAACCAACAGTTTGACATTGGATTCTTAAAAAATCTAATAAAATATAACTTTATTTCAAGGAGATGATCATTGTATTTAGTAGACTTTCAGTTGATTATCTCTGAAACTGTTAAAAGATCTTATACATTTTAATAATTATGAACTGACTTTTCTATTTTAGTTTTCTATTCAACATTATATGAATATATCAATATTCAACAGTTTTATCTTTTTAATACTTTGATTTTTTTTTTTTTTTCTCGACTTTATCTGCAGAAAAGGGATTCTAATCTGTGTATAAGTAACAGTCCAAATGGATCTCAAAGCAGTTACAGCAGTTCTCAAGAATCTCAACTCAACTGTACTGAGCCAATATCTCCCCATCTTGTGACTTGTCAAGAACCTCTGCGGCAAATTTTGCCACAGTTGACATCTTCTGTTTGGTAAGCTTGTTTTGTGAATGCTGAATTATATGAATTGTTGCAGGTGGTTTAATAAACAAGGTACAAAATTATTAAGTGATGGTAATTTAGTGTTTTTTTTTTTTGTTTTGTTTTTTTAGAATACTTGTTTAACTCGTAAATGTCCAATAACACTAAATCTTGCAGGCCAAGATCAGTGTAGTATATGTTCTGATTCTGCACTTCACCTTTTCTGTTCTCAGTCAGTGGAGGAGAAATCCTTCATGACTGAGAAAATTTTTATTTTTGTTCCTATTCAGAGTGTCCCTTTTTGGGAGCTAGGTTTCCCCACATTAAAACTCGACCTTGTGTCTAACTCTGCCGTCGTGAGGAAACAAATAGCAACACTAAATGTTGCCAGTGTTTGTTAGCTTTGTTTACAACTATTTTTTTAATACATTTAAAACATCAGTGTAAAGTAAATAACACTGTCTTTTTGCTCTTTACATCCAGGTTATTGGAAATTTTAGTCTCATCAGGCTTGTTTATTTATTTATTTTTTATTTATTTTTTTATTTTTTTTATTTATTTTATTTATTTTTTTATTTTTTTTATTTATTTTATTTATTTATTTATTTTTTTTCAGAAAATTATTCTGAAATGTCTCCTTTTAATAACTAAAATAACTTGAGATTATCCAAATAATTGATTTGGACAAAGATAATTAGAGCAACATATCAGTTTCTTTAATAATTTCTCTTAGCATTCAAATTTGTGTGCAGATCACAATGGCTGGAATAGTATCTGTTTCATTTTTTTGTCTCGGTTAATGGAGAAATCCTTCATGACTGTATTTTATATTTTTGTTACTAACCAGAGTGCTCCTTTTTGGGGAGCTGGTTTCCCCCTCGCATTAGAAACTAACCTTGTGTCTAACTGTCCTGATGGGGAGGCAATTAAACAAACAAAAACAAAATGGGTGGAATTATTTTTGCCAATAAATAGGTTAGCTGTCTAAGTATGTCTTTTCATAGACACTGTTCATCTTGAATTGGAGAATCATGTTCAGAATTGTTTCAGTCTAAACAACACTGCATAGAACTATGTCCATGAATAAGTTGAACATTAAAACCAATAATAATACCATTCTTTTTCTTTTGTAATATGCATTATAATTGTAATCTGAATTTATTGTTGACCTCTGACTCACCACAGTTTCTGGTTAGTAACTCATTTTGATATATGGCACAATCATGTTGACACACTGGTTCTCGCCAGATCACCAGAGTTAAGCAATTTTGAGCCTGGCCAGTACCAGATGGCTAGGCACTGTATATACCTTCTAGGGAGGTTGGACATGAGGCCAACTCCCTCACCCTGAAAAAAGAACTCCTTGCTACAAAAGCATCTACAAAGTTGTGGATGGCCTATGCCCCTCCAGGGACTCAAGCCTATGGAGAACTCCTTTTGGTGTTTACTTGCATTTATTCATCACATTGAGGATTTGCAAGTCATCATATGATGATTCCAGTTGATTGCACTAACCAGCCCTCACAGAAAGTATTGCAACACAGTGTTAGCATAACAATCAATCTGTTTATATCGTTGATGCAATTTGTATAAAATAAAATCCTTTCCACCTAAGTTCTTATACTTCTTCCCAGGCTTCCACTGATAAAGTATCTGTCTGCAAAAATGCTAAGATCCCTCGATTATATAAAAATGTCATCCAAAAGTGACATTGGATTCTACCAACTGTTGTCTGTACATTTTATCAATTCAATTGTCTGATTTTATTATTTAAAAAAAATAAAAAATAAAAATAAAAAAAAAACTATAAAGAATTCAATTATATATAATTGATTTAAAAATTAAAAACACCTTTTCTTTACAGGTCACGTGGTCTTGGTCAGTTGTTAAAAGCCAAGAAAATCCATACAGTTGGTGATTTAGCTTCAATGTCCGAATACGATATCCACAATCTACCAGTGAGATCTCCAAAAGTGTCCAATGTAAAAACTGTTTTAACCAACTTTAAACTTCAGTGGGATATGAAAAGAGATAAGTCGCCAAACACTTCAATCACTTCAATTATGGCTGCCGTGGCAACTGGTACGACAACAGTGTCTGCAGTGTCTAATGCACTTAATCATTCCATAAATACTGCTGCTTCTTTTGAATTGGATAAACAAAGTTCAAAAGAAAACGAAAATACTTTAAATGTTGAAGACTCAAATGTTGCTGCTGTTAAAAACCTTATAACTAAAACTCCAAAGACGGGAACCTCACTTACGGGTAATTTCTTTTTAGATTCTTGTGAACATTTGTGCTATTATTCTCTAATAGTCTCACTTGATAGCATGTGCGTAATTTCAAACTTTCTTGGGTATAATGTGAAATCTCTACTTGTTAATCGACTTCCTCCTTCCTCACTTTTTTTTTTTTTATAAATGTCTTATTTCTGTCTGTTTTATTTCTTTCTCTTTTTTTCCTCCTCTCATCTTGTGTTACTTCCCTTCCCCAGAAATGTTAATTCTGCCATACTTCAACTGATTCCTGATGGAGAGGGTAGGAGGTACAAGATTTGTATTTCATAAAAAATTACTTCCTGTCATCATTATTCCCCACCTCCTCTCCACACATACATGGGGTGGGAGTCTCTTGCTAACAGCCTTTTTTTTTTTTTTTTACACATTTAAATTTTTATCTAAGAATGAATATTACTTCTGGACATAAAATATATTTTATGTGATTGTATATGGTTTTACTTTTTTTTTTGTGTGTGTGTGTGAAGTGGGCTTACCACTAAAACTAGAAGTAATGGGGTTAAGGGAGGCTTCTCAATCAAACTTCGATGTCTTGCATGTTTTTTTTTTGTCAATTGCCTTGAAAATCTCCCAATTCAGGAGGGGGGGTAATTTTTAGACAACCTGAAAAAAATATTTTTCATTCGTCTGAAATTGTTGAGTAATTTATTGTAAGCCTTTGTTTTCACTGCTGTTTCTTTTAGCAGTTTAGCTTGTATCGGCTATGTTGCAAATGTATTTTTTAATATTTTGCAGTCGTTCGTTAGTTAGCTTATCCTCCCAACCTTCTGTAACATCCAACTTCCCAGCTAATAAATAACATTATTACTCTGCAGTATTGGGGGAGGGGGGCAATATTTTACTAATTATATAAACTTTTATATAAAAAATCAATTTTAATTGTAGAAATAATGCAATATTTATTATTTGGTAATTCTAAATCCTGTTTTTTTTTTTTCTCTTTATAGTTCCCGAATTAGAGTTGTCGTCATCTCTTAAGTCTAATATTAATGATCCTAATGCTGCTTCCAAAAATGAATCAAATACCCCACCCATTACAGATGATACTACACAAGAGATAGTGGTATCGGCTAACGGTGATAACAACCCCAACCTGACAGATCTTTCAATATCAGTTCCTGTACTTGAAAATCCAGAAGCATCAAGCACACCATTAAAAACACCAGCAACCCAAACTAAGAAATCAAATAGCAGCAGACAAACTAAAGATGAATCGTTTTGTTCAGCCATTGAAAAAAAATCTGTTGATCTGCAGTCGTCTATCAAACCTATTTGTTTGGAAAGTAAATTTTTGGCTCTTGACACAAATCAAAAGGATGCGAAAGATGAAGAAAAAATGGATGATGAAGGTATGTACTGCACATGAAATGTTTTTATTTTCAAATGACCCATGGAATTTTCATAGGTGCGTCCGTCTTTTAAACTTAAACATGATGTCCCTTCGTATAGGCATAAATATTAATAAAAACCTGTTTAGCAATGAAAATGCAATTTAAAAATACAAACTGATCAACGGAAGATGTTTTCATCTATGAACAGAATGGATTATATGGATCTTGTCACACTTCTTTAAAATAAAAATTTGGTGATAGTGATTGATGAAAAGTGAAATATCTTCAATCATTATGGAAATTATTGATGTTTGCTTGTGTCTGACATGGAATACCTTTACTGGTCTTTTGGCTGAGATCAAGGTCCATTTTTAGTGAACAAGAGATCTTTTTAGATGGTAATTTTTATTTTTTTATTTTATTTATTTATTTTTTTTTGTCCTAATAGTGTGTTCCACTATTTTTAGGCTAGCTGGATTTTCTTGGTGTAAAAAAAAAAAAACACTCAGATCTTGTCTAACTCTGCCCTTGTGTGGTAGCAAGTAAACAAGGACTTAAAATAAGAAATAATAAAACACTAAATCACAAACCTCGATTTTGAACACAATAATTCAGAACAATTTTTTTTACATGAAATGGACTTGAAAATGCCTCTGCTGTCAGATAGCCATCTTAAAACTTTCCCTTATGTCCAGAGGTGATGAACTTGAAATTAATTTCAAGAATTGTTGTCTTTTATTTGGTTAGAAAATTTACCTGAAAACTCAATTCCTCTAGGAAATTATTTTAACTTTGACATTTCAGTATGAATTTTAGCTTTGATGAAAAACTCTGGTCTTTGTAAATCTGTGTTTGTCATTCTTGTGTTGCATTTATCATGTGACGATATGATTTTCTCAGCATGATTTTCTATTGAATATTAATCTCCTTTTGGTAGACAGGGAAGGTGTGATAGTTTCTAAAAATTAGATCAGGAGATTGGAGGTTTCAATTTTGCGATAATTTGCATACATAACTAATTGACACTGATAATTGATATTGTAGCAACAAAGAGGCCCATGTAAAAGGAACTGATTTTCAATTTTAGTCAAGTTCTCTCTCTCTCACACACAGAATTTACAAGATTCTAAAAACCCTTGGTAACCTTTGCTATGTTAAACCACTTAATTTCATCTTCACCTTCATCCCCTGCCAATTTCTATAGCAACTCTATTTCTATTTTAGCAATTTTCAGGTAAAAAGGACTGCACTCTTTGAGAATTTGTCATTGTATGTTGGGAGATAATTGTTAGAAAAGAAGGATGCAACTTTTTTTTTTAACAAATGAATTCTTTACAAATTCCTTAAAATGAATTTTTATTTAATAAAACTGCAACATGACTTTTTTTTTTTTTTATTAAAACAAAGGTTATGGTTTAAAAGAAAAGGTAGTTGCAACACCTTTTTCTCTCTTTTTTTTTTTTTTTTTTTTTTTTTTAATAACTTTTTTTTAGTAAAAATAGTCTTTCACATGGCAAAAGAAAAATGTTTCCATAATGGTAGAAGAATTCTTTGCAGTTATCACATTTTCCTTTTTTTTGTAATGTTGATTATATTTTTTGTTATTATTGTTGTTACGTTAAAAATGTTATTGCAGTTTTCCTTTTTAAAAGCTGTCATCTTTATTTTCTTAAATAAAATGTTTGTTGAATAAAAATTACAATTCCTATGCAGTCATTGTCATACTTTTCCAATGTTAAAGATTATATTTTAAAAACCTTAACGTTTTTTTTTTTAAAAAGTAGTAAAAAAAGTCGCATTGCAGTTTTCTTTTTGTAATAATTAAATAATTTGCACAATTCATTGAAGTTGCATCCTATATTCTCATATGATAAAAATGAATTTATCTATTAGTAAGATGCAGTTCTCAGCCTCAGGCCAATTACAAATTCTCAGAGAGCCAAAAGGAATGCTTTTACAAAATAGAATTAAGTTTTCATTTGTACATTGGAAAATATAGGAAAATATAGGAAATTAATTTGTCAAAATCAAAACCATTCAATATAGTGCTAATCCTACTGAACAGTCTAAGGAAAATGTTCAGATTTTGATGCATTGAATTTTTATCAACAAAATTTTATGCTCTTATAAAATGTTCATTTTATGTTAGATTAATATAGAAAAGTGATCCCCTATTTAAAACTAATTTTTTCATATCTTGGAAACTACTTATATCCTGGAATTTTAAACGTTATTTTCATTTTCGCTACCCTTGAAAACTTATAGTAGTGGTAATGTTAAAGGATTTTTTGAGGGTGGAAAAATACTGCGCCTTTCATGTTTCAATCATAGTCATTTGTTTTCCTAGTTTTGCATATGTATTACAAAATGTCTGATATTTCCCCAAATTCCTGGCCTTGATGATGGAGAGACTAAAACTGGCTGCTATGGTTTCAAATGATCTGAAATAACAGCCGGGGAGACTTGATTCCAAATATTTCTCATATATTATATCTCCCTTCTTTAATTGTCATACATAAAGTAAATTTAACAGTGTATAAAGATTTTTTTGATACTGAAGATTTTCATCATCGTACCCTACTTCCAAAAGAAGGGAGATATAACACGAGAAATATTTGGAATCAAGTCTCCCCTTGCTGTTATTTCAGGTCATTTGAAACTATAGCAGAAAGTTTTAGTCTCTCCTTCATCTCCTTTATTTATATAGAAGACTAGCAAGGGTACCCGGCATTGCCCGGGTGTTTGGGGGTGGAGTAAATCAAAACAAAATGGAAAATAACGTAATAACCATGTTTAAATATTATATTTAATAAAAAAAAAAAACGCAAACGTAATACAGAATAAAGAATAAGCGATGTTAAAACTTTTTAAAAAATCAGAAAAACCAAAAAAACAGCAAGCGTGATGGGGAAAAAAAAAAAAAGTAAAAAAAAAAAAAAAAAAATGAACAAAATATGGCATAAATAACTCTGTTTTAATATTAAAACTTCAAAAATCGAAATATATATATATATCTAATATCTAGGCTTGAATGTACAATCTTAAGATAACGACTGGTTTATGACCGTGTGAGTGAAATTAGGTCACGTTTTATATATATATATATATATATATATATATATAAACTAATTCAAGAAAGAATGTTTTTTGCGCATGCGTGTTTGGCTAAATTGTTATGAAGGAACATTTTTTTTTCTACCCCTCCCTGTAGGAAAGTACCCAGTTGAGGGTGAAGGAATCTGTTGTTGGCCAATTTTTCGATATTTGTCATCCGGAGTGTCGAGCTTCAAAATGAGAAACCAATCTCGTGAAAATCCATAGCCTCTGTCGAAATTTTTTGCGAGATATACAAACATATACATACATTTAAACAGATTTTTGCCCTTTTCTATAGAAGATTAAGATAATGGAAGTATTCCCAAATCTTTAATGTCACTTTTGTGTGCATGATTTGGAAAGAAAAATACCAATTTCAATGTATTTCATATTTTCTATCAAAATTATTTAACATCTAAGTTCTTGGTCCATGCCAAAAACTCTGAAAGGATGATTCAAGTAGTACTGTGGAGCTATTCATGATTTTATTTTCGTAGTTTCATTAGCAATCTAAATGGGAGCAATAAATGCAAAATTAGTTTTCCATTTGGTAAGTTGTATATTCTAAGAAAGAACTTGTCTTTTGTTAAGTCTGTGTTGCCTGGATGTCATGATAGTGATAATACATTGTTTGTTAAGTGAGATAAGTAAATTCAAAGTGCTTGAAAGAACATCTGTTTACCTGGCATTGCCCAGAAGTCATCAATATTCTAGATAGAATAATCTTATAATGAGTAAATGTTTGGAAATACTGTGCTGCCTGAGAGGAAATTTTCGCTGTATTTTGCCATACTATTGTATACCAGAAAACGTACTTTGCATAGATAGGTCAGGTGTGTGCAATAATACAGTAGTACATTTTCATGTCGGATTTTTAACCGACTAAAGGGAGGGGGCAGACGTTTCTGCAACTCAACGGGTTAAACCTGAACTCGACGTAGGACAAAAAAAAAAACAATGAAACTTTTACCTTGCGTGGTGAATCCTTCATGGCTTTTCTCGGTTAACTGGAGTTGCAACGAATTGCCTCGTTGCTTACAATGACAAATCATCCTTGTAAAAGGAACTACGAAACGTTGGATCGAACAAAAAGACCAACATCACATATCGACGATACGGATGTTTTTATAACCCACTCGTCGATTCTATGCAAATGTTGTTACATCCAACCCACATGAGAGTGGACAACAAAGAAACACTATTATAAAATCAGTCGACCAAGCACTTTCAAACCTTTTGCTTGAACGACTGACACACAGAATTCCATTGCTTCACCCCTCCACATCGAGTTCCGGTCAGTAAAAATTACCACATTCGATGTGGCATATGCTTGATGGAGAAGAGAAAGATAAGTTGCCTCCTATTTTTTTAGGAAAGGGTAGGGAAGAAACAACTTAAAAACTGAAACCACATTTTATGTGAGAGTAGGATGTGTTAAAATAGGAAAGAGAACGACGGATTCAGATAGGAAGAAGAGTTTAATATAAAGATGCTTAATTTTAACTGCTATTATTTTATTTTTATGGCTCCAAGCAATGCCGGATAGATCTGTTAAATTAATAATTGTTTAATAAAATAGATAGATTACAATAAATCATAAAAACAAATACTTGTAAAAATAAACTTTAACTATATTGGGTGGTTAATGTTTAAGAGAATTGAAAACCTATAAGTTTTAAAGAAAAAATGGCTTGTGTGCACATTCAAAAGAGCAAGTTTGAACATTAAAATTCTTAACACTTTTTCATCAAAAATATATTTGACAAGAATTATCGTTTAATGTTTTGAGGTCAGTTTGAAGACAATAAATTTATAAGAGTCTTTCACTTAAGTCGAGTATTATCAAAATTTATATTTTAAAAATAAACATACAAGATGGTTTTTTTTTTTTTTTATTATTATTACTGTCCTTAAAAGAACAAGATGTTCTAATAACTACCTTTTTAAAAATTGTTTTCAACATTTAAATATTTACTTTTTTCAATATATTTACATTTTGGGTACAGATAATATCAAGGGGGGTTACACAGTTGGCCTAAAGGATACAATCACAGACGATGGAATCCGCTATGGTGAGTCCCAATAGCATCTGAACTATTACGTTCAATTACATACTAATAACCATTGGAAAAAAAATATGAACTCAAAACTTTGGCTGTGGGTAACCCTAACTCGTTTTGTGTTTAACTAACTGTATGCAATTGTTGAAAATCGATTTATTTTTTTGTTTTCTGCATTGAATTATCCAAAAGGTATAAATATCACAAAATAAATAAATATAACATACAACAAACAGACAAGTAAAACATTTATACATTGTCATATTTGGTTTAATGTCTGTTTTAAATTGTAGCATGTGTTGGAAGCCATTTATTTATGAAAATCGTTTTTTATTTAGTTATGGAAAATCCTAACAAGTGATCTTGTACTCTAACTCTCCTGAACACTAACCTAGTCTAATAACACTAAGACAATAGTGAGAATGGTATAATATCCTATTTTTTTTTTTTTTTTTTTTTTTTTTTTTTTCACTTCACTCAGTCATTTTTAATTTTTTTTTTTTATTCTAGTTTACTAACATTTACTAATCTGTCTTTGTATTACTTATTTTAATCTATATTTTATAGTCTATACTCATGGTCACTTCTGCCAAAATCAAGGTATAGTATTATTATTGTTTATAGATATAGAATTTAACTGAAAAACTGGATTTCTTGTACAGATTTTACAAAGTTTAACAATTTTTTCTTTGTTATTCTTGAACAAATCATCTGTCAAGTTTTGTATAACGGCCATTGCAAAGGTCAACTGTTGGTTGACAAGAATGATTGATAAGTTGTGATCCCTGCATCCTGACAAATGTGCCAGACAATATGGCTTTGTTTAATTTCATCCATTTTGGTTTTTGTTTTTCGTGGGGATTTTCACACTGTAAACAAGCCATTAGAAATATTGCCGTCATTGTGAAAAGATTAACATTTTAAGCTGAATCCTCTGAAACGATGACCTATGAATTCCTGTTTGACTGAGAAATTATAGTAAGATGTTTTTTTTTCTTTGCAAACCTTAATCTCAAAATTTTTATATATTAAATGTTTGTTTTGCACATCTGAAAAAGAATTGTTAGTATTTGAAATCATATTTTATATTCAGAAATTACAGCTGTCGCCTCTTACAATCAACTATAATTATGGGGTGGGGGAAAGTATATATTGTTTTGAATGCTAATATTTAGTTAAAATAAATTCTTTTGGACTATTAAAATAATTTCCAACACTGATTAAAATACACCCCCCCCCCCCCCGGGGGGGGATTGCAGCTAGTAATTCACTTCTATTCATTCATTCACACTTTTCTCAATAACTACACCTTGGATTTTAAAATTTTACACAAACATTACTCATGGTGAAAGTAAATTTTTTTACTTGTGGAGGAGGACCTTGCATGCTTGGCTTGCTTTTAATTTGTTTTAAAACATAATGTAAATTATAAGTCTATGATGCCAAAGATATAATTAAGTTATGGTAATATTTAAAGCTCTATAAGAAAATCCAATAACTCGCTTGATAGAATCTCAAACCAAAAATCTCTAGGTTTCAATTCCCAGTCATGGCATTTGCTTAATTTGTTGGGAATTTATTTACTACTTGTACAATATTTTCCGTTCATAAAAATACTTTGAAATGAGACAATGTATTACTGTAGAAATTTGCAATAAACGGGCAATATTTTTATTTATTTACAAACTTTTTTCTTGTAAATTTTGCAGTCACATTTGTTTGCAACTGTTTCAGTGCCACAACTAGGATTTTTTGGCATAGGATCTACCAGTTGTTGATATTGATCAAAAACTATAATGGAAAAAAAATATTAATCATTGTGTGTGTGTCTAATAAAAAATTTTAGCCCCTCACCCCCTCCGATAGTGGTGGGGGTAAACCCAAATGATGGAAAATGCTTGCGTTTGGCTAAATAAGTGATAACAAATGCATAGATTTAAAACCAAAAAGAAAAAAAATAGAAATTTCCCCCAACATAAATGAGAGGGAGTGAAGACTTCACCTTTTTTCACATGCACATTCAACAAAAAAAAAAAAAGTTGTATTCAATGTAGGTGACACATTTGGCTACAGTACCACCATTTGCTTTTACTAATCTAATTTAGTTGGAGGCTGGCTAATTAACTTTTTGGGAGGGTGCAGGTGAAATTAGTGACTATGGGGAAAGGTGGATGTGTAAACTCAAATAATGAAAAATGCTTTAAACAAAAAAAACCCTTAAAACATAAATAAACCCACATAGAAATTACTAGCAATTTTAATTGGTCCCCAACAAAGTAATTCACTCCCATTCGTCTGTTAGTTTGTTTGCACTTTTCTCAATAAGCTTGGATTTTTTCTTTTTAAATTTGCACAAACATTAGTTATAGTGAAAGTAAATTTTTCAAATGGTGGCGCATTTGCTACTTCTGCAGCAGACTGTGCAGAAAGATTTTGTTTAGTAGAAACCTATTACTATGGGAGGGGGGGGGCTTTCTTTAAACAGGATACCGTAGATATTGAATTTAACTTGGAAATCTTATCTAAAATAGCATGGTTCATAAACTGGAGAATTAATAGATAAAACACAAATGTAATCGCCCTGACAAAGAAGAATCTGTTTTTTAAGGGTATCAGAAGAGTGTTGTCACCTCGACCATTATTTACATGTTTAATTATATTTTTAAAGCAGGAATAAATACACATTGGATGTTTAAAAATATATCTATAATATATCTATATTATTTTTATTTATTAAATATTTGTTTATTTAACTATCTATTAAATTAGGCAGTTATGAGTTCGATCCTTGTTAAAAGTTTAGTAATAATTCTGACGATGGGTGATACACAAAAACATGTGCATGAATAATTTTTATGCACATATAAAATATTTAATAGATACTTAAAAAAAAAAAAAAAATAGTTAATAACAAAAAAAAAATCCTGAAAAGGGTGTGATGCAAATAAAGAGCAGGTAACTCTTATTGCTAATAAAAAGCAATAACAATATTTTGATACATCGTATCCCCCCCCCCTCTCCCCCAAAATCAACTAAATCAACCCAACTATAATCACGCCAAAATAGACTTTCTTTGAACAATGGAAAAAGTTCAATGTAATTTTTATGGCATTTTTTGTTTATTAAATATTAGTGAAATTACAGAATAATCAACAAAGCTCTACCCTAGTTTCTAAATAACATTTCAGATCAGCACAATCTGTAAATTGCAGAACTACAAAAGAAGCATCAGCCCTATCTAAAATTTAAAAGAAAAGAAAAAAAAAAAGCTATATTCCACTAAAATTAAAACTCCAACTGAATCGATTACCACTTACCGTTAACTGTCCAGAAGTGAATAGTCTTATTATTTGCAGATATTTTTAGGTAATTTCAATGTAAACCCCCAACTCCATCCCACTGCACTTCACCCCAAGTAGAATTCATGATACTACTCTAAACCGACTCCCCGACTCCCTTTTATTTATTTTTATTCAATTTAGTTTGGTGGGGGGTAATAAACAGATTTTTTAGGGTCCACATGCTTTTAAATAAGGCTTCTGTTTTAAAATGGAACTGATTTCGGCTTTTGTAAATGAAAATAAATTGACTTTAATATACTTAGACAAAAATAAAACAATTCTATTACTATAAATCGTTAATAATATAGAGCTAATTAAGAGTTTTTTTGTTTTTTTTATGTGAGCTGTAAATTATGTAACTTCTGTAATATAGATTTCTTTTGAATAAACAGTATAGTTAGAAATAGTGATAGAATAAAAGGGAACAAAATTCCATTTTGAGTGTTAAAATCAATTTGTAAAACTGTATTTTTTGAATAATCCAATTATAAACAGATACACAGGAATACGACTTTATTAATGGATATGTTTATGTGTATATAAATCTCCAACACCGCTTAATAAGCAAGCAGTTGATGATCCTAGTTTTCTATTTAATTTTTTTTCCACTGTTAAATTCCCTTTTGTAAATCTAATTTTAGTGCTAAACTTTTTATTTTGTATTTTTATTTATTTTTTTATTTTTATTTTTTAATATAAAATATGCAAACCTTCTTCATACTATACAGTGCGTGTATAGGCTGCATTTTTGATTAAATAATTAATAACTATAACAAATTGTTTTTTTGTTTTTTATCGATCCTTTCAATACAAGGAGCAAGAAGGTATTCTAAACTGCTTTTTAAATAGCTTTAATCGAGTTTTTCAATAGATTCACATATTTTAATTTTTTCATTCATATGGCTGACTCAGGAGTTGAAAATATTTGCATGTATGATGAGTTCTTGTTCATACTTTATTGTCCTGCTGACTTGTAAGAATGGATATAAAAAAAAAAAACTAAGAATTGTCTCTTAAATTGGTACTCTTGCAGAATTTGACTCGGATCTTTGGGATTTTCTGTTAATTATGGTTCAGACTCAACCAGCTGTCACCAGATTAGGCCGAGCAAAATAACAAACACAAACAAATTTCAATACAAACAAATCTGAAAAAAAAAAAAGAAAAAATAGGAATACAATAAATAAAAAATAACAAAAACCTACTGTAAATTTACGGAATATATATATATATAGCGTCATTTTGTATTTATTTACTTATTTATTTTTTTACAATTTTTTATCAACAAAAGTTTTTTTTTTAAAGATGAATGTTTTTTTAACCATAAATTATTAAATTGTAAGTACAGTTTTTTTTTTTTTTTTTTTTTTTTTTTTTTGAGAAAAGTTTTTGTAAACAAGTTTTTATGAGAAAAGATAAATGATTATGAAACCCATAAATTGTTAGGTGAAAGTACAGAAAAGTTTTTCAAGAAAATTTACAAATTATTTAACAAATGTTTAAATAATAAACATAAAAAATACCCCACTCCATCCCTATCACTCAAAAAATAATTCTAAAAATTACATTTTTTTTTTATTTAAAAAAAATAAATAAATAAACTAACAAAAATGTTGTTTTAACATTTGAATAATGCTCAGCTTAATCCGGTGATTGCCGGTCGAGCCTGAGCCATAATTGACGGAAAATCCCAAGGATCTGGGTCAAATTCTGCAAGAGTACCGTTTAATCAAGTGTGTGTGTATTATATATACAGTATATTATACAGAATAATCATTCTTACGTACTAGTTTCCGTTAAGCAACATTAAACTTGGTTAGTATTAAATTAGTGACCATTTAGGAATATTAGATGTTGTATGCGTTCTCTGCATCTCCTTGCCACTGGAATCAAACAATGCTGATTTACGAGGAATGTTATTTGAGATGAAGCAACTATTGCTTCACAATTACACATGTATCCATCCTTACAGCGAATATCCATTGTTTCTCAAGACTAAATCAAGCCATGACATTGTATATGTGTAATCTTTTGATTTAACTTAAAAGCCTAAATTCCATTGCTTGTTTATTACCAAGCAATTAAATTCATTAAAGTTAAAATATGTCTGATATACACACTGTTGGAAGGTTGTGTTATGAAACGGCTAAATCGTGCTTAATTCTTGTCATATTGCATTTTCTTTCACAATAATTCCATTGGGGAAAGATATGAATGGCCCTTTTCAATTGTGGATAAATAAAGCAATTTGTGTTATATCATTTTGTTTTAGCATTAAATAATCCCAAAATATTTTCTGTATGGTTAACCGAGCAAATTACAGAGCGTGCTAGTTTTGTTGTTGAATTAGAACATGTTGCTCACCTACAGTTCAATTTTCCCCAAGAACATGATTTTTTTTTCTCTTTATTCTATTTGGGTGGTTGTTCAGAAGTTTTACTCTTGTGGTACAAGAGAAGAGCAGGTGCTAGTAAAATTGTAAAGATTAGGAGTGTATGACAGAAGTTCAAGGAACTTCTGCTTTTACTCATCAGTAGAGCGTTACCATTGTTGACTGAGTACATGCTGTGATGTATGGAAATGAAATCTAGCTACTTAGGGTTGGAGAGAAATGATACAATGGATGTGTAATGTAATGGTTAAAGATAGGTTTAGGTGTGATGAGCTCTGAGGAAGATCAAGTTGAGATATGTGTGCAGAACAGAAGACTAGACAATATAAGATGCATTTCAAAACAAGTGCTTCAATGAAAAAAATGGAATAGTTTTGGGATTATTTGATGCAGAACAATTGAGGTATAAAGTCCAGTTCACAAGGAAAGCTTCAAAGCAAGTGATAAGGATGGACTTGAGAGAAAAACTGATGCATAAAATTTGTCCAGAGATAGGTTAGTTTCAGAATTAATTTCTAAAAGCTGTAATATGGATATTAAATTGAATATGATGATACGGGTTGGAGGTTCCTCTAAAAAAATTTGCGGGGAGGGGGTACATTAAATTCTATTTCTAAAAGTTGTGTGTGTGTGTATGTATATATATATATATATATATATATATATATTTATTTGTGTGTGCGAGTATATTTAGGTAACAAGGCATGTTTGCTTGAATACAGTATTTTCCTATTTTCATTTTACTTTTCTTTATTATAATATTATTTATAACATTTATTTAGGTTGCTGATGGTATGTAGTAAAGTGATTTTGTGTCAGCCATTTTTCCTCTAATGCTTTCAATCCATGATTGACAGAAGAGTATTTTTATTCTTGTTAAAGAGGCTCTTTTCAGTTTCTTTTTATATGGATCATTGATTTTATTTATTTAAGTTGTTTGTCAGGGAGAGAAGGATAAGGAAAGGGTGTGGTAGTCTCTCTCGTGTGTGCATATATATATATATAAATATTTTTTGTGAAGTACAAAATTTTATTATGGCTATGTAAAGACTAAAGTTAAACTTGTTCGAAAACATTATTTATTTAAGATTGTGAAAATAAAAATGTGTTAGCTGACCGGTTTCGAAGCTCGCTCAACAGAGCTAAAATCGAGCTTAATTACGTTTTAAAAAGAGAAGGGGGAACAATGAATCGGAGATGAAAAAGTAGGGGGGAATATGTGTATATAAAAAAGGGGGTGAATTAGTTATTAAATAGAAACTAGATTAAGCCCTAAGAGATTCTCTTTTTGTTTGCAAAGAGAAGGTCTCAGAGTCTTAATATATATAGTTTCTAGAATTCTAAGATGGTAAAGAGAGTGCGACTTGCTAAGGATGGGAAAAAAAGTCTGCACTAAAATTCAAAGCGCAAATGCGATTATTTATAAGGTGCTCTCCTATAGATGAACCATGGGTATTGTTCAAAACGTCCGAAGGTAGGTAGTTTCCATTTCGAGTTTTGGATGGAACATGTTGTTTTACCCTATTATCTAATCTTTGAGACGTCCGCCCGACATAGCGCACACCGCAGCTACGTTTAAATAAATAAATAATAGAATTGTTATGGTGGGGGGGAAGAACGTCTTTACAAATTGAAGACAAAATGAGTTTACAAGAAAAAACAACACGGGTATTTGATGCAAAGTAACATTGTTGTACGACAGAAGAAATTTGCTTGGCAAATCTTTCACTAACATTACCTAGCCAAGGTAGGCGTAGGTAGATAGGGCATTTGTCAACAGATGCCTGTTTAATTTTATTTTTAATAGTAGATTCCACGATTTGCAGTGGAAAACCATTATTGCAAAGAGTCTTGGTAATAAATTTGACTTCATCATTTAATTTGTTATCTGAACATATCATACAAGCTCTATGGATAAGAGTGTTGATAAGATTATATTTTTGTTTGGTGGGGCAAAAAGAAGATGGGGGGGGGTTAAAATTAAAAAAAAAAAAAAAAAAAAATGTTTTGGTAGGTAAGTATGAGGATCGAACCCGAAGCCTTGAGGCAAAGTTGTAAATTAAAGTGTGAAAAAAAAAAATGTGCGACGTTAACCATTGTGCCACAGCGAGATGCTAACGGAAACACGTTTGAATTTATTTAATTACTTGGATTTGGCAGGTGCACGTTTTAATGACTTGATGAGGTCAAGTTTGACTGTGGGATAGTATTTCATTTACTGCAGGAATGCTTTTTTTAATTTTTATTTTCCCAAGATGTTATAGGGAAAAATAGACTAATCCACATGCGGCGAGCGACAAATGTTGAATATTCATCTTCCCGAAGTCGAGCAAATTAAATAGACAGGCGAGCTCCGTTAACTCTGAGATATTACTACGATTTATATGTGATGTAAAAAATTTTAAGAAGTTGTGAACCGACCGACCGCTTCTCTGAAAAAGCCTTTTGTAGACGTACAGAAAAGGCGAACACACATGCATACATTTTCGCTTTTATATTTATAGGTGATAGATTATGAAATGGAAGGGTTGTAAAGAGATAGCTTCAAATTTTGGGGTATCAAAACCAAAGCAAAATATGATGAAAGTAAAAATTAAAATAGCTAAACCCCATAATTTATTATACCATACCTGTTCACACTGAAACACTTATCACAATATTCTGTGGATCTATATTAAAAAACATTGTTAAACTTTGTGGCATATTTCCATTCTATGGAGGTCAAGCGCGAACGAACACTCCATAATTTTATTATACCATATTTCTTCAAACTTGTTGGTTCTTGATTGGCAAGAGACAAAAATGTTCAAAATAAAAGGCAATTTTCAGACTATATTGTCTTTTATTGAATTAAAGATGAGAAAATGAAACATTAAATCAGAACATATTTATTTACAACATGAATTATTTGTTTTTAATGCAATAATTTTTGTACATCTATTTCCGTTTACAAAAATGTTAACATTTTCTTTTTGTCTGGCTCTGCTTAAAGCAGCATGTAACTAGCTAGGTTTCTTTAGATAAATCAATATTTATCTGTTTATCCCTGTGTATTGTGGTTGCAAAAGCAGATGTAAATTTTATTTTTGTATAAGTATCAAGAATTAGTTTACTATCTAACATATTGAACAGTTTTCAATTCAGTATATATTCATCACTAATTACATATGTTTATTCTATCAAGGATATTGATGTGACAGATTGAATTGAGTATGTTAGGTATTAACCTCTGTGTGAAAGGTGATTAGCATATGTACAAACATGACTATTTATAGCAATATCAGAAAATGTACCATTCGGCACTGGATAAGGCATGCACTGCTACATGACAGTCATAATCTTTAAATCATGTCCATCAAAATTAAACTTATGATTAAATTCACAATAAATTTTTCTGTTAAAATGATAGTTTAATATTTTTGTTGCAATTCTATATTCTAAGAAATCGCTATTTAAATCCGACTCTTAACAAAAAATGTCAACATGACATGCCTGCTAGCAGTAAATGACTTTTTGCAACTATGGTCAGGATCTGTTCACATTAACACTTATACAGCAGTTCTACCAATTAATGGCATTTCATTTTTTTTTCTTTATTTATCCGTCAGGCAAAAGAATAGTCTTTGCCATGGAATTTGAATGCAATATGGGTGTTATTCCAATCAAAAGTTAAAACATGTGAAAGTCTTTATAGTACAAAGCTAAATGAAGATAAAACCTGTGTTTAAACACAGGTTTTAATGGCCAATTTATTAATTTCCTTTTATATAAAATTTAAAGAGAATTTGTTAAAGACTTTATGTATGCATCGATAGAAATGGTGATGGGCACCGATAACATGAAATTTTGTGTACCATGACGCACACAAAAATTCATAGCAAAACATTTGTGTATGTTCAAACTGACTTACAACAGTGAAGTATTCATTCTTTTATTTATCTATTGGTGCACTCTATAAATATTAAAACAATATATAACTACTTTTCAATTTTCTTTTTCAATAATTATGCAGAGTAGGTAGTGCTGAAATGTTATTTAGAAAGCCATTCTTAACATGGCGAAGGTGTTTTGTAACTATTCTGTTCTTTCACCTAACAATTTAATAAACAAGATACCATAAAAATTGAATTTTTAAAAAATGCATGGTGTCTTTCTTGCATAAGCACTTTTTTTAATATCAGCATTAGTATTTTGAATATAATTTTGTGTATTTTTTATGGAGCCTTCAGATATTTTATGACTTTCAGACATACTATATATTTTTCACTAACTGTGAAAATATACTAAACTGCGTTTTTAAAATGTATTTATATTAGACTATTAGAGGGAAAGGCAATGAATCCTGTCTAATTTATAATAAATGTTTTCAAACAATAGAACTTAGAATAAAAATTAAATGTTATTTTGTTGCCGGTGAAATCCTACACTCTGATCTCAAATTTTGAATATTAATATTAGCTGGTTCAACTTTTTGCACAGTAAACTGATTTGTCCATGAATAGGGAAATCAGAAAGTTATCAAATGGATATATTTTTCAATTAATGGAAAAATTTGCCACAAATCATTGTTTCAAAAGTTTTCAGTATGTTGAGAATTTCACAATATTCTGCAACAACTGGATACATTGAGAGTGACTGATTTCAGAAATCTTGCTAAAATTGAGGAACTAGGAAAACAAGAATTCATTGTACAATGAACTGCAAAACCTGATTCCTACAAATCCCAGTACTTTGAGATTATGCTTGCTACAGACCTCCAAAGTGGTTGATAATGGTTCACTGCTTATATTCTTCAGTCATGATGTTCGTTTGAAAGTCATATATAAAAGTGAAAATACAATACTGCAATTTTTAATGATGGGACATAATTAAATGTGCTTGAAAACATAATTGCAATCTATACAAAATTTCCTTTAATTTGATATGTTAATACTTTCTATGAATCCTGTCATGGTCGCCATCTTGGATTTTTCATGGTGTGATGATGACAAATAGTAATGTCCATGAGAATAATACTTCATGTCATAAAGCCTCACCCACCTTTTTTTTGGCTGTTTTTTATGTTTCTACTTAGAGTTGTTGAAATTAAATTTAAATATGCAAATTAATGTGTTAGCTCGCAAGTTACTAAGTGAGATGGTTGTAAATACAGCCATCTTAATCTTCAAGGTGTTGTGATAATGTGTTTAAAATTTCATCTTCAAAGATTTAAACATACAATTTTTTTAAAGATGAGTAGTTGTGTAAATTCTGCAAATTTTCTTATCATTTTTAGTCACAAAGTTTATATTTTTGAATAGGAGTGATTTAAGGCAAAATGTCCAGTGAACCATGCATCTTCTGATAATTTGAACGGTCATAACTCCAGTTCTAATGGATCAATTTTGAAAAAAAATAAAGACCATATTTGTTTGTTTTTATGCTCTTTTCAATAATGCTTTATAAAGAAAAAAAAATGATCTGGTATTGCTACTGTATTTGAAAGGTGATAATGTGCATACAAAGATGTTTTTGAAAGATGGCAATTTAAACATGTATGTGAGGGTAGAAGAGAAATTCCTTGTTTTGTGAAAAAAAAACAAAAAACAAAATCCTCACTTTTGGGTTACTACCTGCTCTATTCAGGATATTAACCATTTTGCATTATAGTCTTATCAAGGAGATTAAGCACTTCTGTAAGGAAGTAGACATCTAAAGCGCTACTAAAATAAACCCCCCCCCCTCTCCAGAAGAGAAATCATTTAAGTGATCAGTGAAAAAAAAAACAGTAGGCGTGCAAAGTGCTACTTAAAAGCACAATATAAATTAAAGATGCCTCCAGAGTACTACTAAACTAAGTGTTTTCCTTGCCTATCTTTGAAGTTAAAAGCATACAAAAAAGATTTCACACAAAATATTTTTTTGTTTGGTTTCAACATGAAAAGTTTACTTGAAATGTCATGATTTTTAAATTTTAGGCTGTGACAAATTCAGACTTTTATTATAATAATAGATTTATTTTTTAAATATGTTTAATATGTTGTGACTTTTATTAAATGTTATTTTGTTAATGTTAAACTGTATTTTTATTTTTTTATTTTTGTATAGTTGGATTGTTTTTAGTAATTTTAATATTTTTTGCAATTATTTCCGTACTTAATTGTTGTATTAGTGATTAATATACTTATTTCAGCTTTAGTTTTTTATTATGAGAAATAATTTGTGAATGGCGCTGTTTTCCAACATGTGAGATGTCTGGAGAGGGTTGTCATGAATTTTTGGATTAGTTGAGAAGATATTCTTCGAATGGATAGGAGAATTTGTATATTACACTGGTTTCGCTCAGTGTCGGATTAATGGTATTGTTTTTAATTTAATTAAGTTGGAAATTTGAAATTTCATGTAATGCATTAATCTTTTTATTTTGTTCGAGTTTCATGTATTGTTTTATTAGGTTCATTATTCTATCATTTAGTTTATAGTTGGCAATGGAATTGGTTTTGTAATATAGCTGGAAGTTATTATTTTTGTTAGTGTTGAGGTTCATATTCTTATGCATAGTTTATTATAAAGTTTTATGTGTTCAGCGACTTTTAATAGGAAAATTATTGTTTATCAAAGTTTGTTTTAGGTTTTTGTAGAATATTTTCTTGGATGTGGAAATATGTGCATGGGATCAGATAAGTGTTATTTTGTATTTGTGTGGACATTTGCTGTGGTAATTTGAAAAGTTTGTTGTTCTTAGTGGTTTTTATGTATTGAGGATATATGTTGTGTAGGATTGCTAGTCAATAAGTACATCTATAAATGGAATTTTAATGTTTAATTCCTGTAAGAATGCAGTTGGTTTCAAGATTTTGCTGGAATTTCTAATGCCTGCATATGCTTCAGTGGCAATAAAAATATTATCTATCAATATCAGGTTTGTTACATCAGAAAATGATTAATAACATTGTGAAATTGTAGTTCTAGTTTAGATTTTCTTTAATCTCTATATATAAAAGCGAAAAACAGTCAATTATTCCCCCACTAACAAACAATCATGAGGTTGCTTGCACGGCAACTGACAAGGCTAATCTGCTTGCCAGTCGGTTTGCCTCAAACTCCACACTGAACTCGGTACACCACTCACTCCCTGATTTTCCTCTGCGAACAGACGCCACACTTGACGATTTGAAAATCACCCCTTCTCAGGTACATGCTATTATAAAAAACCTAGACACCTCAAAAGCATGTGGACCAGATCTCATCCCGGCTGTGCTATTAAAAAAATGCTCTGCCGAGGTTGCTCCAGTTCTGTCCAAACTTTACAATAAATGCCTTAACGAATCTTGTTTTCCCGACTGCTGGAAACCGCCTCTGTGGTACCAGTCTTCAAGAATTCTGGTGAAAGAACTGACCCACTAAATTATCGCCCCATTAGCCTCCTCCCGCTTTTCGCCAAAATATTTGAGTCCTTAGTTATTCAAGCCCTAGTCCAGCACCTAACAGCTGCTAAAATCCTGACTGACAAACAATATGGATTCAGGCAAGCCCGTTCAACAGCAGATATCTTAACTGTAGTTTCTAAACGTATCTACCGTTCATTGGATAAAACAGGGGAGGGTAGAGCGGTGGCCCTTGATATATCTAAGGCTTCTGACAGGGTATGGCACGATGGTCTTCTAAGGAAAATTAGATCATATGGAATCACTGGAAGAATTCATAATGTAATTAAATCCTTCTTAAGTAATAGAAAAATCAAAGTTGTCCTCGATGGACATACATCCAAACAATATGACATAAATGCGGGAGTACTTCAGGGGTCTATCCTTGGGCCTCTATTATTCCTGATATTCATAAACGACCTCCCTGATAATATTGTTTCGGAGATGGGTATATTTGCCAATGACACCACTCTCTATAACAGATATGAGGGGAAAAAAAATGAACACATATCCAAGGAAATGGCAGAAACACTAGAGGACGACCTCCAATCCGTAGTGGAATGGGGACAAAAATGATTGGTCACATTCAATGCTGCTAAGACTAAGCTTGTTTCCTTCAATAACTACAAGAAACCTTCTCTACCACCAATAGCAATGGCCAAGAACACATTGCCTGAAAGTACTTCTTTTAAACTCCTCGGCCTAACGTTTACAGAGAATATGAACTGGAATAGATACATTGAGAGCATTGCCAAGGCTGCTGCAAGGAAGGTTGGCTCCCTCTACCGTGCTAGAAAACTACTTACGCCTGCCAGTATCCTATACCTCTATAAGGCAACCATTCGCCCATGTATGGAGTACTGTTGTCACATCTGGACTGGTGCATCTGCTGCTTGTCTCTCGCTCCTAGACAGGGTTCAAAAAAGAGTCGCCAACCTGATAGGTCCTGAACTGTCATCTAGGCTTCAACCTCTGTCCCATCGACGAGATGTTGCATCCCTCTGCCTGTTCTACAAATACGTTAATGGTGAATGCTCTGACGAACTGCAAACACTTGTACCTCCCTGACGTAACTACCCCCGACAAACCCGACAAGCTACTAAGTCTCATCCCTTTACAGTAGAGATCCCTAGGTGCAAGAAAGCCTTTTACTCCAATAGTTTCTTCCCCAGAACTGCGGGTCTTTGGAACTCCCTTCCGGGATTCTGCTTTCCCAACTGCAATGATATGCAGAAGTTCAAGTGTAATGTTAATAAACATCTTTCTACTCTTCTCCCCTCATAATGACCCCGCTAATTAATTCCCTAATAGTAGCCCCCTGCTTCAAAGTGGCACTGTGCCTTGTTTGGGGTGAAAATTGAATAAAAAAAAAAAAAAAAAAAAGCGTGTTTGTATATCTCGCAAAAACTTTCGACACGGGCCATGGATTTTTGCCAGATCACTATCATTTTAAAGTTCCAACCTTCACCCGACAAATATCGAAAATTGGCCAAAAATGTTCATTCCTTTACCCTAAAATCAGCAGTTTTCTACAGGGATGGGGGAGGGGGGGGGTCAGCAAAAACCGTCCTCTCATGACAAGTTTGGTTCTACGCATGCGTCATACGACATCGAAACATGATTTACTTTAAATATTTGAAAAAGCGACACAATTTCGTCGACGTCGTCTTAGCTCAGTTGCTTAAAGCGCAGCCTCATTATATAAAGGTTTTGGGTTCGAATTGTGGTGTGTTTCTTTTTTTTTTTTTTTTTTTTTTTTTTTTCTTTTTTCTTTTTTTCTTTTTTTTTTTTTTTTTCTTTTTTCTTTTTTTCTTTTTTTTTTAATTTTAATATTGAAATGGTTATTTAAGCCAGTATTTTTTTTTCTGTTTCGCGGTTTCTTTTTTTGTTTTTCCGATTTTTACATTTAACATCGTTCGTTTGCCTTACGTTAGTTTTTTTTTTCGATTTTTTTTAAGTTTTAAAATATTTACTTTGTTTATTCTTTATGTTTTGATTAACACCCCGCCCGAGCACACACACACACACACCTAAACACCCCGGGCAACGTCGGGTACCCCTGCTAGTGTTTAATAAAAGAAGCCTACATGGATACTTCATTATAAAATATCAAAAATCCATTTGAAAAAAGATTTATATTTTAAATCTAAGTTTCTTAACTTATGTCTTACTCCACAATATATGGGAGAGTGGGGTATATTAAACCATGCTTTTAGAAATACCGGATAAGGATTAATAAACAAAGCATTTCAGTTTTTTATTATGGATTTTGTTTTTAATTCCTATAATAATGTGTGTGTGTGTGTGTACACACACACATTTTGTTTTTGACTACATGCCAAATCTTGTTTTATTTTAGAAATTAACAATCGTAAATTATATAAATAAGCTTTACATATGTGGATGTTGTTTTCCAAATGAATGATCCCCATGGTGAAAGAATAATTCTTGTAGATTTAATGTGAACCAGCAAATATAAATAAAAATTTTCTTATTTATTTCAGGTGATGATTCTGCAGTTGAAGATGATGTAAAGTCAATTCTGGAAAATTCCGGTGCTCTGTTGGAAGAAGTGGAGAAGCTTTCTCAGTCTGTTCAAGAATTGGAAAGCAGTCCTCGCTCTCCAAAATTTGTCCGCAAACGCCCTGAATCTCCTGAATTAGAAAGCACAGAAGGTTTTGATGTCGATCACTTGCAACCAAACATGGCTGCTGAAGGCACTTCTAAAAAGCTGGCATGTTATGCCGATGCAGCAGTGCAGAAAAATCTGCAACTTTTACCCACTTTAAAAGACTTGTCTGTAAAATTCACTGAAAAAGAAATTCAAGAACTTGCTTGTGAAGAAATTCATGAAGCACATGAATGTCTTCAGCAATTGTTCCGATCGATCATGAATGCCGTAATTCCTGGACCAAATAAGAAATAAAATGAACAAATTTTGCCATAATTTTGACCAAATTGTGTCTTTAAAATCATGACTGTATATATATATATATATTAATATAAAAAAAAAAACTAAAAAAAAACTACATTCTATCCTCTCTATGAGATAATTATTCCCAATAAGATATGCTGTAATAAACATGAACTTTAAAACACTTGAAATAAAATAAAATCTTTATGCATTCTGTAATGATAATTTGGATCTGTTGTGGATGGAGGGTTACTGAGCCTTTTTTTTTTTTTTTTAATTAAAGTAGAGTATTTACAATGTTGACAATTCTTTTCTAAGTAAAATATCAATTTTTTCAAACTATTATAATAACGGATTAACAAATTGTCTATAAAATTTATCGATGCTAAACAATTTTTTTAAGATGATCCTGAATAAGAGTTTAGATATAAGCAAGGAAGTCTGTACTACAAATCTTGATATGCTAATGTGCAAACTTTCAAGGATAAGGCAACTAAAACAAATAGTTAGGTCTTCATCTGTTTTTTTGTGGGCGATATTTTAATTTTAAATGAACTCTTTAGTCAGAGGGTGAGTCAGAAATAACGAAGCAATCTAAACATTTTTAGTTAATAAAATATTTTAATGACAATAAATTTTGTTTGAATTGAAAATGTTTTGACCGCTCTGTTATTTCTGACTCATCCTGTAGATTTTATTTTAAAAAAAATTATGTATGAAAAATTCTCAGGATTTCTAGAGGGTTGTGTTTTAGTGTAGATGACTTCTACCTCTACAAACAACTTTAGAAGAAGAAAAAAATAATAATCCCCCCTCCTGTAACGTTAAAATGTTGGTACAAAACCGACACAAACTGAATTGTAAATTTCAAGGAACTCAGAATACACCTGTAATGGAGAAAATTATGATGACAAATTACTATCTTTTGTAAAAAAAAAAAAAAAAAAAATATTTTCATTTTATCTCATGACGATAAACTTAGATTATCATAAAGAAACTTCTAGTATTAATAGTTTTCTATAAAATCACTTTTAAATTTAGACAGTTGTGTTCATTTTCTTGGCTGTGCAATCCAATCAGCATTGGTTACACTTTTACATGAAAAACAAAGAAAAACTGTTTGGAAATTTGGTAAAATTTGATCCCAGCTGACCAGTTAGAAATTATTTAAATGAAGGTAAAATAATAGCATGTAATTGCTTTGGTTATTTTATTTTTAAACACTACAATTATTTTTAAGAAGCATTTTTTTATATTAACGTACCATGAAGATTTAAAAAATAAATCATTACTTAATTGTTGATTTAAAAAATAAATCATTACTTAATTGTTTATACAAAATAAAGCAAAATTGTTTCCGAGTTGTGCTTTCCCTCTTCTCCAATTTTTTTATTTTTTTTTATTTTTAATTAAAATACTTTCCCTTTAAGGTTTAGATCAATTGTGATCAGTTATTTGCCTCTGCCATGAATGAACGCGTAATTAGTATTCTTAGTTATATTCACTGAATAATTTTCAACCTTAAATAACCTGAAAGGATTGATATGCTAAAAAGACAAACAAACCATTTAGAGGCATTAAGGGGGAAAAAAAAAAAAGCATTAAAAAAATAAGATACCATTTATCCCAGTAATAACTGTATCTGCTTGGAGGTAACCTCTATTGTGAAATAGATCATGTATATAATAATGTAGATATCTAAAATAAATACTGATTTTTAATTTTATTTTTTAACTTTTTTTTTTTTTTTGAATTTTGAAAATTAAAAGAAATAAAAACTGATTGTCATTATTTTCTTTAATAACCTTAAAATGAATGACTGTTCGTATTTGCAAATTGTTGCTGTTAAAATCTTTTCGTGATTAATCACTAGATTCTGAAATGCATTTTGTACAATCAATGTGGATATTTTAGCAAGAAGAAATTTCTTTTCAAATTTCTTTTATTTTATAATCATTGAAAAAGTGCACATTTCACTATGGTTGGTCGTTGGCTGCTTCCTCATTTTGGCTTTCATTTGCAGAGAATAAACCTGTACATTTTTTAGTTAATAAATAATTATTTCTTTATCAGAATTGTAGTTTTCTTCATTCACGGTTTTGCTTTCTGTAGATGTGTGAAAGCGCTAAGAGAATATTACATTGCCATCTCTGATGAATTCACAAATATTTTATTCACAAAACTTATAATTCAATAATTGTTTGAGCTTCAATCTATGGTCCACCCTTGCCAAACTTTCACAAAAAATACTCATCTAGCCAAAACCACTATCAACAATCCCCCCCACACTCTTTATCTGTGCCTAAACCTAAACGTAAACGTAGATTCCATGAATAAAGCTTCTTAGAACTGCATGCCCGTGAACTCTCTTCCGTTTGCCTGCTTTCCAGCTGACTACAATTTGATTGTCTTCAAGTCCAATGTAAACAAGTTCTTGATGAACCGTCCTCCTAAGTAATCTAATTTACAAAATTTCCACTACTTATGTATACCCATTAATCCTTATCCTCAAGTGGCCTCCGGGCCTTGATAAGCAGTGACTCCTTTGTAAAAAAAAAAAAAAAAATTCTTCAAAGAAAGAATTTTTTAATGCAGGTTTTATTTATGTCTTCTAAGTTATGTAATTCTCTCTTCCTCTGCAATAAATACTTCAATCATGTATTAAACATTTCTTGAGATTTTTAAACAGCTGTTCTTTATCTGCTTTTCATCATTTGTGAGTCTAATTGGACGAGAACAACATCCCTCCAAGTCTGGAGAATAGTTGACTAGATTCTTAGATATGTGAAAGCTTACTATATAACGGCAGGCAACAGACCTCTAAACAGAATTATCATAAAATCTGTTTTATTGTATCGGTAATCATAATCAACTCTTTGTGCTTTGCACGGCCAAGGAAATCTCTAGTATCACTTTGATTTTCTCACATTAAAATAAATTATGTCCTCTGTGTGTGCATTTTTTGACCCTTCAGGTATTAATAGTTCAAAAACTATTCTAACTCGCATGTTTTTGCAGATTTAGCATAAAATACATGCTGTGGGTAACTTTGAGAGCAAATTCACCGCTGCTCTCCTCTCCCCTAGCCTCATGCCAAGTGACAAGATAATTTTGGTATGGAAAATGTGTGCGTTGGTCATCACTCTGCAGTAATATAGTTGTTGATCTGTCCTTATTTAATCGCCTCCTCACAACTTCACTTTTAATGTGAGGAAAATCCAACTCTTCAAAAAGGTTCATTCTGGATTGGGACAAAAATTTTAGCTTGCTTCAGTCTAGGAGTTTTCCTTCACTGACCGAGTATAGAAAAAACTGAAAGTATCAGAACAGATATTACACTTTGCTCGTGGTTAGTACGGCCCGTTTAAAGAATCATAAGATGGGAATATTTCTGGTGATTTTTTTTTTTTTTCCTTGGCCTCAAAAAATCAACAGTTTAGGCCATTCCTATTCCTTGTTGATTGCAGTGTTTCTATGCAGTTATAGGAGGACCACCCTGTTAGACTTTACATTCTCTCTTTGAGAAGTTAGTTTATTTCTAATTGCCTGAGGCGCCTCTGCCAGGGAATACCAATGGGGCTGCAAGGCATCTTTTGCAGTGTCAGTCTTTCTTTGGAGTACGGACTTTTCAATCCCCCTTTCCGATCATAGTGTCACATTTCCTGCAGTGAGAAAAGAATAAATACCACAGCTGCCTTAGACTGAAGCATAATCTCTGGAACATGACAGTATATTCCTGGGGGCTAATAAAGTGTGTGTGTGTAACTCTGCACAAGCTCATAAACAAACCAAATGTAACTTTTCACCTTATTCCATTCCAATCCATGTCAGCACCTATGTCTCTTTCTCTTTGATCTATTGAGTCCTAATTTACCTTCACTTTTAGTCAAATATTCTACTTTTCTATCCATTTAACCTAGTTCTCTTATTTTCCATCATTTACTGATATTCTATCTTTTCAGTTTCATTACTTTTTCTAAGTTTTCAATTTAATTTTATTGATTTCACATTTAACAACATTACCGTCTTGGTCAGAAAGAGTTGGTGCAAAGTCAAAAAGAAACATTGCGGATTTTAGTATTTATATGACAATTGATATTGCGTGATAAAAATTAGTCTAAAATGTGCTAAAGATAAACCATTTACTTTTTTTTTCTTTTTTTTATCCATTGATAAATAAAAACTGAGGAAACAATTGTTTTTAATACGATTAGTCAAAATTGGAAAAAAAATTGTTTTTTTTACAATTAGCCAAAATTGGAAAAAAAATTGTTTTTATTACAATTAGTCAAAATTAGAAAAAAAATTGTTTTTATTACAATTAGTCAAAATTGGAAAAAAAATTGTTTTTATTACAATTAGTCAAAATTAGAAAAAAAATTGTTTTTATTACAATTAGTCAAAATTGGAAAAAAAATTGTTTTTATTACGATTAGTCAAAATTGGGAAAAAAATTGTTTTTATTACGATTAGTCAAAATTGGAAAAAAAATTGTTTTTATTATGATTAGTCAAAATTGGAAAAAAAATTGTTTTTATTATGATTAGTCAAAATTGGAAAAAAATTGTCTTTATTATGATTAGTCAAAATTGGAAAAAAAATTGTTTTTATTACAATTGGAAAAAAAATTGTGCGCATTTTTCCGATGCCAAAAATTATTTTTTTTTTTTTTAACTTAATTTTTCATTTCTGGTACTAATGATCAAATGACAAATATTTATTTTAAATTACCAGTAAAGCTTAAATCCATAGATTACTCTCACAGGTGTATTTTTTACATTCCTGAAAAGAGGGTAAATTAAAAGGGAAAAAAATAAAGCTCTAAAGCTAAATATTTAGATATTTTTAAAAGAATTGGAATCTGGAAATGTGTTAATTGTATTGGAATCGTCCCATCACTAGTTTCTACCAGAGAATATGTAAGAATATTTTTCTGCAATAACAAAATAAATGTGAAAAATAAGCAGAAAATATTGTGAAAGGTAAACAAAGGCAAAAAGCTGAACATGGTTTTGTAAGCAAATAGTAAAATCACAACTTATATCTAGTTTTAAAAAAATACCATTGTAAACAAGTTTGTACTGAATCATTTTTTGCGATTTAGTATCTTTGTTTTGTTTTTTTTTATCTCTTTTTTCCGTTCTTTTTACATGATGCTATATATATATAATCACTCAGTACATTTTTATAAATTTTTCACAAAAATGTTTTTTCCGGATTGGGATAGTTATATCAAAGGTAATTATGATAAGCATAAAATAAATATTTTTAAAAAATGTTGAAAAAAAAATGAGGGGTCATGAAAAAGTTTCCACCCCTCTTTAGTGGAATATTTCCATGATTAGATTCGTCTAACTACGTTTTATCGAAATTCATATTTGATAAGAATTATTAAAAATATGAATGAAAATAAGAGAATTGATTGTTATGAAGAAGGAAAAAGGCCAAAATTCCATAGCTAACCAGTCAAAAAAATATATAACCTATGGAACAATCAAGAATCTTCCAAAAGGCTATTAAAAAAAGGCTTACAGAGAAAAACGAGAGGAGACTTTGCTTAAATTCAAGGAACCACCCATATTGGGAGACCAAGAAGCTTGCAAATACAGTTTTGTCTATAAATATATCTCCTCCTCCATGTAAGAGAACTTTAAGGAGGCATAATTTATGAGGGTGTGTGGCTTGCAAAAAAAAAACACTATTAAAAATGAGTCATGTTGCTAACAGGAAAAGTTTCTGTAAGAATATGTTGAAAAAAAAAAACAGGAACTTGATAATATTGTCTACTCATATGAATGCAAGATAGACCTCTATCCAAGGGGCCGAAAATATGTAAAAACAACCCCATAACTACATAAGAAGTAGAAATATGTCAGGAAAACCTTCAAAGAGGCAAATTCCTCAATTAATACTTGATGTATCAAAGCTGCTGGAGAGAGATGCATCAAACTGTATAAAGGTAACTTGGACAGTTATATATACCAAGATATATTGGATGAAACATACCTTCCTATCCATCAAAATGAGCATGTATTTATGCAGGATGGGGCAAAGTGGCACAACTCTAAAAGTTCTAAAAGATTTTTTGAAGAAAAGTGTATTACTGTGTTGGCTGACTGGCCAGCACAGTCCTGACTTAAACCCCATAGAAAATCTTTGGAGTTTAAAAAAATTTAAATTAGGAAAATATACTCCAAGGAACTTGGATCAATTATGGGCCAATATTAAAGAGGAATTCAACAATATCCCAAATTCTTATGTAACAAAGCTCTATGATTCGGTGCCAAAGAGGCTAAGACTGTCTTTTTAACAAAGGCTGGTATACAAAATATTAAAAGCAAAAATGTAAAAAAATGAAGAGATTAAAAGAATTATCATTAAAACAAATATTTATATTAAAAAAACTTTAAATTTATGAGTTAAAAAATTTTTTGTTCATACGTCATACTAGTCACTTTTTCATGACCCCCCCCCTCTTCCGTGCTTAATCATTAAAAAATATTTTTTTTATAATCTGTATAATTTATAGATTGATTTAATTTTATAAGTAATAATAATAATGAACAATAGGAATCCAAAGAAAAAATTTAAAAGCATTTTGGGGAAAAATTTATAAAAATGTCTGCTCAAAACTGATTGATATATATACTAGCAGGGAGCCTGTCATTGCTCAGTCGTAAAATACGTTTAAATATGATATTTTGATTAATACAGATTTCGTATTATTATATTATATTGGACCCAATATATAATAATGATTTAAAAAGTTTAAAAAAAAAAAAAAATGACTCATTCGCCATCACCGAGAATCAAAACCAAAACGTTTAGCTTACAATTTATTTTTTTCCTCTGCCGTTAATGCCTGAGCTATGAATACCTGTTTGCTGCAAAGCTATAAATTAAAACATGAACCAATAGCTACTACGTTATGCATTCATATTCGTAATGCCAGCGTTCGACCTTCACTTGACAAATTTAATTTCTTTTTTTTTTTTTAATTTTCACACTTTCGTACCAATTTTTCCCGGGCTAAAAATCAAAATTTTTGGATGGGGCCAAAAAGTATCTCATATATGAAGTTTCATGTCTGTAGACCAAAAATTCTAGAGGCAAAATTTTTTAAACAAAAATATATACATAAATATACATGGAAAAGGGTTTGTGTTTACTATAAACTATTTACGCAAATATTCCGCAAGTATAAATCATGTAGAATATCTGCATTTATATAATTACACGTAATAGTTAACTAAAGATGATCATCCCATAATAAAACTGAAAAACTAATAGGAAATTCATTAAAATGAATGTTTAAAAGAATATGCAAATTAGCTAGATCTTTTGCTAGTGAATGCATATATAACAAAATTGTATTTTCTTTTTAAATATATAGAAAAAAAGTTTTTATATGAATATCAATACACAAAGAAAAAACAAATTTATAGTAGAATAGATAATTGATTGAATCCCCCCCCCTTTCCTACACCTGATCTAATCCATAGCAAGTTGTATATACCATCATAAACTTTTTCGCATTTCTCTTTATGCTCCCATGCTTAGCTCCTCTTATCTCTTTCCTGCCTCCAATTCTTTGGTACAGTCGTTTCCATTGGGCACTGTATCATTAGAAAACAAATTTTTTTTTTTTTTTTTTAAATAGCTATCTATACTCAGAGTTGCCATATTGGTGGGTGGAGGATTTTGTCACATACTAGTTAAGATAGACTGAATATCCAACTTACGATTTTACTGAAAGTGGATCACATGCTGAATTTATGGACGCCTGCAATCCATCAATTTTCGTCTATAAAAATTAAACAGGAAAATAGCTTGAACGAGAAATAACACTCACAAATTTATTTCTATGTTTAAAGACATATAATTAATAACATGAAGTTAATTATTAAAATACATTTTTTTTAATATAATATACAAATGAGGTTACTCATTTGCATATTATATTACTCCCTGAATGTAGATTCCTTTTGAATAGAAATCATGCTGAAATGTGAGTATGTAAATGTCTCAGTATTTACCTCTCTCTCCTGCTGTTAGGGGATGAAACACAAGGTCGGAAAGTGGGAAAATGGGACAGCTCTGAAGAGGAGCACTCTGGGCCCGTAAAAATAAGCCTGACTAGTCCCTTTGGCATTCCCTCAGACAACAAGTGATAAACATGCTCCTTCCAAAAACTGGGAGACAAAGCCTGTAAAGCTGGACCTCTTAGGGATACTAAAAACATTTGTATCAGTCCAGCAGTAAAAAGGCCACCGAAATGACCCAGTTTCTTTTGGGCTTATTGTCAAACTTTTCATCGTCTGTTTTTAGTATGAAAATTAATCAATTAACCTTTTGTACATATTAATCAAATTGTGAATAAACAGGCTATTATAATAGATAGTAATTTTCCCATGATTCCCCATTAATTCTACTGACTATAGATGAAGCTGTAAGTGTAATTTCTAATCCAACACCTAAAACCATTGCTATCATCATTATGAACTATTTTATTTCCAGAGTTTTCTTTCTTTCCTTTTTATTTTTAATATTCTTTCTTTTCAGAACTATTTTAAGTATTTAATAATGGTAAAATTAATGGATAGCTGTTTTTGAATATTATTGATGTTTTTTAAACAACAAAATATTGAAAGAGAAGACCTGCGTCATAATGATTTGTACCAATTCAGAAATCTTTGCAAGAGATGGGTTTCAGTGGCAACTCTGAAGAAAGTGTTAACGAGTATGCACACTAGTATTTATACAAGAGTTGCAACGGCCAACTATTCGTTAAGCTCAAGAGAACCACAAAAGCCAGCTCCTTATCAACTTCAAACACCTAGTTGAGGCTCTGGTTTTACTCAGACAAAAACTTCTGTCAGAACCAGTTGCACAATGCACAGTTCTCACAAAGTCCTGTATATCATGAAGAACAAATTATTAATATCTCAAACTATGGTGGTCTTTGGCTGTGTTTCCAGTGATGACCAAATCATGTCTCACATCTTAGAAAAAGTATGTTATAAATATATAATGGACAATCACTATCTTTTTATTGTCCGTTATAAATATATAATGGACAATTACTATCTTTTTATTGTCCGTTATAAATATATAATGGACAATTACTATCTTTTTATTGTCCGTTATAAATATATAATGGACAATCACTATCTTTTTATTGTCCGTTATAAATATATAATGGACAATCACTATCTTTTTATTGTCCGTTATGAATATATAATGGACAATTACTATCTTTTTATTGTCCGTTATAAATATATAATAGACAATCACTATCTTTTTATTGTTCTTTGAGCATATTAACACATTTGAAAATATAAAAACTTATAAAGACGGTGGACTGATTTTCTTAGTTAAAAAAACAAAGCAAAACTATTTGATCAATTTGTGATTTTTGGAATAAGACATCTTCTATGACTTTCAGTATTTTGTTTTTTTCTAATTAGGTTGAAATTTTGATTTGCACCAAATACTTTTTTTTACCAAGGTAGAATAATTAGGGTCACGAGTATGTCTAGTATTTATATAAAATGCAAATCTTATTGTAAACTAATTATGAACAATAATAGATTATACAATCCCCCTTTTCTCTCTCTCTCTCTCTCTCTCTCTCTCTCTCTCTCTCTCTCTCTCTCTAATGAGAGTGGAAGTTTGCAATTCTATGAGTAAATGCAATGTATCTAAATATTCAGCATCATTCTGAAATAGATTCATGTTTTGCAACATTTTTTTGACGCCTACGAGATTTTTTTTCTTGATAAAATGTTGAATAATGTAGCAATTCAAAAATAAATATATTACTCCCAATTTTTATATAAACTTAGGCATGTGTATATGTTTATATTTTGTATATACAACATTGAAATACGGGTTCTATGTATAAGGTTTAGTATCATTATATCTTGATTTTAATCTCTGTAAGAGTACATTAAAGTGCTGTAAAACTATTCTGTTTATGGAATTCATTTTACCTGTCTCAGGACGGGTATTTGGGTGTTGCATTTCACAAACAAAACATTAAATGACAACTTTAAATAAAGTAACACAAAGGGAAGCACATGCATTTTACAACAAACACATACTTATGCACTCGTCGGTTATTGCTAGTGAGTGATCAAGAAAATTAATAAACATCTCTGTTTTACATACGTGTATAGTTTTGTAGTTGTAGTGTGTAGTTCTTGATCGTCACTTTTTCCATGTGGCTGTTTCTTGTATAGTGGCTGTCAAACAAATGTTTAACTCAAGAGGAATAAAATTCATGCATGGAGACACAAGGAAGCTTGTTGGTCGTTTTAAAAGGTTTTATTGGGGAGAGAAGTTTGTTCACACGGGAAAAAGACCAAAACTTTCTTCCTAATAAAAGACTAAAATTAATTTTTTTTATTTAATTTCCTTAATTAAAAATTAGTTGACAGAGAATCTCAAGGAGATTCACACATTCCAATCCTCGAACATGAGATCTAATTTCTATCTCATAGTCCAACACCTGCCTCTAACATGTTTTGTCTAGGGAGCTGACCTCTGAACCCTATTGCCTCACTCGCTGGCTGCACTGAGTTCATCTACGTCTGCTGTTAGGCCGTCCTGCTATGTACTTAATGAAACTCAAAATTCATACTAGTTGACATAATGTCTACCTATGGGCATACGTTCCCAAATATATAACAAGTTTATTTATAAAAAGTCAATTTTTTGCTCATGCAACATGAAACTTAATTCCCTTTGATTCCTGTTTGTGTTAGTTTCCGGTGGCCTGGAGGAAAGAAACTAGCTTGCAAACCGAAGAGTGGCTTAGTTTACTGGGTTTGAATCTTTCTATCGGCCGTAATTATCACTTCCTACACTGATGATTGCAACGCTAGTGTCTGTAGATATAAAGATTGTTAATATTTATTTTAAAATATTATGTATTTACATATATATATGTTATATTATGAAATATAAGATCTCCATCAGGCCTATAACGACATGTAAACAAAACACAGATTGCATCAGCAGGAACGGAGACATCCAAGCATCAGGAGCAGTCACTGCACAGCATAGATTCATATGCAACGATGGCACCGACCTGTGCTTAACTACGACATTCGATCGATTGTTAATGATTCATTAAGTCAAACAATGCTTTTTGCATTGATCCTTCCACTATGATACACAGTTCATTATAGTAAAGAATTATTGGGCAAAGCACATTGCCCAAGGAATTAGCTACACTAAGAGAGAGAAGGCCAGGAGATTCCAGCAGATGAGATACAAAAATATGTGATAAAATATTTATAAAAGGACTTCAAGCGACAAACTTAGTCTAAATTCATTCACAGATGCACCAGGTTAAAATAGAAATAAAACAAACGCGGAATAAAGAAAACAAACATTCCCTACGACAAGCTTAACCGTGTCCTTATGACACATCTGATGGCAAAAGTTTTTTATTGTTCATACCTAGAAAATATGTCTACAACTATGTCCATGTGCGCAATATATAAGAGCTTGCCGCATCATCTGAGCAGCAGTGATGGTGGAGGTAGATGTGACGATTCGTATGGATTATTCTTTCTCTCTCTAACAGCAGCAGCTAACTCGAACATCTTCTCCCTTTCCTTCTCATAGCAGCAGAGTTTGTTTGCCCCTGATGGCAATAATAAACCTTAATGACAAGGACTTTGTTATTTTCTTCTTCTTGAAATCCTAACAACAAGAGGCATTTCAATTTATTCTCACGTTTAATAACTTTAATAACGAGGACCTAAAATTTTCTTCAACTCAGAACATCCTGTCAACAGGAGACATTTCTAATTATTTTCACTCTAACAAACCTTAATAACAAGGACTTTGATATTCTCTTCTTCTCAGAAACTTCTTATCAACAAGAGGCATTTTCAACGATTTCATTTCTTTCAATAAATATTTAACTTAATATTCTGTCTGTCTTTCTTGCTACCATAAGCTAAAATTGTTATTGTGACCATCGTTATTGGGTATTGAGATACAATACTTTGTGACGACAATATAACACCGGCGTCAGAAGCAGGGTTGCAGAGTCGAAGTCGGAAGGAGTAGGAGGTTTTACCTGGCGTCAGAGTCAGAATTTTTTATCCGACTCCGACTCCTTAAGTCCAATAAATTTATTTTTTTACATAGTTTTCCTGTTTGGTTTTACCAGTTTTTTCTGTTTGTTTTATTACACTTTTACCCCAAACAAGGCACATTGCCACTTTGTTGCAATGGGCTACTATCAGGGACCTAAGCTTCAGGGGTACTATGTAGGGAGTTTAGCAGCAAGGTGTCTGTTCGCATTACGCTTGAACTTCTGCATGTCAGTACAGTTGGGGAAGCAAGAACCTGGAAAAGAATTCCAAAGTCTAGCAGTTCTTGTGGAAAAATATTAGAGTAGAAGGCTTTATTTTGTCTAAGGATCTCGACTGTGAAGGGGTGGGACTTTGCTACTTGTTGAGTTAGTCGGGGGTATTCTCGTCGAGGGGGTACAAGGGCTTGTAGTTCGTCAGAGCATCCACCATTAAAATATTTGTAAAACAGGCAGAGGGATGCAACATTTCATCGATGGGACAGGGTCTGAAGCTTAGATGAAAGTTCAGGACCTATCAGGTTGGCGACTCTCTTTTGAATCCTGTCCAGAAGCAAGAGACTAGTAGCAGATGCACCAGCCCAAATGTGACAGTAGTATATACATAGGCGAATGGTGGCTTTACAGAGGGACAGGATACTTTCAGGGATAAGTAGTTTTCTAGCACGGTAGAGAGAGCCCACCTTCTTTGCAGCAGTCTTGGCAATAATCTCGATGTATCTATTCCAACTCATGTTTCCTGTGAATGTTAAGCCGAGGAGTTTAAAGGAAGTACTTTCAGGTAATGGATCTTTAGCCATAGTTATTGGTGGTTTCATGCAATTATTAAAGGAAACGAGCCTTGTCTTGGCAGCGTTAAACGTTACCATCCATTTTTTACCCCCATTCCACTACAGACTGAAGGTCTTCTTCTAGGGTTTCTGCCATTACTTTAGATATGTGCTCATTTGTTTTCCCCACATGCTTGCTATAGTGTGTGGTATCATTTAGCTCCTGCTCAGATATGACAACAGTACTCCATCTTTGGATGTACCTGGCTCTTATATAGGTAGAGAATTGCTATGAGGTATCTACTATTTTTATTTACAAGTCATTATCAAGTCTTATGTCACATTTACATGTGACATAAGAGTTACTCGACATATTTTCTTATTCTCTTCTTGTCTTTTTTCCTTCTCTCTCAGTCACGTGAGAGGGTCAATATATCCATAGTTCATTTCATCTATGAAGGGATGTTAGGTTATTCCATTACGTCACCTTCCTCCCAAGCTAAATTGTTCCATAGCGTTTTGCTTCTACCGTTTTTTCCTTTTCACTTCTCCTCACCATTTGTGTTTGCCAATTTTTTTTTTTTTACTTTTGGAGAGTGACTGGATTTCTGAGTTACTGGTAATTCCTTGTTTGGAGGTTGTATATGGAAAGTGTCATATAGCACTTCCATTCGTAACTTGGTTTCTGACTGTTTCTATGTATTGGGGTCTCAGTTGGTTAATATGTTTTTTGTGGAAAAAAGTCTGCCCTTTTATAATGTAAACTATTCTCCCAATTCTTCTTGAGATTATGCCTTCTTCCCTAAAACTCTGCCCTGCCCGATAATTTTTGAAGAAAACTTTATCCCCGTCATTGTAAGTCTTGTACCTTACATTATCCTTGATACTTTTTTTTACTTTTTCCCTTGGGATTAATCGGTTGAACACTGAACGTACCTTCCTGGCCAACATAATTTCAGCTGGGGATAATTTAACACTTGTATTTGTATTTGGTGTTAACCTATATATTGCTAAGAATTTTTGAATGCTTTTTTCTTCCGTGTCGATGTTATTATTCTTTTTTAAAGCTCATTTAAAAGTATTGACAAATCTTTCCGCTTGTCCGTTTGATCGAGGGTTAAAAGTTAGTGTTGTCATGTGTTCAATGGCCAGTGCCTCACAGTAGTGCTTGAATTACTGACCTGTGAACATAGTGCCATTATCACTAACAATTGTTTTCGGAACTCTGAACTGACTAAATACCTCGTTCAGTGCTTTTATTGTGTTTGCCGCTGTAGGGTGTTTGTATTTAAAAATTTTTGGCCATTTTGACATACTCTCTACGATTACTAGGTAATAATATCCCTTCAGAGGTCCTGCGTAATCAATATGGATGTGTGTCCAGGGTACATCTGTTTTAGGCCAAGGTTGTGTCTGTATGGGGGGAGATTTTGCGACTAGTTGGCAACCTTTACATAATTTTACCATTTTCTCAATGTCCTGATCCATTCCAGGCCAGTATGTGAATCTTCTCATTAGGGCCTTCACTCTGGAGATTCCAGGATGTGGAATTCTTTTGGGATTTTCTTTTGTAATACTTGCAGTATTATCACTCTGTCTGCGTACACCAGAGTTTCATCACACATAGAAAATGGAAACACTTTTAATCCTTTTCTATTCTTTTCGTCTTGTCTCACTTGTTTTTTTTTATCTTGTTAACATATTTATCTGTTTTCGCTGCTTTCTTTATTTCCTCAAGTGTAACAGGAATTTCCCTAACAGTATTTATTAATATATCTGTTAGTTCATTTTCTTCTTTTAGTGCTGCTATAACAGTTTCTTCAAATTCAGTTTTAGTGGGGATCAATCTCGACAAACCATCTGCATGTGCAATTTTACTAGATGCTAAGTGTTTCATTTTGAAATCGTAATTGAGCAAAATAATACTCCATCTCTGTAATCTATTTGCCGTATGAGTAGGAATCCCTTTTTTCGAACCGAAGATCGATAGTAATGGCTTATGGTCCGTTTCCAAGATGAAAGATCTTCCATGAATGAATCTATGAAACTTTCTCATGGCATACACAATCGCCAGACCGTCTTTTTCGATCTGACTGTACTTTCTTTCAGGGGGTAAAAAAGATCCGATAACAAAATTTTTTAAATTTTTTGGAATGCCTCCTCACATTCTTTTGTCTAGAGCCATTTTTTATTCTTCTTCAATAATTCATTTAATGGTGCTCTTAGTTTGTGCATATTTGGGATATAAGAATTATAGTAGTTTCCTATACCCAAGAATGAATTTAACGTCACTACATTGTCTGGTCCCAAATATTCAATCTTGTCCATACCAAAATTACATTTTTTGAGAGCCATTTTAAATCCATAGTCTCGAATACCTTACGAATATGGTTTTTTTGTTCGTCAACATTTTTTGCTTCTTATCAAAATGTCATCTAAATAAGCCATTGCAAAATCCAAGCCTGCTAACATGGCATCCATAATTTGTTGGAATAAATTTGGTGCTACTTTCAACCCAAACGGCAATCGTTTTAGGGAAAATAATCCTTTATGAGTATTCATTGTCAGGTATTTAGAACAATCTTCGTTGACTTTGACCTGCAAATATGCTTCTGACAGGTCAATTTTTGTGAAAATTTTTCCTCCATTTAACTTACAAAATATTTCCTCAGAGGTAGGGAGTGGATAGTTATGTCGAAAAATCCCCACATACCCTGATTTTTTTCTTTTTCTTTTTCACATAAACTGTGGGTGATGCCCATTCAGAGTAGTTCACTTTTTTTATTACTCCGATTTCTTTGAGTCTATTTAATTCTTTCTCGATTTTTTCTAATGCCGAATAGAGAAACTTCCTTTTGGGTTTAAACACCAGTTTTGCTTCATCTTTCAGTTCAAATTTCACTTCCGTTTTAGTGCAGCAACCCAGACCTTCAGAAAATACTTGTTTAAAATCCTTCTTCAAATCTCCAACAAATCTTCCTGACAGTTTAGGACTTTCAGATCCTGTCAAATTTACTCTTTTGCAAAATGAGTTTATTGGTTTCTCCCATACATTGAAAAGTATCATCAAATCTATACCGAATAAATTAGAATTTTTTCCATGTATCACATACATTTTAGTTTTTACCGTATTTTTCATTCAGGGTCACATTAGTATAAAATTCGCCCTTAAATTTTAATCTATTTCCAGACATTCCTCTGGCAATTTTCTTTGTATTTTGCAGCTTTGGAGAACCAATTTTCTCCCATATTGTTTCATCAATTAAGGATATGTCACTTCCAGTATCCAAAAGACAGTTTACTTTCTGGCCATTAATTCTAACTTCAATATATTTCTTTTTTTACCATATATGGACTCTTACAGTATTTCTCCTTTTTGCATACTTGTGTCCTTTATGCCCACACTTATAGCATATGTTGCTTTTGAAGTAGCACTCTTTTGTGAAGTGATTCTTTCCTCCACACATCTTACAGTATTTTTTTACATAGTGGTCACCTTGCTTTACCCTTTATATTTTGTCAAAATTTTTTCTCTTTGATACTAGTATTATCCTGTTTTAAATTTAACAGTTTCTGGCATTCCTCAGTAACTTTCTGTCAGGTTATTTCTATGTCTTGGTTCATAATGGATAATATCCTAGAACGAATCTCTTTATCCTTTGAGGATGTTAACCCTTGCACAAATATCAAGCATTTAAACATGTCCTCTTTTAGGTCTTTCAACTTAAATAACTCGCATTGGGAATTTACTCTCCCAGCATAGGCGATAACGTCTTCATCATCTTGTTTTAAAATACTTATAACGTGTATAAAATAAGCTATCCTGCTACCTGAAAATGTTCGATAAAATTTCTATAGTCTCTTTAAAAGAAATATCTTCAGGTTTCCTTAGGAGTATAAAATTGGTATACTTGGTATTTTCATGGGAACCCAGTTTTTGCAACAGTAAAATAATTTTTTCTTCATCTTAGCAGGCTTGACATCGCTTGGAAAAATTATTTTCGTATCTACGATAATATGCTGGAAACATTAAGCCATTAGTTGGTTCATATGAAAATTCTGTCAGCAAATCTGCAATTCCTTCCGGAGTGAACCGACAATCCTTTTTTTTCTTCTTGTTTCATTAATATTTTTTTAATACTTCATTTTGTTTTAACTGTTCTTTTTATAAAAATTCCATCTGGCTTTGTTGGGCTACCAGTGCTAATTGTATAGTTTTTGTAAACTCGGCTAATTGTTCCATGTTGAAGAATTTTTTCTTTTTTTTAAACACAGTAATAAAACAAAAGGTTAACAGTACCTGCACAAAGCATTAAATAAATTCATTGAATAGTTTATTTTTAAAACCACAAAAAAAAACATATTCAAGGTTTTTGGAGGGGGTTACACACACAAAACTGACACCAAACCAACAGCAGCAATATACGTACGTGCGTTCCTTACCGACATATTTTTTTCTTCTTATGAAACAAAAGAAATTTGAAATAGACAATGTTCAAACATGTTTTCCTCACATATACACACCCACATGTACACACGCACACATGCACACACGTACGCCTATACACATCCTCATACACACACACACATGTACGCACACATACGCGTACAAGTACGCACACATGCGAAACGTCACTTCCCCTGAAAGGAATTCTAGACATGCGCAGTCAGAACACTCACCCCGATATAAAAGTCCACAACACTATTCAACTTTCTCTTTCTTCCCTTTTGCCTGGGTTCATCTACCAGGAAAGTTCGGCGTCCATAGCTCTTGGTTTGAAGACTTTTCCACGTGGACGACTGCTATCATGAACACACGGTTTTGCTGAGGCAAACACCCCCTTTCTATTTTCCTTTCTACGTGTGGGACGGCCATTTCTCGTCCTCGACTTCATCCCTTTCTTTTCCACGCATGTAGTCGTCAACGCCTGAATGAACATGTGTTACACCTAAGCCATTTTTATTTTCAACAGAAAATAAATAAATCCAGCAATTGAGTTATTGTTTACTTCATTCCATTCGTTTCATTATTTTATTTTGTAATGGGATTAGGATTTATATGTCCGAGTCCTCTACAACAACTTTCTTCCGTTCCGAGAATATTTGTTCTTTTCCTTATGCAATAAAAATAAATTTAAAATAAACAACTTTTTTTTCCGAGAAAATTGTTCTTTTCAATGCTTCGTGAAATGTCAGTTTCTCTTTTTTTTTCTCTTCAGTACAACCGTAACAGACTGAATTAAAAAAAATAACTTACTTTTTTTCGTGCATTTTTTTTCCATTTGTTGTCCAATATCTTTTTGGCTTAAAATTTCCTTTTTGTGAATCCGAATCCTGTCGCCATTTGTTATATCCTTACTTTAAATAAGAATACAGCAAGAAACACGGGGTTATGGGTGAAAGACAAAGGGGTTTATTTACAAGGAAATACATGTGACATAAGAGTTACTCGACATATTTTCTTATTCTCTTCTTGTCTTTTTTCCTTCTGCCTCAGTCACGTGAGAGGGTTAATATATTCATATCTATGAAGGGATGTTAGGTTATTCCATTACATCAAAATCAAAGCACACATTTAGCTCTTAAGGCAGATACTCCCTCCCTCCCTCCCTCCCTCCCTCTTATTGCTCTCAAATAAACACTAATCTTTGCACCTCAATTCATTCCACGTGGAAACATTGGTCTTTTAGCTAGACCAACATGGGTCGCTCGAAGAACACAATGTTAACTGCATCTATTTATCTGTGTGGTGTGAAACCTCTTTATGTAGATCTAGTCCCACCATTTCTTTTGCTTTCTTTGCTTTATATTCCCTTACATATTCAAGTAATTATTATTTATATCCTATTCATTTATTTTAAAACAAATTAGTTGCTAGCGCAGATTCATTCTCTCACAGTATTTGAAATATAAAATTTCTTGTAAATGTAAGAGGGGAATATATTTCTAATCCTACGCTTATTTATGTAGAATAGAGAAAAACTTTAAAGTAAGATACTCAATATCTTCATTCATGCAGGAGTGCAAAAATAGTGTAGAAACCAGGCACATGAATACCCCTCTCGGTGTGATGGACCCGTAGATCTTGTCAGATCATTCATCTAAGAGAAAGAAAACTGATAATAAAACTAGCAGAGGGAGGCCTCCTCAGTCATAGTCGACAACCTTCCTGGAGCTGGTGACTCAAACAAATTCCTGGTTTGCAAACCTAACTTGCTTAAGGAGTAGATAGGCTCTGCCTATCTCCAGCTTTACACTTTTTCTTTGTCTAGCCAGACCAACGGTATGATACCAGGAACTCACCAGAGCCACCTTGTGCTTGGCCTTGTTTTCTGACTAGGACAGACATTGAACGCCATTCCCCTATTCCCTATTTTAAATTTCACTCTTTCTCTCAGAAACTGAGAAAATTGTGGTTGCTTGCATGCCACTTGTGCTCACATAACTTATTTGGACCGGTCTTGTCTGAGAGTTTGAGGGTAACTGATTGACAATTTGTCTGGCTGCTGTTTCTGACTGACAGTACAGGAGCCCTAACAATTTGGTAATGCTTAGCCCGACTGCTCTGTCATTAGTTGTATAATATCAGGATAGTTGTAGTGCCATGTCGTGCATAGAAAGGGATTCTGCTGGGCTTTCACGAGACCACAACTTCTAAACAGAACTTGGTTAATGGACCACTGTGCGTATACTTAGTGTCAAAACCGACCCACTTTGCTCAACACTCTTCCTCTAACCTGACATTAAATAAAAATGTAATGAAATGGCAACCCAAACAAATATGATAAAACCAGATAACAACCCAAACAAAACCAATTCGCCCCCGCCTTTGAGGCTTGCTTTTATCCATGGGCTTAGAGGTAATCTAGATGATGTAGACTCTTACATTTTAGTAAACTCCCCGGATATCTTAGCATTAAGTGAAACAAACTTACACTCTTCAATCCCCTCCGACTTCTTTAACATAACAGGATACCTCCCTCTTTACTGTAAGGACACGGATAGATACATGCACGAGCTTGGAGTTTATATTCATAGCACCCTCCCTTTAGCTAGAGAGAAAATCTTGAATCTAATGGCCAGGCTTTTATGTGCTTTTGACTAACATTTCACCACTGCTTTAGTTACTTATACTTTCTCTACCGTTTTTCCTCAAGTCAGGATTGTCTGTTATGTCTCTGATAGTATAGATGCAGCACTCTCCTTAGATAGTAACGCCCAAATACATGTGTTTGGTGACTTTAATGTCCACCATAAAAATTGGCTTGGTTTCTGATGAAAGAACAGACCCTCTCAATTATCGCCCCATTAGTCTCCTCCCCCTCTTCACTAAAATCTTTGAGACCTTAATTAATCAAACACTAGTTCACCACCTCACAAAGCAAATCTTCTCTCTGACAAACTGTATGGATTCAGGCAATGTCATTCTATTGCAGATATTTGAACATTTATCTGTGAACGCATTTACCATGTACTGGATAAAGCAGGTGAAGCCATAGCTGCAGCCCTTGATATATCCAAGGCCTTTGACAAAGTCTGGCACAAAGGGCTGCTAATGAAAATTAAATCGTACATTATAACTGGATGTATACTAAATATAATTAGATCCATCTAAGACAATAGAAGCATACAGGTTGTCATTGATGGACATACATCCAAGCAGCATAGCATTAATTATTGGACCATTATTATTCCTGATATTCATAAACGACCTTCCTGATAATATTGTGTCCGAGATGGGTATATTTGCTGATTATACAGCGCTATAACATGCATTAGGGAAGAACAGATGTACATAAGTCTAAGACAATGGCAAAATCATTAGAAAATGACCTCCAGAGCATTATAGAATGAGACCACAAATCGATGGTAATATTTAATGCTAGTAAAAGTAAGCTGCTCTCCTTTAACAATTACAAGACGCCTCTCCAACTGCCTATATTGATGACAAATAATACCCTACCTGAGAATTCTACCTTCAAACTCCTCGGCCTAACATTTACAGGCAATATAAACTGGAACAAATACATAGAGGACATTGCAAAGACTGCTGCAAAGAAGGTGGGTTCCCTCTATCGAGCTAGAAGACTATTCACATCTGAGAGTATCCTTTACCTCTACAAGGCCACTATTCGCCCATGAATAGAGTATTGTTGTCACATGTGGGCTGATGCATCTATAACTAGCCTCTCTCTTTTGGATATGGTCCAAAATGAGTTGGGTTTTTTTTTTTTACAAGGAAGTCACCACTTATCAAGGCCCGGAGCCCACTTGGGGATAAGGGTTATTGTGTGTACAGTAATCAATGGGATAATATCGTCGTAATCGTTAATATTGGAGATTTGATAAAGTGTTTTACTTAAGGGAGCAGTTCATCAGGAATTTGTTTATGTTGGACTTGAAGACATCCAAGTTGTAGTCAGGTGGGAAGCAGACAGACGGAACAGAGTTCCACTTGCATGCACTTCTAAGAAAGAAGCTTTTTTCATGGAATCTACGTTTTGGTTTTGGCACAGTTAAAGAGTGGGGGAAATTTTTGACAGTGGTTTCAGCTAAACGGGTGTTTATTGTGAAAGATCGGCAAGGAGGGATTAGGGATTAGAGCTCAGACGAGCACTTCCCATGGCAATAACGATAAAACAAATACAGGCTCGTTACGTCTCTTCTGTGAGAGAGAGGTTGCAGGGAAGAGAAAAGGGCATTCCCTACTAAGCCACGAAACCTATTTTGTACTCTGTCAAGGCAGGATAGGCTGTTTTTAGCAGCTCCTGCCCAGATGTGGCAGCAGTACTCCATCCTTGGACATACTTGGCTTTTATAGAGATAGAGAATTGCATCAGCAGTGAGATATCTTCTGGAGCGGTAGAAGGATCCTACCATTTTTCCAGCAGCCTTGGGAACTGACTTAATGTATGTGTTCCATTTCAGGTCAGGAGTAAAGGTCAAGCCCAGAAGCTTATCAAAACATTAAGCCTCCCCTAGACGAGAGCCATCCATTTCAATTGATGCCAGATGTGGGTCAGAGCGTTGATGATGTAAAGATAGGAGCTTGGTTTTAAATGCATTAAAAGTAACCAGCCACCTCTTCACCCACTGTACCATATTGCATGTCACTAAGGAGAGAGAATCAGAGAGAACTTTGTCATTTACGGCCTTTGATGTGTTGCCATAGATGGTCGTGTCATCAGCATAGATGTCAACGAATGATTTAAATATGTGTTTTGGGAGACCATTGATGTAGATCAGGAACAGAGTTGGGCTCAGGATGGACACCTGAGGGACTCCAGCATTAATACTGAGAGCCTCTGATTTCTGCCTATCAACCACTTATGAGCCTATCAGAGCATATCAGAGAGAAATAATTTAATGACTGAGAAAACATTTCCTGTTATACCGCAGCTGGAAATCTTGTGAAGTAGGCCCTTATGCCATACCTTATCGAAGGCCTTCGATATGTCAAGGGCAATTGCCCTAGAAAGGAAGCCTTTGTCGAGAGATTCACTAATTCTATGAGATATAACCGTTAGCACATCTGCTATAGATCTGGCAAACCGGAAACCATATTGCATGTCACTAAGAAGGTTATTTCTGCTGAGGTGGTTGACTACTTCTCTATTTTATATGGATTCCAGCAACTTACTCATGACACACAGGAGACTTATTAATCTGTACTGGGAGGGAGATGACTTATCACCTGAATTCTTAAATACAGGGCATACTGATGAGGTTTTCCAGAGTGAGAGGAAGCACTTCTCGTTAAGGCAACGCTTAAACTATTTTGTAAGTATGGTAGCAAGTTCCGGTCGAAGCTTTTTCAACACTATAATTGGAATGCCATTAGGGCCAGTTGCTTTACTGGAATCAAGAGTCTTGATTAACTTGGCAACCTCACACACAGATATTTGTATGTTGCATAGTGTGTTGTCTGTTAGAGGAGGAAATACAGAGAGTTGATGACCTTCGTCACATAGGGTAGAATTAGCTGCAAAGTTCTTGGAAAATAGTTTGGCCTTGTCTGACGCTAACAAGATGACCTGAGGTCCATTGATGATGGTTGGGATAGAATGCACGCTTCTGTTCAGGATCACTTAAGTCATGTATTTTTTTTATAAATAATTTTATCAAGTATTTTTCATAAGTTTTGGTTTTGGTTTCGATTATAGCTGATGGCACTCCAGTAATCTATTTTTTGTTTTTATAAATAATTTTATTAAGAATTTTCCATAAGTTTTGGTTTCGGTTTCGATTATGGCTGAAGGAACTCAAGTTATATATATATATATATATATATATATATATATATATATATATATATATATATATATATATATTTCTTTTTAAGTTTTGGTTTCAGTCTCGATTTAAGCTGATGCACCCAAGTCATATGGATATACTTTTTTATTTTTGAAATCGCAACTTTATAATATATAAAAATCGATAGAACGTTAACTCTGTAATAGTATATATGAAATCTGCAAGAATTAAAATATACTTTACGACCAGGCTTTGCCGGGCGTTCATGCTAGCTTAAATACTTTTGCAGTTTTAATAAAAAAGCTACAATAATATTAGGACGTCTCCATTTACACTGAACATCTACAGAATGCCAACATCAATATATTATATATGAATGAGTACCCTGTGGAATTTCCATAATAATAATAATAATAATAATAATGAGGGGACGAGCGGATTTTCTACCAATGAAGGAGTGCAGATTCAAACAGACGATTCCTTTATGCTGGAAACTTCTTGTAAATTATTGATTGACATCAAAAACTTATAAGTATCAGAATCTTGTGGAAGAAAGATGAAACCTGGCCGCCATGTGTTTATTTCATGAGACTTCCAAATGAAAGTAATTTCTGATTTAATTTAAAGTTGAGACAAAAGTAAAATCAAGGGAAACTATCTTTTAATGTTGCATCAAAGAAACCAAACATGCTTTCCATTAGAGAAGATTATATGTGTTTTCTGATTAGGTCGTCACATACCGATGGTTTTCATTCAATTACTGATCATTTAACTGAACAGATCTGATGGTTTATAGATAATTCAAGAGAGAACAGCACCAACCATTGCATTTGACATTTCGAAGGCATTTAGATGAGTGTGGCATTCTGGTTTTCTACACAAACTTTAGGGATATGATATTTGTGATAAGGTTCTTGACATTATTAGGTCTTTTTTTTCTGATCGAAGCTAACAATAACGATAATTATCGCAAAGATGGGAGATTGGCTTATTGGCTTTAGTCTTAAAAAGATCAACTTTATATGTAGGAGGAACACAGTCATCAAAAAGAGAGATCTTCAAGCCTGCAATTCTTGAAAAGTTGCTACTGCAATAGGAAACTGTATTACAATGACGTATCAAAACAGCAGATTTTAGGACCGTTCTTGGAGGGGGGGGGTCGAGGTGAAACCTCCTTCCCTATGATTTTAAATAGGGGCTACCTCTTCATAAAAAAAATACAAACATTTAAAAATATTTACTATGCAAATAAAATCTATAGCATTGCTCTGGTATTTTTTCAAATGATTATTTAAATATTATTTGGGGGCCTAACTCCTATTTTAAAACCACGTTCCCAAATTTTCTTCAAAAACGACCCTAAAATTTATTTTCAATCGATAGTTATTTCACAGTTATTCGGTTATTTACCCAAATTACCAAGTTTTTTCAGGCATCGGCGATGAATATTTACTGTGTTAATTTTATTTTACACAACAAAACATCGGCGTATTTTTGAAATAAAGCAAAAAGAATTAGGCAAATGTGTAGTTTAGCGGCGTAAATTATTTGGCAGACAAAAAAATTATAAAAACTATTTATTTTTTTATAAAAAACACATTATTAGACCCTAAAAAATTCATTTTTATTATTTTTCCAACAGTTTTTATTAGACTAAATGTACGACAATCGAGGCCGCCAGATTGTTTTTAAAATTTTGCTTTTCTAGGGTTTGACAGATTATTGGCCATTTTACATTTTTGGTCGCCATTTTTGTAATTAAAGCGTAAAAAAGGCCAAAATTTGGCCTTAAAAAGGCCAAAATTTGGCCTTAAAAAAGCCAATCTCTCAAAAAACAATATGGCGGCTTGTAAGCCGCCATATTGTTTTTTGTCATACACTTAGTCTATTAAAAAATGTTGAAAAAAAACAATAAAAATGAAATTTTTTCGGGTTTTATTTCAGCGTTAGGGTCTAATAATGTGTTTTATATAAAATAATAAGGTTTTATAATTTTTTGTCTGTCATATAATTTACGCCGCTAAACTACACATTTGCCAAGAATTAATTCTTACTGTCAAACTAGTTAATAAATATGACAATATTATGAATGTCACACTTAATGAATCGGTCGGCGCCTGATTAATCAAACAGTCGAACAGACGTGGTGTAATTCAGCAGCTAAACGAAATGTCTAAGGGAGTTAACTCTCCTTTACTAGTTGTTAATTGAAACAAACACCTAAGTTTCTAAACATCAGCAGTTTCAGTTTTCAACCGGTGTTTGTTTCACACATTTGTCAACACAATGAATCTTTAGCATGTGATCAACAAACTTCCTAATAGAAGCCGATTAACTTGATTAAGTAATAAGCGAAAAATGAATGTTTTAAATTGTATATGATCGAAGAATACACTAAGGATCCACGACATCACCATATAATCAGTTTTTAAATCCATCGAGTTTTTTTGTTCCGTTCTTATTGTCCGGGGAAATGAAAAAGTCATGTTAAGTGATAGGATTTTTTACTACCTCGGCGACTTTGGTCGCTACCAGCAAAAACTTTTCTTTTGGCAATGTTTGCCTGTATTTGCCTGTGGAATACAAATCATGTTGACTGTTTACACAATTTATTTACCTCCGCATAGGTAAGTATTTATTTTTATTTTATAAATAAAACTTTTTTCCTTTTTTTTTTTCAAAGAAACATATTTTTTTATGTAAATGTAATTAAAAAAAAATATTTTTATAGAATAACTTCGTTTCCAAAATAATTCGCCTTGGTTATTAAAGGGCTTCAGGGATCAGAGATCATGTGACGTCACAACAAAACTACTTATTTGCGAAGGTTTTCAATGCCAAAATCATCTTCAGGGCACTTGAAAAATACATAAAAACACCCAAAAATCCTACCTCATTTGAGACGGAAGTGATTCTATAAAATTATCTGAAAAATCGTCCAAAACAAAACGTAAATTGTATAACAGCCCAAGCCCAACTGACAACTAACTCTAACATCATTAATTTATTGTACAAAAAAAAAAAAAAAAAAAAATTCCTTGATTTTATTTACGTATTTTTTGGTTTTTGATTTTTGTTGCATATGGTTGGTTGACCATTTAAAATGTACTTTGGTCATCTATTTTCACCCTTTTAATACATTAAAAAACAAACAAAAACAAAAAAAAAAAGAAACAAAAAAACAAAAACTCCAGCTGTCTTTATTTACTTGCCTTACACAATTGGATTGGGACAAAAAATAAAATTACCTCAGTCTAGAAGGAGTTCTCGTTTTCTGATCGAGGACAGAAAAGATGTAATATTAGAGCAGAAATTACACATTGTTATTGTTTATTTGCTAAAAAATATTAATGTTACTGTTTAAATTTTGAACAAATTAGGCACAAGGCCATCAAAAGTGTGAGGTGATATTACACCGTGTTCCTGGTTAAAAGGCCAAGAATTTTAAACACGTTTGTTTGCCAAAAAAAAAAAAAAAAAAAAAAAAAAATTAAAAAAAAAAATTATTTATTGTTGCACTCGATTCAATGCTGGCAAGTTAACACGAACCCGCGACCGAAGAATTGATTTTTTTTATCAGTCAGTATTGTTTATAAATGTGAGAACGCTAATCAGCTGTAAACGTTAAATATAAAGGAGCTGGAACGATAAATTTGACCGACTTTTTTCATTTCTTTTATGATTTCATGGTTTTTATGTTTTTAGCTTTCAAAACTTTCGACATTTTTTCCTTTGAAGATTCCTTCGATTTTGATTTTGTCATTAAAGCATTGAAATCTATTTTTATCAAATCGGACCATATAAGTAACGCATACATTTTATGAAGCGGAAATAATCACGCAGTGGAAGTAGAATACAATTTAAAGTTTTTCATCGTTTTAAATAAATTACTTCAAAAAAGAAATTTAATTAGTTCGTCACGATAAAAGGTGACTTTGAATTTATCTTCAGTTTCTTATTTTTGTTTGATTCAAATAAGACACAAATCTTTTTGTTTGATTCAAATAAGACACAATTTTTTGTTTGATTCAAATAAGGCACAATTTTTTTTGTTCAACACAAGGTCATAAAGTTTGTGCACTCATGCGGATCAATTTTTTTTTTGACAACGAACAATCACAAGACATTTTTTTTTAATTTTTTTTGACAACCAACTAACCATGCAACGACAGATATATCCGGGATATTAAGTAGAAAAAAAAAATGGGTGATTATTTCTTTTGTAAAAATAAACGTGTTTGTCTCCATTGCAGCTAAGTTAGACACAAGAACTCCGATGAAAGACGTATTTTTTTATGATTCCCTGTAAACAGTGGATAAAAACGTAAACATAAAATAAAAACATCTTGTCGTTGCAACTACTACTACTACTACTACTAATAATAATAATAATAATAACAAGTAGTAGTAATAAATAAACATGAATGTGTTGATTACATTTTAAAATATAAAAACTCATTAAAAATAAGTTATAAATCGACTTGATTTGAACTTAATTAAAATAAATATAAATGAATAAAATCTCCTGGTTAATTTTAAATGCTATCAAACTGAAAATTAATGACAATGATTGTTGAATAATACAGTTTAATACACAAATAAATGTAAGGAACAAAAGATAAATCAGGTTTTGTTTTTCTTGAGAGAGAGAGAGAGAGAGAGAGAGAGAGAGAGAGAGAGAGAGAGAGAGAGAGAGGGGGTTGCATGCACTGTGTTTGGTCCTGGGAATCAGGTCGAATCTGGCGATGGGAAACTTGCAGATCCCATAATGATCTAGTTCACTCTGCTCGTTAAATAGTATTGTAAGCATTGCCCACCCATTCCCGCCCCCTATTTTAATGAGGAGCGTGGACGCCTTTCCAAAATGAATTGTTTTCTTAACCAATACTAATGGAATCTTTTTTTCTAGTTTGTGGAACATTTGTTTCAGCACTACCAACAACAATCGTGCCAAGTTTCAAATGTTTATTTGATGAAGATACTTAATATTGATTAGTTAATTCTATCAAAATATTCAGTGTTGATTGGTGCCAATATTGAACTTCAATCAAATCAGAAAGAGTTATCTGTAAGAGCAAAAGCTGGACACCTGTTCACGTTGATTATAAAGGCAAAATCCCAGCTTGCCACATGAACCTTTGTCAGTCATGACACTACTACACAGACTTATTGTAAGCAAAGGAACTCTGGTCATAGTCGCTTAGCTACTGGCACCTCGGCACATAACACAAATAAGTCAAGCAGCATAGACACCGTTATAGTGTGGCTCCTGGTTGCGTTTTTGGAAATTACCATGCTGACGGGGGGGGGGGCGGTTATAAATTGCTGAAGAAGAAACATGGATACAAATATGTATGTTATAATAATAGAAAAATGATTGAGAATAAGTGTTGAATCCACCTACATGGTGGATATTATTATATTATGTTATGTTATGAATGTGTGTGTATGTGCATGATAGAAATTCAAGTTTCATTATGTGGCATATTCATTTCACTTCCTCTGACTAAAGGCCAATGGGAATAAGCATAATGTTGTGCCATATTCTGGTCTTTTTTTCAGGCCCCACTGGATTCGATTTGTCATTTTGGTTGGTTTATTTAGAGTTGGCATTTCATACAGGTTTGCTAATTCTATTGTTTCAAATAAGCAGACATCATTTCGAAATATATACTAAAAAATGTCGAGTTTGACTCTTGTATGTGAAATCCTGCTTTCTTTATTTTGAGAAAGACTGAGTAAGCTAAACAAACAGGAAAAAAAAGAGAGTAGATTATACAAGCTAGTAACGTTTTTACATTCATTTGCACCTCTACTTCCTCCTCATCAGACATGAACTCACTCGCAACAAATCCACACATATACAAACAAAAGCAACACTTTTTTTTAGTTTAGATCGTTTGAATATTTCTTAACTCTTTTCTTCTTAATTCTTTTGCATGTTTCAAAAAGATATAAATAAAGTACAGATAGACTTCGTCATTACTTTTGATAAATGTTTCTTCTGCTACAATATGATAGTAATATGTCTATCTCCTAAATATTACTATTGTGCAATTAGACAGAAGAACGTGAAAGTTCATAGGAACAAACCTCTATTGTTCTAAGTGGGGCCTAAATCATGTATTCAGAACTTTTTTATTCTCTGCGCTTTCCCTTCTGCTCGAATAATGAACTAGTCTTTTGATCTAAATTCAGTATACTTATTTGAAAAAATTAAAAACAAAACAAATTTCCAAACAATTCTATCTATTCTTATTAGATTTCGAACAGGTGTTCTATTATTGGATGAAGTAATAGACTATATTTATCGATTTAAAATATATACTAGTTCATACTGTATTAATACAATACCTGGGTATGTCAATTTCCATATTTAACCTAACTTTTACAAGTTTTATAATTAGTATGAAGAAAATATTTGTGAAATCTACGCTCCCTATTATTTGCATTAAAGAGTAAGTTACTATGATAAATGTATTTATGTATTGTTTTTATTCACAAATAATAAATCAGTGTAATTTCATATTGGTTTATAACTAGTATGAGGAAAAATATTTGTGAAAGTTTTGTGGAAAAAATACACAACTTTGTATTGGAGAAGAAGTGACTACGATGATTGCATTTATTCATTATGACAAAAAAAAACATTAGAAAAATATTTGAAATTTGTGAGGAAACATATTCTGTCTAGTATTTGAATGAGAGAGTAATTAACTATGATGAATTTATTTAAGTGTTGTTTATATTAGAAGAAACATTAGAAATTATGTTTTTAAGCAAAAAAATCACTTTGAATTAGTGTCACATACCATTTATATCTAATTTTTTTGCAGATGATCAATAAAAATAGTCACTTATTAAAAAATATACTTTTTTGGTTTTTGTTATTTTAATTTCTTTAAATTTCTAAAATATTTATTCAGATAAAAAGAAATCCTATATATTTGCATGAAATTTGAACTCAGGTTTTAACAATGTAAAAACCGTACTTATGCCCTTTTGCTACCTTGCTGAAATATTAATGTTATTATGTAGAACACCATTCTTAATATGGGAAGGAGAGGGTGTTTTCTAACTATTCTCTACTTCCACTTAACAATTTAATATGAAAAATATCCTAAAACTTGAATTTAACTTGAAAATATTATTTAAAAAAAAAATACAGCTGTAACAAAAATGCATAAGCACCGTAAAAACTTCTGTCTTAGTGATGTGATGTGTACTCTATTCCTTTTTTGGATCAACTAATCACATGTGATGTGTACTTTATTCCTATTTTGGTTCAACCAATCACATGTGATGTGTACTCTATTCCTTTTTTGGATCAACCAATCACATGTGATGTGTACTCTATTCCTTTTTTGGATCAACTAATCACATGTGATGTGTACTCTATTCCTTTTTTGGTTCAACCAATCACATGTGATGTGTACTTTATTCCTATTTTGGTTCAACCAATCACATGTGATGTGTACTCTATTCCTTTTTTGGATCAACCAATCACATGTGATGTGTACTCTATTCCTTTTTTGGATCAGCTAATCACATGTGATGTGTACTCTATTCCTTTTTTGGTTCAACCAATCACATGTGATGTGTACTTTATTCCTATTTTGGTTCAACCAATCACATGTGATGTGTACTCTATTCCTTTTTTGGTTCAACCAATCACATGTGATGTGTACTCTATTCCTTTTTTGGATCAACTAATCACATGTGATGTGTACTCTATTCCTTTTTTGGTTCAACCAATCACATGTGATGTGTACTTTATTCCTATTTTGGTTCAACCAATCACATGTGATGTGTACTCTATTCCTTTTTTGGTTCAACCAATCACATGTGATGTGTACTCTATTCCTTTTTTGGATCAACCAATCACATGTGATGTGTACTGTATTCCTTTTTTGGATCAACCAATCACATGTGATGTGTACTGTATTCCTTTTTTGGATCAACCAATCACATGTGATGTGTACTGTATTCCTTTTTTGGATCAACCAATCACATGTGATGTGTACTCTATTCCTTTTTTGGATCAACCAATCACATGTGATGTGTACTGTATTCCTTTTTTGGATCAACCAATCACATGTGATGTGTACTCTATTCCTTTTTTGGATCAACCAATCACATGTGATGTGTACTGTATTCCTTTTTTGGATCAACCAATCACATGTGATGTGTACTCTATTCCTTTTTTGGATCAACCAATCACATGTGATGTGTACTGTATTCCTTTTTTGGATCAACCAATCACATGTGATGTGTACTGTATTCCTTTTTTGGATCAACCAATCACATGTGATGTGTACTCTATTCCTTTTTTGGATCAACCAATCACATGTGATGTGTACTGTATTCCTTTTTTGGATCAACCAATCACATGTGATGTGTACTCTATTCCTTTATTGGATCAACCAATCACATGTGATGTGTACTCTATTCCTTTTTTGGATCAACCAATCACATGTGATGTGTACTGTATTCCTTTTTTGGATCAACCAATCACATGTGATGTGTACTGTATTCCTTTTTTGGATCAACCAATCACATGTGATGTGTACTCTATTCCTTTTTTGGATCAACCAATCACATGTGATGTGTACTCTATTCCTTTTTTGTGATCAACCAATCACATGTGATGTGTACTGTATTCCTTTTTTGGATCAACCAATCACATGTGATGTGTACTCTATTCCTTTTTTGGATCAACCAATCACATTTTTCTATTTGTGTACAAACAGAAAACTAAAAAAAAAAACAAACAAAAAAAAAACACCATAACATTTTTATCGTTATCTTTATTTTATCCTTATTTTTATAGCAATTACTCGTCTGAGCTCCAATCTCCCCTTGCCACACTTTCACAAAAGACTTGTCTAGCTGAAACCACTATCATAAAATTTATCTGTGCCTAAACCTAAACGTAGATTCCATGAACAAAGCTTCTTTCTTAGAATTGCATGCCTGTGGAACTCTCTTCTATTTTCCTGCTTTCTAACTGACTAAATTATGATCGTCTTCAAGTCCTACATGAGTGAACAAGTTATTGATGGATCCATTCCCCTTGAGTATTCCAATTTACCAAATTTCTACTAATAACAATTACTATGATATTGTCCCATTGACTACCGTACACTCATTAACCCTTATCCTCGAATTACCTCTGGGCCTTGATAAATGGCGACTCCTTTGTAAAAAAATACTGTATAGCTATATACTTTTTTATTCTCATAAAATGTTAACCTGATAAAATTATGAAGAAAAAAGCAACTTTATAAAAAATAATCCAAGAAAAAATTAAAACTGGGGACGTTAGATATAACAAAAAATTGAAAGTAAAAAGATGTTTGTGTAGATTGGTGATTGAAGTATTAATATGTTCTTGCATGTCAAAATTAATATAAGTTCCAAAACTTATGAAAAATGATCCATTAGATGTGCTAAATGTATTTTTAACAAAAAATTATCCACAATTCTGCTGTACTTAAGAATGGCAGACCCTTAATTTAAGTCAAGGGAGATAAGTCAATTTGTCATACTGAATTGGCCACACAACTGTTCCACATTAAAACATATAATTTAATGATTTAAAAAATTCTATTTTGATTTGTAATTATTTTCTCACTGAATCGTTTGTCATGATTTTTAGAATTTATACTAATTTCGACATGGCATCTAAGTACATAATGTTTTCATCTGAAATGCATTGATTTAAAATAATCACATATCTACACAAGAACCAAAGACTTATTTAAAAAATATATATTTTATTCAATCTTCTGGTTAGGATCAAAGAGTAGTATCTACGTCAGACCTTCCTCTAAGGTGTCACCCCTTCCTTTTAGGAGGGAGAAGTGCTTAGATTACTATATAAGTATTTTTGTTTTGTACTAGGGTACCCCTATTTAGAGAGATAATCCTCATAAAAATCTTAGTGGGGAGGCAAGTAAATAGTTACTTATGTTAATAGTTTCCTCATGGCAATATTTTGTTCATATGATGATGTTATGATTCCTGTAGGTTGTACTTCATGCCGCATAAAGATGTTTATGACTGAAAAGTTGTTTCCATACTGTAGTTAATTATAAACTGGCAATTTATGAATAAATGAAAAAAAAACAAAAAAAACAACGGAAAATTTAGATGATCTTGGTTTGTTGTTTGCAGTAAGGGGAGTATAACTCAATCACAAATATATATATATATATATATATATATATATATATATATAACTACTTAATTTTCTCACATAAAATTAATATACAAAAGTATAGATTTATGCGTAAACTTTAAGTATTTACTTCAAAAGTGCTCAATACGTAGGTAGAGCTAGTTAGTAATTTATAAAATATATATGGCGATTAAGCTACACTGAATATTCGGCATTCCATCCACTCTAGGATTCGTCAGGCTTATGCGCGAATTCTGTGGTTGTTTATCGTTTTTATATTGTCCTCTTCTGTTGAGGATTTTAGTTAGCCAATCAGCTTTCTAGTATCCACCGCGCCCCTTCCTATCAGCCAATGGGCATGCATTTTATACCGAAAAGCGAATGTAACGCGTGACGATGCGGGAAATGTGGAATAATTAACGTTTGAAAGTCAATAAAATTAAATAGACAGGCGAGCTCCATGGTTAACTGCGAGATATTAAAATTTATAGATGATATAAAAAGTTTTAAGAAGTTGTGAAGCGAGCGAGCGCTTCTCTGAAAGAAGCCTTTTGTGGACATCGAGGAAAAGCGTACATACATACATACAGACATACATTTTTGCTTTTATATATATATAGATTTCCTATATATATAAAACTACTTGATCAATTTATATGATTTTTTGTGAATATAACATTTTCATTCAGTGACGGGTATTATACAAATCATTCAGATTTTTTTTTTTAACACAAGTATATTTTCTTTATGTAAAATTATTACATAATAACATTATGAAGTCAGGAATGTAGGAATGTAAAAATATAAGAAGAAAAGGAATTGCTGGGGATCGAAACCTCAGTCTTACTGCCCACAAAAAAAATGCAATCATTTGAGCCGTCTCACTCCGATCTGCAATCTCAGAGGAGATAGAGTTTGAAAAAATGGAGACAGACATAGTGAGTTTTATAGATTAGATGAAAACGTTCAAGTGGATTTAATTTTGTAATTGAGTTAATCTTTTAAATAGGATTTTAAAATTTTCATTTTATTTTAGGTAATTTCATTTTTAATTTCAATAAATATTTGATTAATTCGATCAGATAATAATTACATAATGATCAAAGTTATGTTGATGTGAGAAATACAAACACACATGTACGTAAAATTATCTCATGATTTTATTAATATAAAATATGAGTGGATTCATCTTTTGAATTTTTTTTTTTTTTTTTCCATCCAACCTTTTATTTATTTTTTACCCCTTATTCCCAACAATTCTAACTTATCTCTCTGCAGGTTTTCTTTATCAGGTTAGGGCTGATATTTATTCTAGTAAAAATGAATCAGCTGCTGCCTAATGCCAGCATTTGAACAATTGTCACTAGAAATCCTCATGAGTCAAGTCACATCTGCTGACTCTGAACAAATTTATTCATTAAGTTTTCATTTATGATGGTTCATCTTCAAACAATGAATATTTGTTCTTTTTCATTTCCAAATAGAAAAAAATAATGGAAAACCTACATTTGTTATCAGATCTATATAATCTATATATCTATATATCTATTTAATCTATATATCTATATATCTATATAATCTGTATATCTATATAATCTATATATCTATATATCTATATAATCTGTATATCTATATAATCTATATATCTATATAATCTGTATATCTATATAATCTATATATCTATATAATCTATATAATCTGTATATCTATATAATCTATATATCTATATAATCTGTATATCTATATTATCTATATATCTATATTATCTATATAATCTATATATCTATATAATCTATATATCTATATAATCTGTATATCTATATTATCTATATATCTATATTATCTATATAATCTATATATCTATATAATCTATATATCTATATAATCTGTATATCTATATTATCTATATATCTATATTATCTATATTATCTATATAATCTATATATCTATATAATCTATATAATCTATATATCTATATAATCTATATAATCTATATATATAAAAGGCAAAAGTGGTGCACACATTTTTGTATGTCCAGCAAAGGTTTTTTTGGGAAGGGGGTCTCCGGGGGGGGGTACTATTTCTTAGAACTGTTAATATACCCCCTATATCGTAATATCTACGATTTGCGAAGGAACGCTGTGTCAAGATTTATTTTGATTGACTTTTATAAAATTTGCGCTATTCTGTTGAGTCGCGTGTTTGTTTAGCTTTTTAGTATAAATAAAGGGAGCAAAGGCGATTCCTCAGCTTCCCCATTGGGGACGTCCAGAAAGCAAAACAGCTTTGATCAATGCGGTGAAAACCATCATATCAGACAATTGCTATTCATTTGGACACTTCTATTTTTTATGGGGAGCTGGTTTTCCCCCAACAACTTTGGGAAACAAAACAAAACCAAAATAACTCCTTCGCAGTCCAAGTGGAATT